>NW_026019986.1:289513-630886 GCF_900185275.1 Solanum verrucosum
AAAGAATTATGTCACTCACATTACCAAAAAAAAATTGGGATTATATGAATAAAGAATATTCTAGAGATGAAAGAATTCGATGAATGCAAATATTGAATTTAATAAGAAAGTTCGAGAGACAATCAAAGAATACTCAAACATGTTGCTTGGCATTGTGAACAAGATAAAATTATTAGGCACTGAATTTAAAGATTCAAGAATTGTTGAAATAAATCGTGTTCCACTACCCAAAAGATATGAAGCATGTATAACTACCTTAGAAAATACACAAGATCTAACCAAGATAACCTTGGCATAGTTGTTAAATTTTTTGCAGGAACATGAGCAAAGAAGATTTATGAGGCAAGATGTTATCATTGAACGAGACTTCACAGCTAGCTATAAAACTCATAGCAGGGGTAAAAATTTGAAAAATCACCCACCTTATGAGCACTATGGAAAAAATGGGCCATCAGAGTCGGAGGAGGAGGAGGAGAAATGGTTACAAGATTCGTGTTGAAGGAAAAGGAACTGTTGTCATCAAAATAGGTTCAGGTAATAAGGATGTTTCAAATGTTCTTTATGTACCTGATATTGATCAAAACATGTTGAGGATTTATCAATTGGTAGAAAAAAGATACAAAGTATCTTTTGAGGATAAGTATTGCTTTATCAATGATGGTGCTGGAAAGGAAGTTTTAAATATTAAGATGAGAGGTAAACAATTTTTATTTGATCTAATGGAAGATGTTTCTGTAGAACATGAAAAAGATCACAGGCTGAAAAAATTAGAAAATGATCCTAGAATTGTAAAAGCACAAGCGAAATATGAACCTGTTAGGTTTAAAGGAGCTTTTAATATTCCTAGAGGGATTAAAGCAATGGAAGAGTTAACTATGTTTCAAGAAAATAAAAAGGGTAAGCTTAAATTCAAGATGCAAATGAAGCAGGAAGACATGCTAAAAAGATTTAGTACTCAATGGTTGCATTCAAAATAAGAAGTGATTTTAGTTCACTACAAGCCCAAAGATGAATATGTAGGTTTATTCACAAGATCACTTTCAAATATCAAGTATTGAGATTCCAAGATAGAAGATCAAAATTTCGCAATTCCTAAAGCAGTGTTGAAAATTTTCTTTAGAATCGTCAATTTTTTACTACAGTGTTTTTTATTCAAATAGACCTACTCAACTAGTTAGCCTTTTTAATTCTATTTGAATTTTAAATAAATAGTATTTTATCGACTTTTGGAGTTTGGTACTTTCAGAATATCTTTTTGCTTAATTTTAGGTTTAGAAGTTGTAGTTTTATTATAAATTATATTCTTAGACGGTAGTGAAAATATATCAATCTTCCTATGTTAATTCATAAACTTTCTTTCTTGTTTTTATTCTTTTCCTGCAATATCTTCTCTTCTAAAACCAGTAGGAAGGATTTCGTAAATATCTTAAAATTTTAATACTATAACTTTTATCCAAGATTTAGAAAATCACAACACATAGGATAAAAAAATTCCCCTCTTTTCATCCCCAAATGTTCACATACTAATACCAAAAGGTGAATTATGGAATAGGAGTAGATCGCTAAATTGAAGAGCAGTACAAATTTTAAACTGTCAATTGCAAAAAAAATGAAACAATTTTAGTGAATTTACAACATGTTTATTGTTAAAATTCACAAGGGAAAGGGTTTAGGCTATTCATTTCATGAGAAAAACAGAAGAAACTTACAATTAGAATTAATTAACTGAGAGAGATGGCAAAAGTTGAGTTTTGATGCCGGAGAGCGAGTTTGATGATGGTGGGCAAAAGTTGTGTTTTGACGCCGGAGAGAGAGTTCGATGATGGTGGGCAAAAGTTGGGTTTTGACGCCGGAGAGCGAGTTCGATAATGGAGGGAAAAATGTCAACAGGGATTTAGGTTTCATTTATGTTACTTTAGTACGTCAATTTGTGGTCTTAAATTTGAAAATATAAACAAAAATAGAGATGTATCATTTATTACCAAAAAAGTATTCCGATGTATTAATATAAGTAAGCCATAGGTAAAATTACATGAATACAATTGTTTGTTATAATGCCATGATTTTGTCCATAATCAATTTTTCATGTTTTATTTTATTCTCTATAACAACATTCTACCTATAACAACAATATTATTCATTATAGCAGTACACTTTTTTGTAAAATTACCTCTCTATTACAGTCATACTCAAATATTATGTATTAATATAATAGGGGTTAGTGGGTTGAAGTAGAACAAAGTTGAGATGATATGCCTAAATGAAAATTAGGGCAAGTTAGAGGAATTATGTATGTATTTGGCTGAATTAAGATTATCTAGGGAACTAAGAATCATTCTTATAATTTATTTGATAGTTTTTATGATGACAATAATATGTGATTTGTTCCTAATAGATGCATGTATAGAAGAATTCTAACATGATATGCTAGTTGTATGGTATATTTATTCGGTATGTATATTGTCACGCCCAAAGCTACCCTCAGGACGCGGACACGGGACCTAGTGTAAGATCTCGTACTTTTTCTCTAATCGTGCATAATATATGTGGCGTAGTATGGCATGGTTATATGAGGTGTATATGACTCTGTATCGTACATTGGAGATTAAGATTGCAAGAAGGTGGCAATATCAAGGAACTAAACTAAAGTTTTAGGTCAAAGGGACCCCTCAAACAAAGTTCATGATAAAAGAAATGGCTCGGGTAGAACTTCGCCAGTTTGGAAGGTTTAATTTGTCCCATACCTTGTGGATAAGCCTATGAGTGTAAAACATGCTAAGAATAGTGTGTTATGAGGTATTATAACAGCACAAGGGTCGTATGTTATGTTTGGAAGTCAAGAAAATTAGTGAAACTAAAGTCGGCAAAAGTTATCGAAGTTTCTCTAAT
Source organism: Solanum verrucosum (assembly GCF_900185275.1). Classification (NCBI taxonomy): domain Eukaryota; kingdom Viridiplantae; phylum Streptophyta; class Magnoliopsida; order Solanales; family Solanaceae; genus Solanum; species Solanum verrucosum. The sequence goes on from NW_026019986.1 coordinate 292,403, forward strand.
AATATTTTCTTAACCTTGGGTCAAATGTCTTGGATGTTTTCTCCCAATATACAAAGAGTTAGAAGGCCTACCAGTCTAGTTTGCAACACATAAAACCCCGTATCAAACCGACATCAGAGTAAAAAGTTATGAGGGTTTTACTATGGACTGCCGGGGCAGAATCCGGGTCGGGTAAAAAATGTGGTATGTTGTCTTACTGAACGTTTTAAGCCATAAAACATTTCATTTTACTTCCAAACCAGAAATAAAGCTTAAGATAAGGTTCCTATGGAGTACTTGTATGATGAAGGTCAGTTTTCAACGATTTCTACCATTAAAGAATTCCCCCTGTGCCTAAAAAACGTGATCATTACACGTGGTAATCGTTTTCCCCTTCTATTAGCTGCGTTTGGAGCAAGTTTTTGAAGATATAAATTTGTAGTTATTGGTGTTTCTTCAAGGTATACACTTGGTTAACTAAGGTAATCATCTCGGGACTCTTTTATGATTGTTTTTATGAAGTTCTACGGACATTTCGTCAAGTTGAGGCCATTTGGCAAATCTGCCGATTTAAGAACAATTATGAACTATTTATAGGTGTGTACCAGCTGTGTATATATAGTGTTTTCAAAGTTTAAGACGTAAGGAACAACTTTCGTGAAGTAGCTACGGCCATTCGAGCGTTCGTTGAAAAGGTATGTTAAGGCGAAGCTACGTCCCTCATTTTAGCACCACTCCTGGGAAATTCCTAAAACGCCGAATGTGATATTTTGCTATTCTCTTGCTAGAAAGACCTTCAGTAAAAGGCATTGGGATCTTAGCTGAATTATTTTCATGATTCTATTATTTTGATATTTCACTCTTTCGGATAAATAGAGTGTTCGACATCTACACGTCATTTTATCAGTTTCCTTGATTATATGTCTGCACGTATGAATTCGTATTCTTCCTTGGGTGATGTGAATTAAAATGTCACACAAGACCCTTACTACTTGTGACCGGCCCTCTTTCCCAACTAAGGTTTATTAAAGAAAAACTTCAAAGTAGCTCACGACCTTCAAAACTCTCAAATATAATTTAAATGTAAACTATTAGTACACTTGGTTTTTGAAATATTTCTTTTATAAATTATCTAGGAACCAAGTTAGGAACTAAGTAAGTCATCTTAAACATGTTATGAATATCAACAAGGTTAGGTTATCCTTCTAAAATTTGAGTCAACTTTTCCAAGCTTATTTGGAAGAACATATCAAGTTCCATGAGATTATTATATGTTATACGGAAGTTATTATGGGGTTATGAGACCAAGACTACAAACGGGCGAAGATTGGCAACTTGACAACAGTAACTCATAGGTATTATAAATCCATGACATGACATGCTATGCATTCTACTCCTGAGCTATAATCGGGAGGTATGGGGCCTATTGCCTATATTTATACGTATGAGACACAAATGGCCACAAGTTGGAGAATATGATGCCGGTTCGCTACCGGAAAGCACCACCATTGCTAGCATTTAGTTGGGTATGTCAAGCATTTGCATATATATATATATATATATATATATATATATATATATTCACGACATACGATTATACGAGCATACCATGCATATTTAAGTAGTAGGGGGTTAAAGGTCAGCCATGGAGATTATTTGGGTTTCAGTTTCAGGTGGTATCTCTATTACCCTTTTACAGTAAATGTTTATGATTTTACTTTTCGCTTTACATACCAATACATTTTTATTCGTACTAACGTCCCCTTGCCTGGGAACGCTGCTTTTTGTTTTGTGCGAGCAAGTACAGGCAGGGACTCTAATCGACCCACCCGCTAGGATTCAGGTTCAACTGTGACTTGGTAAGCTCCATCTTATCATGGGGCTATCAGAGGATGTTTACTTTTGTTGTACAGTTCGGGTATAGTCGGGGACTTGTCCCGACAGTGCTTATGTCACTCATAGAGGCTATTGTGGACACAATATTCTGGGTTTTCTTTTTGTATGTTTCAACCTCCAGCCAATAGTCTTGGCATGTATATATAGGTGTGTGTGTAAGTAGGTATGTTTTTGGTTGTGGCCTCGTCGGCTAGATAGTACATCTTTATTTTTTTTTCGATTTGTCTACCATTGTTTGTATGGTTATTCTCTTTCAGGTCATGACTTATGGGTCCAGGCTTAACTTTTTAGAGGTTGTGCTACCCAATCTTTTTTCCTCACAAGTTTTGTTTAGCTAGTATGTTTCAGTGGGTAACTCGGTGTATTAAGGTATCAAGTGCCAATTACGCCCCCTATTTCGGGGCGTGACAAACTTGGTATCAGAGAAGGTCGTATCCCAGGGGGGTCCACAAGCCGTTTCTATTAGAGTCTTATTTATGGGTGTGTTGTGCACCATACTTTTAATCAAGAGGCTACAGGGCATTTAGGAATGGTTACATTTCATTAAACTGATAGATCGTGCTATAGTGCAAAAGTATAAGTACATTTGAAATCTAAGTTGTGCTTTATGTTTCTTATCTAACAGGCTACACTCTCTCTGGATATGGCAGATCAAGAGATAGGTATGGATCTAACGGAAGGTACTAGTCATTCCCCACCGGGTCAAAGAGATAGATTTCCCTCGGAGGCACGGGGTGGATCTCCAGTACCCCTAGTACCAGCCTCCTCGGCACCTATTGAAGCCCGAGGAGATGCAGTACCCCAAACCTCACCACTTCCATTGGTACCTGAGGAAGCTACAGACACAAGACCTCCAGTACCTATTGTTTCTCCACCACAGATCTCTGGGGAACAGGGGATGAGAGAGGCAGTTCAGTTGCTGACTAGGATGGTTTCTATTCATGAACGACAACTGGAGTCAGGAGTAGATATTCAGAGAGACCAGTCGGAAAGTTCGAAGGTACGAGATTTCCTTCATTTGGCCCCTCCATTATTTACAGGATCTAGTCTTACTGAGGATCCCCATGACTTTATAGACCATATATATAAAGTATTGAGGGTGATGCATGCCTCCATCACATAGGTTGTGGAGTTGGCTCTTTTTTGGCTATGTTATGTAGCCATCCTTTGGTATGAGGCATGGGAGAGATCTAGAGGACATGATGCTCAGCAAGCAGAGTGTGAGGCCTTTCTTGCCCACTATTTGCCACGGGAAGTTCGAGAGGCCCGTCTTGACCAGTTTATCAATCTGAAGCAAGGAACCATGAGTGTAAGGGATCATAGCCACATGTTTAATTCTTTGGCAAGATATGCACCAGATATTGTACGTACCATGAGAGCCAGAGTTCATCATTATGTTGATGGTTTGGCAGATCATTTGATCAGAGATTGTAGGGTAGCATCCCTATCAGATGATATAGATATTTCCCACATACAGGCTTTCGCTTAGACTACAGAGGACCTTTCTAAATGGATTTGTGATACGCGTATGGATAGAGAGCAGAATAAGAGGGCCCATACTATGGGGTCTTATAGGGAGCCACATGGTGATTTTAGGCCCCATTTCCATCGATATCCACCTCGTCCAGCAAGTAGTGTCTCACCACAGGTGCAGGGACCGCGGTTTGATTGTTATTGTCAATCAGGACCAGGTCAGAGCTCAGGCCAGCCTGAAGGTCGTCAACAAGATCGTTTCGTACAGGTAAGACATCCCACTCCTCATGGTACACAATGCGGTAAGCCGCACACTGGGCAGTGTAGACAGGGTTCAGGTGCATGTTATCATTGTGGGCAGATAGGACATTTTATTAGTCGGTGCCCGAGGTTGAGCAGAGGTGATCTAGCTCAGCCTTCAGGATCCACAACAACATCTTCACCCTCAGTCCGTGCCCCACAACCAGGACCACAATCTACTCAGGGTCGTGGTAGAGGGAGAGGTGAAGGAGATACAGGTTCGAGCGGTGGTCAAAATCGCTTTTATGCACTCAAAGGACGACAGGATTTAGAGGCATCCCCTAATATTGTTACAGGTATATTGACGATATCTTCTCAAGCTGTTTACACATTGATAGACCCTGGCTCTACATTTTCATATATCACTCCATTTATTACTAGTAAGATTGACATGAAATCTGAGTTGTTGCCACAACCAGTTGAGGTGTCTACACCAGTTGGCGATTCTATTTTAGCTAGTCGTGTCTATCGGGGTTGTATGGTATTAATTAATGATCGTCCGACCTCCGCTGATTTAGTTGAGTTGATTATGCTAGATTTTAATATTATCATGGGTATGGATTGGCTGGCAGCTTGCTATGCTAATATTGATTGTCGTGCAAAATAGTTCGATTTTACTTTCCAGGTGAGCCAGTCCTTGAGTGGAAGGGTAATGCAGCCACACCTAAGGGTAAGTTTATTTCATACCTTAGGGCTCGGAAGTTGATTGCTAAAGGTTGCATATACCATATGGTTCATGTACATGATATTGATGAGGAGCTCATGACTCTTCAGTCAATTCCTACCGTGAATGAATTTCCAATGGTATTCCCTGATGATCTTCCAGGAATTCCCCCAGAAAGGAAAATTGATTTCACTATAGACTTGCTTCCTGATACGCAACCTATATCGATTCCTCCTTATAGAATGGCACCTGTAGAACTAAGAGAATTGAAGGAACAACTGAAGGAATTGCTCGATAAAGGCTTTATCAGGCCAAGTACTTCCCCATGGGGTGCCCCAGTGCTTTTTGTTCGAAAGAAAGATGGATCATTGCAGATGTGTATTGACTATAGACAACTAAATAAAGTCACTATAAAGAATAAATATCCTCTTCCGCGAATTGATGACTTATTCGATCAGTTACAAGGTGCCAAATGCTTTTCCAAGATTGACTTGCGGTCTGGTTACCATCAGTTGCGAGTCAGGGAAGTTGATATCCCAAAAGCAACATATAGGACAAGGTATGGCCATTTTGAGTTCCTTGTCATGTCTTTTGGGCTTACAAATTCTCCAGCAACTTTTATGGATCTTATGAATCAGGTCTTCAAACCATTCTTGGATGAATTTGTGATTGTGTTTATTGATGATATTCTTATATATTAACGGTCGGAAGTAGAGCATGCAGACCACTTGCGAGTTGTATTGCAGATTCTCCAAGATTGTAGGTTATATGCTAAATTCTCTAAATATGATTTTTGGCTTACTTCATTAGCTTTTCTTGGTCATGTTATTACAAGTGAGGGTATTAAGGTTGATGGACAAAAGATTGAAGCAGTGATGATTTGGCCGAGGCCCTTGAACGCGACGGAGGATGGTAGCTTTTTAGGCTTGGCGGGGTATTACCGAAGGTTTGTGGAGGGATTCTCTTCTATTTCTGCACCACTGACAAAATTGACACATAAGGCAACGAAGTTTCAGTGGACCGAGGCATGCGAGCAGAGCTTTCATAAACTAAAGAAAAGGCTTACCACTGCACCTGTCCTAACTCTTCCAGATGGTAATGAGGGCTATGTTGTTTATTGTGATGCCTCAAGAATTGTCCTAGGTTGTGTTCTTATGCAGCATGGTAAGGTTATTGCATACGCCTCTAGATAGTTGCAGAAGCATGAGCAGAATTATCCTACACACAATCTTGAGTTGGCTGCAGTTGTCTTTGCCCTAAAAATTTGGTGACATTATCTATAAGGGGTTCATATAGATGTGTTCACCGATCATCAAAGCCTTCAGTATTTACTTAAGCAAAGGGAGTTGAACCTATGACAAATGAGATGGCTAGAATTATTTAAGGACTACGATGTTGACATTTTATATCATCCCGGCAAAGCTAATGTTGTTGCTAATGCGCTCAATCGGAAGTCCATGGGTAGTCTAAGTCATGTTGAAGTTGATAAGCCTGGAATTACAAAAGACATATGCCAGCTAGTTAATTTACAAGTACGCTTGGTAGATGCAGCAGGCGAAGGTGTTGTCATTAAGAATATGGAAGAATCTTCCTTTGTGATTGAAGTGAAAAGGCGGCAACATAAAGATCCCGAGCTTAGGAAATTGAGGGAAAAGATTCCACAGCAGCAACACCCCTTATTTGAGCTAACTGGAGATAGAGTCCTTAGATACCAGGGTCGCTTATGTGTACCGACAGTTGGGAAGCTCCATACAAATATTCTTTTAGAGGCCCATTATTCTAATATTCATCTCACCCTGGAGCGACGAAGATGTATCAGGACATTCGACAAATTTATTGGTGGAATGGCATGAAAAAAGATATTACGGAGATGGTAGCTGAATGTCCCAACTGCCAACAAGTTAAAGCAGAGCATCAGAGGCCTGGAGGCCTAACCCAGTATATTGAGCTTCCGTTATGGAAATGGGATATGATAAATATGGACTTCATCACTGGTTTGCCTCGCACTCCACGAAGGTTTGATTCCATTTGGGTAATTATCAATAGGCTGACAAAATCGGCTCATTTCTTGCAAGTTAGGACGTCATATTTAGCTGAAGATTATGCTAGGCTTTACATTCAGGAGATTGTTCACCTTCACGGAGTTCCATTATCGATTATCTCAGATCGAGGAGTTTAATTTATAGCACATATTTGAAGATCGTTTCAGAAAGGTCTAGGCACTCAGGTAAATCTTAGCATCGCTTTTCATCCACAAACTGATGGACAGGTAGAACGTACTATTCAGACGGTTGAGGATATGTTACGTGCTTCTGTGTTGGATTTTAAAGGAAGTTGGGATCAACATCTACCTCTTATCAAGTTCGCTTATAATAATAGCTTTCAAGCTAGTATTCAGATGGCCCCTTACGAAGCACTATAGAGGCAGAAGTGTAGGTCCCCAATCGGTTGGTTTGAGCTCGGGGAAGCAGATTTGCTAGGTCCCAATCTAGTCCAACAAGCGATTGAAAAGGTTAAGTTTATTAGAGATCGGCTTCATACAACACAGTGTCGACATAAATCTTATGCTGATGTTCGCCGACGGAACATAGAGTTTGAGGTAGAAGATTAGGTTTTCCTGAAAGTATCGCCTATGAAGGGCATCATGCGATTCGGAAAGAAAGGGAAGCTCAGTCCTAGGTACGTTGGACCGTATAAGATTATTCGGAAGATCAGTATGGTGGCATACGAGCTTGATTTGCCTTCAGAATTGGAAGCAGTTCATCCTGTATTTCATATTTCTATGTTGCGGAAGTGCATTGGAGATCCTTCATGTATTAAGCCCATTGAAAATATTTGTATCGCTGAGGATTTATCTTATGCAGAGGTACCAATAGCGATTTTAGATTGACAAGTAAGATAGCTTTGAAATAAAGATGTAGCTTCTGTGAAAGTGCTATGGAGAAATAACAACATTGAGGAAATGACTTGGGAAGCGGAAGAGGAAATGAGGAAGGAGTACCCCCAACTGTTTACGACTTAAGGTGAGTCACATTTCGATTATTGGAAATTATTTCCTCACAACAACTTAGTTATATTTTAAGTAGCTTAAAGGTGAAATTTATATGTCTTTTTACGAGATAGCTATGCAAAGCTTTGTATTTAAAATTTTCAGAATTTGACTTTAGGTTTGCGACTGTAACAAATATAGACGCGCAAAAAAAGTACTTTGAGAAAAAAAAATACAACCAAGGAATTGTTTAGATCCATTCGCAGGTGAATGTTCATAAGGAAGGGGAGAATGTAAGATCCCGTACTTTTTCTCTAATCGTGCATAATATATGTGGCGTAGTATGGCATGGTTATATGAGGTGTATATGACTCTGTATCGTACATTGGAGATTAATATTGCAAGTAGGTGGCAATATCAAGGAACTAAACTAAAGTTTTAGGTCAAAGGGACCCCTCAAACAAAGTTCATTATAAAAGAAATGGCTCGGGTAGAACTTCGCCCGTTTGAAAGGTTTAACTTGTCCCATACCTTGTGGATAAGCCTATGAGTGTAAAACATGCTAAGAATAGTGTGTTATGAGGTATTATAATAGCACAAGGGTCGTATGTTAAGTTTGGAAGTCAAGAAAATTAGTGAAACTAAAGTCAGCAAAAGTTATCGAAGTTTCACTAATAATATTTTCTTAACTTTGGATCAAATGTCTTGGATGTTTTCTACCAATATACAAAGAGTTAGAAGGCCTATCGACCAATAAATTGAAGGACTACGAGTCTAGTTTGCAAATCACAAAACCCCGTATCAAACCGACATCAGAGTAAAAAGTTATGAGAGTTTTACTACGGACTGTCGGGGCAGAATCTAGGTCGGATACAGGTCGGGTAAAAAATGTGGTATGTCGGCTTACTCAACGTTTTAAGCCATGAAAACATTTCATTTTACTTCCAAACCAGAAAGAAAGCTTAAGATAAGGTTCCTATGGAGTACTTGCATGATGAAGGTCTTTTTTCGACGATTTCTACCATTAAAGATTTCCCCCGTGCTTAGAAACGTGATCTTTACACGTGGTAATCGTTTTCCCCTTCTATTAGCTGTGTTTGGAGCAAGTTTTTGAAGATATAAATTTGTAGTTATTGGTGTTTATTCAAGGTTTACACTTGGTTAACAAAGGTAATCATCTCGGGACTCTTTTATGATTGTTTTTATGAAGTTCTACAGACATTTAGTCAAGTTGAGGCCATTTGGAAAATCTGCCGATTTAAGAACAATTATGAATTGTTTATAGGTGTATACCAGCTGTGTATATATAGTGTTTGCGAAGTTTAGGACGTAAGGAACAATTTTCGTGAAGAAGCTACGGCCATTCGAGTGTTCATTGAAAAGGTATGTTAAGGCGAAACTACGTCCCTCATTTTAGCACCACTCCTGGGAAATTCCTAAAACGCCGAATGTGATATTTTGCTATTCTCTTGCTAGAAAGACCTTCAGTGAAAGGCATTGGGATCTTAGCTGAATTATTTTCATGATTCTATTATTTTGATATTTCACTCGTTCGAATAAATAGAGTGTTCGACATCTACACGTCATTTTATCAGTTTCCTTGATTATATATCCGCACGTATGAATTCGTATTCTTCCTTGGGTGATATGAATTAAAATGTCACGCGAGACCCTTACTACTTGTGACCAGCGCTCTTTCTCCACTAAGGTTTATTAAAGAAAAACTTTAAAGTAGCTCACAACCTTCAAAACTCTCAAATATAATTTAAATGTAAACTATTAGAACACTTGGTTTTTGAAATATTTCTTTTATAAATTATCTAGGAACCAAGTTTGGAACTAAGTAAGTCACCTTAAACTTGTTATGAATATCAACAAGGTTAGGTTATCCTTCTAAAATTCAAGTTAACTTTTCCAAGCTTATTTGGAAGAACATATCAAGTTCCATGAGATTGTTATATGTTAAACGAAAGTTATTATGGGGTTATAAGAACAAGACTACAAATGGGCCAAGATTGGCAACATGACAAAAGTAACTCATAGGTGTTATAAATCCATGACATGACATCCTATGCATTCTACTCCTGAGCTATAATCGGGAGGTATGGGGCCTATTGCCTATATTTATACGTATGAGACACAGATGGCCACAAGTTGGCGAATATGATGTCGGTTCGCTACAGGAAAGCACCACCATTGCTAGCTTTTGGTTAGGTATGTCATGCATTTGCATCTATATATATATGTTTTCACAACATACGATTATATGAGCATACCATGCATATTTAAGTAGTAGGGGGTTAAAGGTCAGCCATGGAGATTATTTGGGTTTCAGTTTCAGGTGGTATCTCTATTACCCTTTTACAGTAAATGTTTATGATTTTACTTTTCACTTTAGATACCAGTACATTTTATTAGTACTGACGTCCCTTTGCATGGGGACGCTGCTTTTTTGTTTTGTGCGAGTAGGTACATGCAGGGACTCTAATCGACCCACCCGCTAGGATTCAGGTTCAGCTGTGAGTTGGTAAGCTTCATCTTATCCTGGGGCTATCAGAGGATGTTTACTTTTGTTGTACAGTTTGGGTATAGTTGGGGCCTTGTCCCGACAGTGCTTATGTCACTCATAGAGGCTATTGTGGACACAATATTCAGGGTTTTTTTTTTGTATGTTTCAACTTCCAGCCAATAGTCTTGGCATGTATATATAGGTGTGTGTGTAAGTAGGTATGTTTTTGGTTGTGGCCTCGTCGGCTAGATAGTACATCTTTATTTTTTTCGGTTTGTCTACCATTGTTTGTATGGTTATTCTTTTTCAGGTCATGACCTCTGGGTCCAGGCTTAACTTTTTAGAGGTTGTGCTACCTAATCTTTTTTCCTCACAAGTTTTGTTTAGCTAGTATGTTTCAGTGGGTAACTCAGTGTATTAGGGTATCGAGTGCCAGTTACGCCCCTTATTTCGGGGAGTGACACCTGGGATGACGAGTGACCCCAAGCTAACTCTGCTGGCATATCATAAGCATATTATGTATACTAAAGTAATGAAATATTGTGCGGAAGCTAAATTATCATGTAAACTGAAATGATGGGGAAATACCTATAAACTATCTGAATAAAATAATCTGAGAAAAGTTCAATGACAACTGAAGATGAACTCAAAACTAAAGCTAAATCTAACTATATCTGAAATAAAGCCTCTACTGACTATAAATACTGGGACATGCCCCAGCTAGATCTAGCAAAACTCAAACTAAAGAGTGAAAGTAGAAAATAGACATGTCAATAGTCCTCGAAGAATGAGGACTCACCACTGATGCTGCTGAACTAAAGATCGAGAACCGATCTATGCGTGATCTAGAAGCTGAGAACCTCAACCTACATCACGAGAAGATGTATCGCATAGTATGCATCAGTACTTGAAAGGTACTGAGAATGCAGAATAGAATAAAGCTAAACAATAACATAACTGAACAAAGCAATCAAGCAATGATATAATCTGAACATGGTAAGGATACTGAATATACTGAACATGAACTAACTGAATGCAATGACGAAGTTTATAACATGTTGAGACTGAATATTGAACTGATAACATGGTCGATGCAATAGAACCTGACTGAACTGTGGGAGCTACTAATAACCGACATAAAACCACATGAGCTAAATGTGGAGTCCGATGTATACGCCCCATCGAGAGGACCCAATATACCCTGCCAGAGGTATAAAGGCATGATTGACGTGATCTCTAAAATATTGCCCACAGAGGGGATTTACAACCTACGGGGGACACAATTATGGGACTTGCGAGTGGCTGACACTATTCTACTCGGTATTAAGTCTACTCCCAACTGATTATGTAATTTAGCAATTTATAACTAAAATGATGTGAATTCTGGATAGCTCAAATACTGACATGCTAATTGAAAATGCAAAATTAATGTACTGATAATGAAACATTTATAACTGGAGCATGTATAACTGAATAATCTGACCTAGTATGTGCAATCCATGAACTAAAAGAACTACATAGCTAGGGTTTTAAAATTATGAAGGAATTTATACTAAAACATGCTAAAAATCATGATAAACTGATTAGGAATGTTAAAGTAATTAATTCATAGTAATCTGCTGAAATTCTAGAAACCCTGGGTCTAGTTGGTAATAAGGGAATCAAGAATCTGACTGAATTCTAGGGACCTAATGGGCGAAAGGAACCCACTAGTGAAATCCCATATATCTGGTGACGAATTCCACAGAGAAATCTTTCGATTTTTGGGCTAGAACTGATGGAACCTTGTTGCGTTCTTGAACTTGGGTTCTTGACCTCTTTCTCCTCTTACATTCTAATTTCTAAGTTTCTTTGATGAATGATCTGACTTGGGTAAGGTCTAATTATGTTTCTAGAATAAAACTGACCAAAACAATGTAGTTTAGGGGTTAAACGATGTAGTTTAGTGGTCCAATGCATAGGGAAAAGACTAAATGACCCCTGACTTAACTGTTGTCGGGGTCACCGACGGACCATGGATTGACCGATGGTCCATGTTGGTTGACCATTGGTCGCGACATAGGCTGGAATTTAGGGCATCGATCCACGAACCAAGACTAGGGTCCGTGCCCTTGCCTACGGTCCATAGGTCTGGTCGTGGGTCGACACCTAGAGGAATTTTTCGGGGCTTTCTGGGGAGGGCTAGAGGTGGCCATCCATGTACCACCAGCACGGACCGTGGGTCACCCTACAGTCCGTGGGTGGCAACCATGGGTTGCACCTGTAGCTTCTGAAAATCTGCATTCTCGTTGTTCTAGCATACGGGGTGTTACATATATGTCATGATCTCAGTCTACACCCCAAACGTGATCTGCACTCATAGCCATCGTTGGTTCCAAGAGAATCCTTGATATGACCTGCTAATAATTGAATACTATGACACTATGAGGAAGTTTTTAAAAGATGAGCAGGAATCAATTTAGAAACCAAACTCAACAACTCTATTTAAAAATCTGAAATTTGTATAAAATTCATATGTTTGTAAAATAGTGGTGAAAGGTATGACTTAATTGACTCTTCTATGATGATTCTAACATATTGGAGATAGCTTATCAAGACAAGACCTAGCAGGCTACCTGAATACTCTTCTAATAACATATACTAACTACTCAAAGTCAAGATAAACTGGAGATTTCCAAAAGTAAAGAGGTCTCGCCGAAGCTATATAAAGGTGATCCTAATGATATGGTTGTTATCGATCTTGAATATCTAAATCTGCATCATTAAAAAAATGCAACATCAAATGACATCAGTAAATGAAATGTATGGTATGTAAAATATTTGAATGAAACAACTAGCTAAAATTGAACAAACTCAATTGAATGAGTAACTCTGAGGTTAGACTGAAACAAAGTCATCTGAGTTGTAAAATTTGCATGTGTGTTTTATCAATAAAAATTTTAAACAGGTTATATGCCATAATAGCAATTACTAAAAATAATATAGCTTTACTTTTCTTGGGGAGTTTCTTATGATCGACATAAACCATGTGAGCTCATGATGTATAACTTACAATCTTAGTTGGGAGGGCTGCCTTATACTGTGCCAGGATATAGAACTTGTCTGTTTGATGTGGATTCACTATCGAGCCTCTTGGACTAAAGGAGATGACCATCAAGCGGTGTGCTAAAAAATCCTATGGTGGCACGTAATTATGAGACTTGAATTTTCTAAACTCACATCCTCTTGCTACTATATAATCCTCCAAAAAATATTTGTATATACTAATACACTCATAAATAGATAAACTATTTGTCTTTCTAAATCACATACAAGACTTTACTCTAAATAGTTCTTTAGAACTGAACTGAACTTGCTATAAAATCTTAGGATAAGGCACAAGTACCCCCCCCCCTCCTGAACTCATTTTTTTTGTAATTTTGTACACCATTCGGGTTATGTGGAACACTCCATAACTCCACGTAGTTGAAGCGTGTGGGGGATGTTTATAGAAAGGTTTGGAGAGAATTTCAGAAAGCCATTCTCTCATTTCTAAAGCTGTGTAAGGCGCCCTCTCCCCCCCCCCCCAAGAACAAAGCCCACCCCTCTTTTTTCCCGTTTAATGAAGGACCCTCTCCTCGTTTCCTATTCATTTGTAGGTCATGATCCGATTTTTTTTTCAATTTCAAGAATCAACCAACAGAAAAATTGGTAGCACAGGTGACTCAGAGCCTCCCTCTCGCCCAAATAAATGAAATGGGATGAAACAAATCAATAAATTTTTTGATTGATTCAGGGCGCAGCGAAACAAAATTCAATCAAGGAAAGGGAGCTTACTTTCCTAAGGTTGATTCGTCCTATTCAGATTTAGCTATGCTAATGGAAGAGGAAAAGTTTTCAGATGAAGCCAAAAAAGGTGTAGAAAATTACAAAAAAAAAAAGTTGGGGGGGGGGGGGAGGGGTAATACGACCTTAGTTTAGTTAAGGTCTTTCTCTTGAATTTCAGTCATATACTAGTGAAGTACTTGTGCCTTATCCCTAAAATCACTACGCTTTCTCAAAGCTGAAATCTACTTTAATTATTTTTTAAATTGAGTATGAGTTAAGGTGTGTCTGTGGAATTTCGGTCATAGACTAGTGGGGTACTTGTGCCTTATTCCTAAAATCACTATGCTTTCTCAAAGCTGAAATCTACTTTGTTTAAAAACTGACTATGATTTCTTTATGAAAATATGGCTTTCATTTCTTTCTGAAATAATACACTTGAAGATAAATATACTTTCTTGAAATAGTGCACTTGAATCTAAATATATTTTCTTGAACTCTTTCTTTAAATAATGCACTTGAATCTAAATATACTTTCTTGAAATACTTTTTTAAAACTTGTAATATATATTTTACTCATGAAAAAATTGCATATGAAATACTACAACAATATCTACAAATAACTTTAGCTAAAAAGGGCACATGTTATAGAATAAATATAAACCATCATTCAACAATCATCAATGAATATGAAATACAATAATTTCAACAATAGAATTCGACATCAAGAAGTTTGGATTAGAAAACAACAAGAATTTATGGACTGTGGGGTAAAAACTCTAACTTTGGCCTTACTAAATGAAACTGTAGATATAAGACGTGAGAAAGAACTAAGTTCCTTACTATGATAACCTTACATACCTTGAATCTCTCCAATTGAAAAGATTAAAGAAGAATTTCAAAAGTCTGTTCTTGAACCTTGAGATGAGTTATCTTGAAACCCCTAGGTTTTGATGGTAGATTCTTTCTTAGGATACACAATCATATGTTAGAATTACTAGAAAATTGTGAGAGTATGCTACCTTTGATTTGGAAGGAAGAAATCTTGATGGACTTTCCCCAAAATCAAATGTCGAACTCAAGAATCGAGTTTTTGATTTCACAACTAGAGCTAGGAAGAGGATTTGATGTTAGAATTTTGTAGAAATTCTAAAATTTGTGTTATAAGATTATGGATAATACTTACCAAGACTTGGTAGAGTTTAAGAAAGATTTCGGGGGATGTAGGGATGACCGAGGAGTGAAAAGAAACTCAAAATAGAGCTTATATAAAATCTTGAAAAAATTATATACAACTGATACAGGTCGTATACAGTGATATATGGATCATACATTTATAATATGAGTCGTGGTCTGACTTGTGGTTGCTTGGGTGCATTTTAAAACTATCTGAAGTTTCCCATGGGTCATAGTACGGGTCGTACTACTGAAAGTTTCAGATTAGAGCATCTCTTGTAAAATGATCGTAACATTTTAATCCAGACTCAGATTTACAAATGATTAGTGGAGATAGAATAAGACCCAAATACCTTTAATTTGATGGGTAATAGGACATATAATTTTTCATATTCTAAGAGATATGCTCGTTTGAAGCTGACCCTTGCATGATCTTATACAAAAACTTAATCGGTAGTTATCGTCATCGTCATCGTCATCATCATCATCCTCTTCGTCGCCCGAACCTGCTGCAGCCCGGCTGCTTTCCGCCTTGCTTGGTTTTAAGATTTTTTTAGTGCTCTTGCAACTAAAATAATTGCAAGTGGCAGCCCCTTGCATTCTTTGGCAACCTCTTTAGCTATGTCAAGTAGAGATGGATAATCGACAAAATTACCAACTTTCTGCCTAAAGAGGATCCATGATTTCTCTTCAGATAACATTCCAACTTCCAATGTCTTCTGAGCTCCCATTTCTTCACAAACACATGGGAAACGTGTAGTGAATGTCACTTTGCACTTGTGTTTGTTGTTGCTTCCACTTGGTGTTTCAAGATTAACAGATGCCCCCTGTCACTCTAAGGTTTATCTCAAAGTAAGGTGAACTATAAAACTGTAACACATGTTCACTTCTAACTCATTGTGGTACCTGTTTCAGGTATACATCCATATGATGCACAACATGTTGATTAAGGTCTAATGATATAACCCTTATTTTCTTCTAGCCTTGGTACAAGAGTGCTCACATAGCCTGGACCAGGTTCTCATCTCACCAGGTATGCACTTCATCCCCCTCTTTATTCATCTCTGCATTCCACTTATATATATGACCTTGCTACACTCTAAAAGAACCTAGTGCACCTTACTGTTTTCCATACATCTTTGATTTTTTTCGCGGGAAATAAAAAAATGACACACCATTTAAACCCTCATCAAACCTTTCCCACTCACATCACCCTAGCACATAACCGTCACTCACGTCTCCCATCAATGTAAGACCACCATCATTACATCTCATCTCCCAAGAATTCTTCCCAAACGTCTTCCACCAATCCCAAAACAACCCAAGATTAATCACAATACAGATTTCATCAACCAAAGAAAATGAAAAAAAAGGAGAAATGAACCATGGCTTACCCCCTTGTCGCCTACTCCGATGACGAAAGTTCCTCTGACTCACCGGCGCACTCATCATTTCCGGCATCACCCATCGCATTATCTCAGGAGGAAGGTGGTTTCTCCACTGATATATCAATAAAAAAAATCCACTACCAAACTCCCCTTAGAAATCCCCCATGCTTATTCGTCCACCATCTCCACTGTCGGCATATGCCTCCGGCAACCCCTTAACCCCTTCGTCATCGCCTCTTCACTTTGAAACCCCTATTCCTCCCCACTCGATTTCTCCACCGCCATCTCTAGTCGAAACCCCAATTCCCACTATCACAACAACCCCACCTCTACCACCCAGTCAGTCAGCTTCATCCGAAGATCCCTCGGCGACCACACAAACATATTGCCGTCAAAAGGACTTATATTTGCGTCTCATTCCCTCGCAGTGCAAGTCTATCTCAACTGCAGGAAGCCACCGAATCTAGTAAGAAGCGAAGACGAACTGGTAAGTCTCCAGTTCCTCGTTGTGTCTCAACTGTACTGCTTGACTCTGAGTCCTCACCTGCTGCCCCCTCCTCCCAAGCCACCAAAATGAATAAAAATATAGCCAAGTACCTAGCCTTGGGGAAGGATAAATACTTTGGTACTAAGAAGGTTCTTAGAGGTAGGACTTTTCATCCTGACATTCGCACTATGGGGTCAGTCCTGAGGGTATTGGATTTACTATATTTTCAGGGGTGGGCAGAATTATTTCTTGACACAAGGTTGCATGAGCATGAGAAAGAGGTGTGTGAATTCTACACCAATCTTAATGTTTTAGAAGGCTCTGTGGCCACTTCTTCTGTAAATGGTGTGGACTTGGTGTTTGATTCGGTTAGACTTGATGGGATTTTTCACATCCCATCTGTAGGGTTGTCTAAGTATGTTTGGACTAAAGATGTGAATAGTATGTTGACCTCAAAGTTCTCTCAGGGGCGAATTACAGCGAGATCTGGAAACGTTCTCAAGGGGGAGATCGATGTCCCCATTTCACAAACTGTTGTTTGAATTTTTCCATAAGGATATTTTTCCTAGGGGTGTGAGGAGGCATGAGGCCTCTTTTAGGGATATGGGGATTGCACATGCTTTGGAGAATAAGGATCCTATAGACTGGCCATCCCTAATGAATAAACATATGGCTAGGGTAATTGATCCTAAACCTGGTGCTCATCAATTGGCTTTCGGAAATCTCATCACCACTATGTTTAAAGATTTTGATGTCCCCTTGGGCGAGGGGAGGGCTTTGGTTAGTTGTGATATGATCACCAGATCCACTATTGCTACCTGCCGGTTGTATGATGAAGGTAATCATGCTCCTTCATTTCCACCCCGTGTTCCTAGCCCAGTTGCCACTCTATTGAACGACCTACATGTTGCCAGGGAACAAAATGAGACCCTCCGTGCTGAACTTGAAGCTTCTCGCAATGTCTAGCTATGTCTCAGGGGGAAGTTGCTCGATTAAAGGATCAGCTGGTGCAGCAACAAAGTGATTCCAATGCCCGTGTGGATCGTGTTCTTCAACTCCTTTCCATGTCCCAACCTTTATCCCACCCTTCTCCTTCAAAATCTGAACCATTTTGTTTTACTTTGATCACTGTTGAAAACAATGTCATGTTATTTTGTGTTTTTGCTCTGGATGGATATTTTGGTGAAGCTCTTTGTGAGCTTAAAACTCTAGAGCTATCTGCTTTATATGACGACTTTGTGCCTGCTTATGATGTGTTTGTGTTACCTTGGCTTAAAATGGATAATATCCTTAGATTGAATTTGATTTGTGTTATGCTTTCTATAGGTGTTGTCCATAAGGACTCTGAGTTTCGATCTAACTTGGTTATGTTATATGCTCACCTCTTCTTTTTTATATGCCAAAATGGGGAAGATATTATAGTTATTATTCTCTAGAAACAGTGATGATTTTGCAAAGGAAATGGGAAAATATTTGTCATCATCAAAAAGGGATAAAATGATAAATCAAATATGGTTTTGATGATCGACACCATGAACCAGGTTCACCTTGCTGGTTCACCTTGGAAAGCTTACAACTCAAAGGCTAAATAACGGAAATATTAATATAAAAAAAGAAGAGTTTTTGTGCTAAAAAGAAGTTGAGTCGGAAGAGGAAAGTTCAACAGAAGAAGTCTTGTATGAATAAGGAGACATGACAAGCCAAGTTATAAAAGGAAAAAGTTTTGCAATTAAAAGAATAAGTCGAAATATTTTCCTAATACAACTATAATTTCTCTCCTTATACATATCGGATTCTAACACAGTTCAACATCTATAAAAAGACAAGAGAGACCAAGGAAGAAGTCGTCTTCGCATACTTCAAAATGAGAGAAAGTGAGAGAGAATCATAGTGAAGGCCAAAGGTGTTTAAGTAGTAGAGTAAGAAAGAATTCTAGAGTTAGATTTCTTTCAAGTTAGGTGAGTCACATTGATTCATAGTTGAATCAGTGGTTGTGAGGGTTGTGAGTTTTGTAAACAATAAGTGGGTTTGACTTCTTAGGTGGTTAGAGTTAAGAGAGAGTTGTGAGAGAATTGTAACAAGAAGCGAGTTTGACTTCTTGGAGAGTTGAGAGTTTTCGATTATAGTTAATCGAAAAGGTTAGAATTTTAGAGTTATATTCATTGATTGACTGAGTTGTAAATCTTGAATTAATATAAAACTTTGGTGTGGTTTTTCCCTTCCTTGAGTTAGGAAGGTTTCCACGGTATATTGGTGTCATTGTTCATTAACGTAAGTTTCTTATGTGTACTATTCAAGAACATGGTCCTTGAGTACTAGGTAAGGTTTCTTCAATTGGTATCAAAGCGGGTCTTTTCGTTAAAAAATTCACATCTTGAAAAGAATAAATGGCAGCACCACCTACCCACAAGAAGGAGCTTCTCAAACTCTACCACCACTATCCAATGGAAAGTACTGTGGATGGTGGAAAAATTGCATGATGGATCACTTAATAAGTGAAAATCCCAATCTTTGGAGTGTAGTACTAGATGGTCCTGCTATACCCATGAAGAAGGGAGAAGATGGAGTCACCCTGCTACCAAAGAAAAGAAAAGAATGGATGTTGCTGACAAACTCGCCATTCAAAACAACGCTTAAGCTAAAAAGATCCTAATTTGAGGCATATGACCAGACTAGTACAATAGAATTTCATCATGTGAGGATGCAAAGTCGTTTCGGGATACTCTACTGACTGCTCACAAAGGAACAACTCAGGTTAAGAAATCTAAAATTGGCAACTTGAATAGACAATATGAAGTGTCAGAATGATGGAGGGAGAAACAATTCAAGAGATGCACACCAGGTTCACTGCAATCATTAATGAGATCTACTCGTTAAGATAAGTAATTCCAAACGAAAAGGTTGTTAGAAAACTCTTAAGTGTTCTACCAGAGTCGTGGGAAAGTAAAGTAGAAGCTATCACTGAAGCACCTGATCTAGACAAACTTGTCATGGATGAGCTTATTGGAAATCTCATCACATATGAACTAAAGAAAAACCAAGAAAAAGAAATTGGCAGTAAAAGAAAGGAGAAGAACCTAGTTCTGAAAGCTACAATACCTAAAGACTTTGAGGACGAAAATATTGCACTTATGACAAAGAGATTTTCCAGAATGTTAAAAAGAGGACAAACTTTTCAAAGAAGAGGTCCTCAAAAGACAGCTGAAAGCTCAAGAGAGCAACTATGCCATAAATGTGGAAGTCCAGATCACTTCATCAAATTCTGTCCACTTTGGTCCCAAGAACATAAAAAGAATAACACAGACAAAACAAAGGATGGTAAAGGTGACAGATATATTCCTACCAATAGGAGGATGACTAACCAAGAGGCTGATCACTCAATGAAGAAAGCTTTCGCTGCAATGGGAGGCATGTCAGAAAATGAGTCTGAAGATGAGGAAACTGAAAATCAATCCCTACTTGCAATCGAACAAACTGACAAATATCACTTCCTTGCACTAGTAGCCATAACTAAACCTGAAGATAAGGAAAATAATTGTCAGATACAGGAGACAATTCAAGCATTAATGGTTGGGTTAGATTCTGAAGAAGAAGAAGAGGACAAGAAAGACCAGGTTAGTCTGCATTACATTAAAGAAAATCTTGACTCTTATTCAAAAAGAAAACTAGAATCTCTATTGCATACTCTCATAAATGCATACCAATCAACCTGTTCTGAAAGAGATCTGCTAATGGAAGACTATTCATCATTGAGAGAGGAAAATGAAAACTTAGAACAACAAAATTGTATTCTTTATAATAAGCTAAAAGAATTGAACAAAGAGTTTAAATCCATAACTGTAAAAAATGAAGAACTACAGAAAACACTTCACATTACCAAAATGGAAACAGAACACGGTATGAGATGGACCAGGTCCTTCATACTACTCGATAGAATCCAAAAGAGTCAATCTTCCACAAGAAATGGAATAGGCTTTTCTGAAGCTAAGAATCCCAACATAGATTGTTTGTGTTCCCACTAGACATAAGAGTTATGCATGCAATAAAAAACAAACTGCACATTAGAACAATTTCACTTTCGTACAAACAACTCAAGAGATATAGAAAGAAAACAACACAAAACTGGTTCCCACACTTAAAACCCTTCCATCATGGGCTAAGAAAAATCGTATTCATCCTTTCTCTAACAAACAAGGGCCCAAGTGAATCTGGGTACCCAAAACTAACCCTGTCTAATAATTGTAGGATTCAGCGGGAGGAAAGCCAAAACAATGGTACTTGGACAACGCATGTTCCAGGCATATGACTGGAGATAAAAGCAACTTCCTCTCATTGAAAAATTTTAAGGGTGGAAACGTAGCCTTTGGAAACGGAAAAACTGAAGAAATACAAGGAATTGGAAAAGTGGGCTTGAACCTTAACCAAGCTATTGACAATGTGTACTATGTGAATGGATTACAACATAATCTGCTAAGTATATCCAAAATGTGTGACAGAGGAAACAAAGTTATATTTACTACTAATGAATGCAAAGTGGTCAACTCAACCATAGAGAAACTGGTTCTCATTGGGAAAAGACAAATGTATACAAAACTGAGATAATGATCCCAGACATCCCACTCACCTGCCTCAGCGCCATCACTGAAAATTCCCTTCTTTGGCACAGAAGGTTGGGGCATATTTGTCTTTCTACAATAAATAAGTTAATATCGAAGAACCTGGTCAGAGGAATACCTGAAAAGAAGCTAATTAATGAACAAATATGTGGTGCATGTGCACAGGGTAAACAAATAAAATCTTCCTTCAAACCTAAGGCAGTAGTCAGCACTACAAAACCTTTGGAACTGCTCCACATGGACTTATGTAAACCAATGTGATTGCTAAGTAGAGGAGGAAAAATGTACATATTTGTAATTGTAGACGACTACTCTAGATTCACATGGACCATATTTTTAGTAACAAAAGATGAGACATACGATATGTTTGAAATCTTTGTGAAACTGGTTCAAAAGAAATTCAATAGTGAAGTTATCAACATCAGATTAGATCATGGTTTAGAATTTGAAAACTTCAAGTTACTAAACTTCTGCACTATCAATGGTGTTGATCACAACTTTTCAGCACCAAGAACTCCACAACAAAATGGTGTGGTAGCACGCAAGAATAGAACATTAGAAGACATCGCTAGAACCATGTTGATTTCAAGCAATCTACCAAAATCCCACTGGGCTGAGGCAGTAAACACTTCCTGTAATCTCATTAACAGATGCATGATAATTTCCATACTAAATAAAACCCTATACGAACTGTTGAAAGGAAGAAAACTGAATCTAGCACATCTTTGACCTTTTGGGTGCACCTGTTATGTACATAACAATGGGAAAGGCACCCTGGGTAAGTTTGATGCCAAAAGTGATGAAGGAGTGTTCCTTGGGTACTCAACACAAAGTAAGGCATACAAAATACTTAACAAGAAAATAAATTGTGTAGAAGAAAGCATGCATGTCATCTTTGATGAAGGGCAGAACCAAACTAATGGAGGCATGGTAGAACATCTTGATGATCTAGGTATGACTCAACCAAAACCACCAGAGGAAAACCAATCAAATGAGGATGGAACTGAGGAACCAAATAAATTAAGCCCCATCACCCGTGAAACTGAAAATACAGTCGAGGAGGTAGAAGATGGAGAACCAGGGCCATCAACATCTAACACTACTCGAGATGCTCAACCAAATAGTTGGAAACATCAAAGATCACATCCAATACAGAATATTCTCACACCCTTGGATTCAAGAATTCATACTAGAGAAAAACTAAGGAATATGTGTGCCTTCTCAGCATATTTGTCACTGGTCGAGCCCAAAAATACTAAAGAAGCTCTGGTAGACCTATACTGGATTATAGCCATGCAGAAGGAACTGAGTCAGTTTGAATGAAGCAAAGTCTGGAACACAGTTCCCAGACCACACGATAGAAATGTGATAGGCACTCTATGGATTTTTAGAAATAAAATCGACGATCAAGGACAAGTCACACGAAACAAGGCAAGACTAGTTGTACAAGGGTACAATCAGGAAGAAGGAATCGACTATGATGATACCTTCGCACCCGTAGCAAGAATGGAAGCAATACGGATGCTTATAACCTTTGCCGTCCACATAGAGTTTAAACTATAGCAGATGGATGTAAAAAGTGCTTCTCTGAATAGATACCTCCAAGAAGAAGTATATGTGAAACAACCTCCTGGGTTTGAAGACCCTGATCATCCTGAATATGCTTATAAACTAGACAAAGCACTATATGGGTTAAAGCAAGCACCAAGAGCATGGTACGATCGCCTGTCCAAATTCCTCCTTACACATGGGTATTCAAGATGAAAAATAGGTAATACACTATTCCTTCGAAGACAAGGTAATGACCTACTCATTGTTCAAGTGTACGTAGATGATATCATATTTGGAGGAACAGATACTGAACTAGGAGTTGAATTCGCAGAATTAATGAGTAGCGAATTTGAGATGAGCATGATGGGTGAATTAAACTTTTTCTTAGGTCTTCAAATCAAATAGTCCTCATCGGGCACCTTAATCCATCAACAAAAATACATCAAAGAATTGCTAAAGAAATTTGAGACAAATGAGACCAAAACAATTGATACTCCCATTGGAACAACGACTAAGCTTGACAAGGATGAAACTGGTTCTCCAGTAAACGATACCAAGTACAGAGGAATGACTGTCTCACTATTGTATCTAACTGCCAATAGACCTGACAGTGTATTCAGTGTGGGGCAATATGCTCGATTTCAGTCCTGTCCAAAATAATCTCATCTAAAAGTAGTGAAAAGGGTCCTTAGATATCGTAAAGGTACACTTAACTTGGTTCTATGGTATCCAACAGGAGATTCCTTCGACCTGGTAGGTTTTGTAGATGCAGACTACGCAGGTTACCTTGTAGACAGAAAAAGTACATCTGGAATCGCTCACTTCCTAGGGCCTTGTCTCGTCTCCTGGCAACAAGAAAACAAAATCCGGTCATCCTCTCCAATGTTGAGGTTGAATATATGGCTGCCGCATCTTGTTGTGCATAACTGTTATGGATTAAGCAACAATTGGAAGATTTTGGAATTAACGTAGGATGCATACCCATCATGTGCGACAACACAAGTGCAGTCAATATGGCAAAGAACTCGGTCCAACATAAACGAAACAAGCACATAGATATCATGCATTATTTTATTCGTGACAATGTTGAAACAATGACTCATCATCATGACCTTTTGCAAAACTGAGGATCAGATTGCTGACATTTTCACCAAGGCACTTGGGCGTGAACCATTTCAAAAGAATCGTTTAGCCTTAGGGCTGGTGTTTCAAGATTAACACATGCCCCCGTGTCATTCTAAGGCTTATCTCAAAGTAAGGTGATCTATAAAACTGTAACACACGTTCAGTTCTAACGCATCTTGGTACCTGATGATTAAGGTCTAATGATATTACCCTTAAATTATTCTAACCTTGGTACATGAGGGCTCACGTAGCCATGACCAGGTTCTCATCTCACCAGGTATGCACTTCATCCCTCTCTTTATTCATCTCTGCATGGCACTTATACATATGACCTTGTTACACTCTAAAAGAACCTGGTGCACCTTACTGTTTTCCATACATCTTTGATTTTTTTCGCCGGAAATAAAAAATGACTCACAATTTAAACCCTTATCAAACCTTTCCCACTCACATCACCACGGGCACTTAACCGTCACTCACGCCTCCCATCAATGTAAGACCACCACATTACATCTCATCTCCCACGAATTCTTCCAAAACGTCTTCCACTAATCCCAAAACAACCCAAGATTAATCACATTACAGATTTCATCAATCAAAGAAAACAAAAAAAAAGGGAAAAATGAATCATGGCTTACCCCCTTGTCGCCTACTCCGATGAAGAAAGTTCCTCCGACTCACCGGCACACTCATCGTTTATGCCGTCACCCGTCGCACCATCTCAAGGGGAAGGTGGTTTCTCCACTGATACATCACTAACAAATCCACTACCAGACTCCCCTCAGAAATGCCCCGTGCTTATTCGCCCACCATCTCCACTGCCGGCATATGCCTCCGGCAACCCCTTTACCCCTTCGCCATTGCCTCCTCACTCTGAAACCCCAATTCCCTCTCCACTCAATTTCTCCATCGCCATCTCCAGTCGAAACCTCAATTCCCACTATCACAACAACCCCACCTCTACCACCACCTACTAACCCTAATGACTCAGATCTTGAAGACATCCTACTCAGCCAGCTTCATCCCAAGATCCCTTGGCGACCACGAAAACATATTTCCATCAAAAGGACTCATATTCGTGTCCTATTAGCTCGCAGTGCAAGTCAAGCTCAACTGTAAGAAGCCGCCGAATCTAGTAAGAAGCGAAGACGAACTGGTAAGTCTTCAGTTCCTCCCCGTGTCCACCTGTACTGCTTGACTTTGAGCCTAAAACAGTCTTGAGTCCTCACCTGCTGCCCCCTCCTCCCAAGCCACCAAAATGAATAAAAATATGGCTAAGTACCTAACCTTGGGGATGGATAAATACTTTGGTACTAAGAAGGTTCTTAGAGGTAGGACTTTTCATCCTGACATTCGCACCATGGGGTTAGTCCTGGGGGTTTTGGAGTTACTACGTTTTCAGGAGTGGGCGGAATTATTTCTTGACACTAGGTTGCCTGTGCATGAGAAAGAGGTGCGTGAATTCTACACCAATCTTAATGGTTTGGAAGGCTCTGTGGCCAATTCTTCTGTAAATGGTGTGGACTTGGTGTTTGATTCGGTTAGACTTGATGAGATTTTTCACATCCCATATGTAGGGTTGTCTAAGTATGTTTGGACTAAAGATGTGAACTGTATGTTGACCTCAAATTTCTCTCAGGAGCAGATTACAGCTAGATCTAGAAAGGTTCTCAAGGGGGAGATGTCCCCAGTTCACAAACTGTTGTTTGAATTGGTCCAAAAGGGTGTTTTGCCTAGGGGTGGGAGGAGGCATGAGGCCTCTTTAAGGGATATGGGGATTGCACATGCTTTGGAGAATAAGGATCCTATAGACTGTCCATCCTTGATGATTAAACATATGGCTAAGGTAATTGATCCTAAACCTGGTGCTCATCAATTGGCTTTTGGAAATCTCTTCACCACTATGTTTACAACTTTTGATGTCCCCTTGGGCGAGGGGAGGGCTTTGGTTAGTTGTGATATGATCACCAGATCCACTCTTGCTACCTGTCGGTTGTATGATGAAGGTAATCAGGCTCCTGCTGCTCCACCCCGTGTTCCTGGCCCAGTTTCCACTCTGTTGAACGACCTACATGCTGCCAAGGAACAGAATGAGACCCTCCGTGCTGAACTTGAAGCTCTTCGCAATCTCTAGCTATGTCTCAGGGAAAAGTTGCTTGATTAAAGGATCCGCTGGTGCAGCAATAAAGTGAGTCCAATGCCCGTGTGGATCGTGTTCTCCAACTCCTTTCCATGACCCAACCTTTATCCCACCCTTCTCCTTCAACATCTTAACCATTCCGTTTTACTTTGATCACTGTTGAAACAATGTCATGCTATTTTGTGTTTTTGCTCTGGATGGATATTTTGGTGGAGCTCTTTGTGAGCTTAAAACTCTAGTGCTATCTGTTGTATATGACTACTTTGTTCCTGCTTATGATGTGTTTGTGTTACCTTGGCTTAAGATGGCTAATATCCTTAGATTGATTTTGACTTGTGTTATGCTTTCTATAGGTGTTGTCCATAAGGATTCTGAGTTTTAATCTAACTTGGTTCTGTTATATGCTCACCTCTTCTTTTTTACATATAGATTTATCATCATCAAAAAGGGGGGAAATGATAAATCAAATACGGTTTTGATGATCGACACCATGAACTAGGTTCACCTTGCTGGTTCACCTTGGAAAGCTTACAACTCAAAAGCCAAATAACGGAAATATTAATATAAAAAAAGAAGAGTTTTTGCACTAAAAAAGGAAGTTGAGTCGGAAGAGAAAAGCTTCAACAGAAGAAGTCTTGTATGAATAAGGAGACATGACAAGCCAAGTTATAAAAGGAAAAGGTTTTGCAATAAAAAGAATAAGTTGAAATATTTTCCTATTAAAACTATAACTTCTCTCCTTATACATATAGGATTCGAACACAGTTCAACATCTATAAAAGGACAAGAAAGACCAAGGAAGAAGTCGTCTTTGCATACTTCAAAACGAGAGAAAGTGAGAGAGAATCATAGCGAAGGCCAAAGGTGTTTAAATAGTAGAGTAAGAAAGAATTCTAGACTTAGATTTTTTTCAAGTTAGGTGAGTCACATTGATTCATAGTTGAATCAGTGGTTGTGAGGGTTGTGAGTTTTGTAAACAATAAGTGGGTTTGACTTCTTAGGTGGTTAGAGTTAAGAGAGAGTTGTGAGAGAATTGTAACAAGAAGCGAGTTTGACTTCTTGGAGAGTTGAGAGTTTTCGATTATAGTTAATCGAAAAGGTTAGAATTTTAGAGTTATATTCATTGATTGACTGAGTTGTAAATCTTGAATTAATATAAAACTTTGGTGTGGTTTTTCCCTTCCTTGAGTTAGGAAGGTTTCCACAGTATATTGGTGTCACTGTTCACTAACGTAAGTTTCTTGTGTGTATTATTCAAGAACCTGGTTCTTGAGTACTGGGTAAGGTTACTTCACTGTATCCGAGTTTGCGTGCAAAATTGTTCAACCATGTGAAAATACCTGCTCAATTGATCAAGAAGCATGACTTCCCTTCAACTTCTACAAGCTCTCGATCTCAAGAAGTTGTGCTTAGCTAAGAATTCTTGAGACACACTTCATGTTCTGCTTTAATCAGATATGTATTTATCGAATCAACTGAACGCGTTACATATAGGAAATGTATGACATATATATAGGGTGAAGTATGATATATACATCAACTGTCGACTCGATGTTCTAGTATTAATCCACAATCAATGCTGAAAGAACTTTTGTGCAATGTATTTGAGGTACCTTTAAGGCAAAAGTGATGTATGAGGAGAATTAATGAAAGAAGAATTTAGAAGCAGAGGCCTGATTTAGAATTTGAAGTTTATAGAAACCTACAATGACCTTAAGTTAATATACCTAATAACTGTGTTCACAATCAAATACAAAGTCTCTGGGTAAAATCTATTGGGCTCTCCTGAACTCATTGGTTACAATATCGTAGATCCGCCTCTACTTGTTACCTTCATCAGAATAGGTATTAGGTGATGTTCGAGCGAACTTGCACACTAAGACTACAGAAAATAGGAGAATTACGTACTACTTAATAGCACTTACTTAAAACGTAAAGAGAAGGGGTGTATTAACGTATGAGACAACTATAGTTAGTTAAAACAGAAAGAGCAGGGTGTATTAATACATAACTACGTAAGACAAATATAGTTAGTTATTAAGCAGCACAAGACAAACCTTACAATTAAACATCTTTTGTATCACTTTATTGAGATCATCTACTTTCACCCAAAATCACGGTTCACCCTTCAGATTTGTAGTCATCAGCGGCTTCGGATTCATCGTCATCACTAGCTTCAGATTTGCTGCTATCATTAGCTTCAGATTCGTCGTCATCACTAGCTTTCGATTATGCTTCACCACTTTGATGATTGACCATTTAGTCCTAATTAAGAAGCTCAGATTAGTGGGTCCACATAGATAGATATGGTTCTATACCCTGACAAGGTTATAGGGCATGAAGCCCATTCAACTGAAATTATAAGTTGGACATCATGAGCTCACATGATGTATGTGGTTACAAGAAACTTTCCAATTTATGCATCTTTTACGATATGCTCTTACTTTATTTAATTTTTTTTAAGTATGCTATTTACATTTATGATTATGCAAGGCTACTGAAATAGACTCATCTCTATATATGCTTATGAAAGAAGATTTTGAATGGTATTTAGACATGAATTTCAATTGTCTCTTCAAGTTCTCTTAGTATGTATATGATTTTGGAAACCTTATTTCACTGTCCTGGTTATGCCATTTTCATGATTATGCTAGTGTCCCTTCCTTACTCAATACATTCCACGTACTGACACACACTTCCTCTGCGTTGCATCCTTTTATTATGTAGATTTTGATGCCCATTCTCAAACTCGTGGCTAGTGAAGTTACAGCATTTCCAATCAGCAAATGGTGAGCCTTCATTCTTTGAGGGAAAAATTATTCAGAGTTCACAGTTTATATTATTTCTTACTTGTAGCTTAGAGTAGTTTGGGGATTTGTCTCAGCTACTCATCAGTAATAGTTGAGGCTTCATAGACATTCAATCAAACAATTCTATTTAGTTTTCAAATAATGTATATTTCACACATTACCTTTTAGTATTTGTGTGTGCTATATGAGTTCATCCCTTGTATTTAATTAGCTTCCGCATTTCCTTTCGGTTTGAGTTGTATGTTTCTGACCCAAGGATTAGCTTGGGGCCACTCTTGATTCTAAGTACCATGTTATATCCAGGGTGTACATTCTGTAACATCCGGCAATTTGAAATAACTATGAAAAAGCTTGAAATTGGAAATAGTCATTTTTGGAAAAATTCAAAATCTGGAAATTTGGTTAGGTGTGGGAAATCAGTGAGTTTTGGCCAACTTTTAGCAGTCATAACTCCTAGCTCAGGATGATTTAGGAGTAGTTCCAGTTATGATTGCGAAGCTTGTGGAATGATCTTTCCAACGCCACTGAGTTTGCTCGATTCCGAGTTCGTATAAGCGAGTTATACCCTTTGAAAGTTGGACAGTTGGCCGGGAATCCGTCCGGAAATTTTAAGGGCATTTTGGTCTTTTCCCTAGCTATTTCTTTTGGGGTTATATTGTTGTGTTAGGCTGATTTTTGGATCATTTGGTCCCTTTTTAAAGAGTGAGAGCTAGGGCTTGAGAGTGAAGAGGAGAAGAAGAGGAGAAAGAGAAGATCAAGCAAGGATTTTCGTCAAGGATCGTCGTGGATATCGTCGGGGGTGATCCCTACTAGGTATGTGAGTTCTTAGTGTTGGGTTGATCTTTTCCCCCACACGCCCAACTCGTTTTATTTCTGAGAAAAGCTTGGTTGGGTTGTTGAAATTGTTGGTTTGTGTTGTTGAAGTTGTTGGTTGTGTTGTTGGAAGTTCTAGTTGGTTTAGTACATGATTTGATTGTATTTTTGAGTTGAATCTCTTGTATGTTGAGGGATTTTATGATCCTTAGTGTTTGGAGTTGAAACCTAGGGTGGTTTAGAGTTGGAAAAAGGAGGGAGAGAAGTCGAGTTTTCTGGGGAAAGGGGTGGCGCGTCGTGCCCCAAAAGAGCTTCTGAGCTTTCTCCCTTGGGGCGCCGCGCCTAGCAGAGCGCCAGCAGGTCCCTTTTTAGCTTCAAGGGCTGGCGCTCCGCACCTTGCAGAGCGCCAAGGACGCCAAGTTTCCCCATTCTTTTCATACTTTCTCATGCATGTTCCTAGGTATTGTACCTATGTTTCCCAGTTGTTTCCAACACTCCTAGGTACTTTTAAACGCCAAGAACTCATCCAAAAACGTGTGATCATACACCTTGAATCCATAATCCAATTCAAGGCGAGTTAGTATCAAGTTAAGGTGATGTTAGAGTCAAGTCAAGCAAAGTTAAGAAGTAAGTTCAAGCAAGTCGCTAAAGCTTTTCAAGAGCCGTTATTAAACGTTTTACCTTCATTTTAAGGTTCAAGTTTCAAGTCGAGCAAAGAGTATAGAGTTCAAGCCAAGTGAATAGTCTCAAGTTTCAAGTTAAGTCAAGAGCATAAAGTCGAGTCCATTTCTCAAAAGTTATTAGGGAACTATGTATTTCCCGAAGAAGTTTCTAAATGTTTTTACATTTGAGTAAGAAAGGAACATCGATTCCAAGTGAGCCTTTGGGCTAGATTTTGATCAATTATCTCAAACTAAAGAAAGATGTGTTTAAAACACTTATGAGCTAAAGTATATTTTTGGGAGTAGTCTTGAGCACCGAGTTGGGGACACGAGTTCATATTAACTCAACTCTCCATAAGAACCATGCGGCCAACATGGGATTTTCCCAGGTCATACTTTTTAGATGATCACGAAAGTTAAGCTAGTGGATCCACTTAGTAAAGATAGCTTCCTATATCACGGTCAGGTATAGGATGGTCCTTGGCCAATGTGAGGTAAAACGTTGTACCACCACTAGGGCTCATAGTGGTGGTTGTCGGTTAAAGAATCTCCCACTAAAGTTATATTACTTTTATATAAGTAAAGTTGAGTTCGTTATTGTTTTATCATTAACGAGCTAAGTTGTTTACACTATTTTGCAAGCTTTATATATTGCATGTGTCTTATTGCTTTATATATTGAGTTCAGTTATTCATAAGTCGAACAGAGCCAAGGTAAGTGTTCTCTTGTACTCTTTTCAAGCTTAAGTTGCGGTTTAGCTTTCCATCTCGCATACTCGTACATTCAATGTACTGATGCCAGTTGGCCTGCATCTTATGACGATGCAGATATAGGTACCCCGGATCAGCATCCTGCACGTCGTTGATCCAGCTGAGCACTCCAGAGTCAGTGGTGAGCCTCCTTGCATTCTGGAGGACTCAATCATTTTGTGTTCTTAGATTTGTTTTATTAGGGTGTTGCGGGGTCTGTCCCAACATCCATCCCAGTATTTTAGAGGCTTCATAGACAGTTAGCCAGTTAATTTTGAGTCTCTGATCTATGTATATATGTAAATATTCTATTTTGAGATTCGAGTTGCCTTTGTGGCCAAATTTTATAAGTTGAGTTGTTTTGTAACCTTGCATTTGCATTGAGTTATTCTGTTGAGTTAGGTTTCCGCTGAGTTAAGAAAGTCAGGCCAAGGGTTCACTTAGGGCCAGAAATGGTCTCCGGGTGCCGGTCCCGCCCAGGGTGTAGGCTCGGGGCTTGACACATTTGGGTTGTGATACAAACGATATATAACTCAATCACAGAATGATAAAAATCTAAATACCTCTCATTCCTTTTTTTAAAAATATAAAAATGAATAAATGTGCATATCTATAAAACTTTATTGGTCTAGAAAAAGTTCTAGATTTACATGAACTTATAACTTTAAAACTAGATCTGTCTCTAATTATACGTGCAAAAATCTAAAATTAACAATTAAGTGAGTGTTTGGTTGGCCTCTGTCATAGAATTCAACAATAGCAATGTAGTGCTTGATTCATTTTTATTGTGCGCATAAGGCATGTGGAAAAGTCATTTTACGTGGGATAAAAGATAGGAAAAAAGAGAGAAGTATTGAAAATATTCCTAAACTTGATGTGAACTATTAGTTTCGTCCCCTAACTTTGGACAACCTTAAAAATATCCCACTATTTGACTAACTGAACTTAAATACACCCCCTCCCCCCTCGTCATTTGTCACATGACATAGCAAGTAGTCTCAAACTCTTGTATGAGTGTGAGACTCTTAAAAAAAAAATTGAGACAAGTATTGAAAATACCCCTGAACTAGGCAAGAATTATTAATTTTGTACTCGAACGATTGATAGCCTTAAAATACCCTGAACTATAGGTAAAAACCTAAAAATACCCTTCATCCTCCTATTTTACCAAAAATACTCCTCCATTCACCTTTTTGACTCTAGACCCTTGAAACTAACAATTCAATCTTTATTTTATTTTTTAAATTTTATTTATTACTTATTATTTCTTATTGGGTGAAATAAAAATATATAATGAATATCCACAATACAGTGTATGCATAACTACAATGAATAATTTTTTTTAAAAAAAAAACACTTCGTTTCTTGAAACTAAATGAATATATTTATTATATAAAATAAAGTAAGATTTTTGAAGTTTATCCCAAAATCGAAAAAGAAAAATGCAGTTTGTTCCAAAGTCGAACCTCTAAAGTTTGAACCCAAGGAAGTAGAATGAGTTATAGATTTTTATATCAACTTCAAGTATGTACACTTTTTTTTGTTTCTAAAAATCTATGTTAGCAATGCAAAATAAATAATATTAGTGTGACGATAAAGTTGGTTCCAATGTTGAAAAATAAAGGAATATCACACATATATACTACTGCTAATAATTATTCACAATTATTTAGTTAAAGATTAGGCTTAGTAGTTATACCCGCACGGTGACCCACCATTTTAAAAAAATAATCACATAATAATAATAATTCTTATAATAAATATTTGTAATAATTAATAGAAATAATTGAAGCATGTTTAAAAATTATTTTTGTATTATATTGAAGAATAATAAAATTAACTGAACTAGTTCTTGTGTATTTCCACTAAAGAATAATTTAACAATAAGTTATATTCATTAAACAAGTCATTGACGTTTTTTTATTATTATTATTATTTGTTGTTCTTTTTGAAAAAAAATAGGTCATGAGGCTGGCATATTATTTTAGATCGAATAAATTATAAGGAGAAAATCTAAGGACGGTTATATGAAAAAAAATCTTAAGGAGTAAGACTTCTTATTTCACCCAATAAGAAAATGACAAGTAATACATGATATTTTAAAAATAAAATAAATATGAGGTTGGTACTTTCGTCCTTGAATTTTGGTGAGAATTATTAATTTCGTTTCCTAACTATTGACAATCTTAAAATTACTAATCTACTTAACTAACTGGTTAAAAAGCATCTCTCTCATGTCATACAAGTATCTATCTATATGTCACATCAGTAGAAAACTTCACATGTACGCACGTGAATAACACGTTTATGTGTATGACATGAGAGAGGTGTATTTAAGTTCAGTTAGTCAAAAAGACGTGTGTTTTTAAGATTGTCAATAGTTTGAGAATGAAACTAATAATTCGTACAAAGTTTAGGAGTGTTTTCAGTACTAAAAAAAATAAAGAGGAGAGAATTAATAATACATGGATTAAAATAAAATAAAATAAAAAAATACATGGTTTAAAATAACTAAAATGTCCAAAATAACCCTCACGTTTTAAAGCATGGCACTCAACTTCAAATTAAAGATCTCGTTTCAAAAAATGATTAATTAATTATCAATGCTACTTCCAAGTTCCAAGAATTTTTTAATTACCAGATTCAACTTGATATCATGTGAATCCGTCCATAAAATATGCAGCTAAAAACGCCTTCAAAATGGGATTAAAAATAACCAAATTGCTTCTTTTATACTCCCTATGTCTCAATTTTTTTTCCAGTGATTTCTAAAAATAGTTAATTCAAATTATTGTCATTTTAGAAGCTTAAGATAAAATTGATTAATTTATTTCTCATTTTACTCTTATTAGTAATTGTTTTTGAAGACTACAAGATGACACAAAAATAAAATAAATATTCAATGAAAAGATATTATAGCTTAAGATATAAATAATGGTAAAATAATTTTTAAAACGCTCACTATATTTCTTAAGGAATGTGTATAAGAAAAATGCGATAAATAATTTGAAATGAAAAGTGCATTTCACACTTTACACAGACCTACATATGGAAACACTGGAATTAGTCAAACTTGAATATTTATTTTCTAATTCATAACTTGCTAGCTGCCAATTAATTTGACCCTTAAAATTTAAGAAATCATAATTAAACAATACAAAACCTAGTTCTTGGTGCATAGACTAATAATTAAACTATTCTAGAATATATGAAAGTTGAATTTCTTTGAGTTACACAAGTGACCTTCTACAAGTTCTCACAACCTCCACTTAGAAAAAAACTTCGTTATTAAGGGAACACCAAAATATAATTTCGATCCGATGGATGTATTAAATTCCACTCTAAGATTTCCAACATATTCTTTGGCCTTGACAAATGGTGGACAAACCTTTTACTCCCTCCGTCCACAATTGTTTGGCAGGTATACTAAAAATAGATGTCCAAGATTAATTGTCAATTTAAACAATCAAGAAATAATTAGTCACTTTTTTCCAATTCTGCCCTTAATGATTGTGTAGTTCAATTGAAAAGTTATGTGGACTTTTGGTATTCTTGATATAGTAGGGTTATATTAGTCAAATTACACCTTGTATTAAATTTTCTTTGAGGGATGTGCATGACCTTACCTGACAAACAATTGTGGACAGAGGGAGTACATTAGAAGAGCAAAAGGCTCGGCATAGCAAAATGAACCAATGTGAATTAGCGTGAACTTCGTAATTAGTGACGAACCTACATTAAGATCACTGGTGCTCAAGCACCCATTATATTTTACCAGAATACTATATGCTAATATTGAAAACTTATTCTCCTTTTGTCTCAATTTATGTGATACATTTCGTTTTACGAGAATCAAACAGTTTAAGTTTGACCGGGAATTTGAGCATGAAATCTTTAATTTTTTGAAATAAATATATATAATTGTAAACTATATAAAAAGCACTATAAGTCATAATAATTGACAATCCAAAATATTTAAAAGATATATGAAAAATTTACAGTAAAAAATAGATTTGTTTGAATCTCAAAATTTGAAATGTGTCACATAAATTAGGATGGAGAGAGTAATATATATACAAAGATATTGACTTAGCACCCAAACTTAGAACACAATTCTAAATTAAATATGAAGCTATTCAAGAATCTAAATCCTTTGGTGCTAATCACACTAGGCATTATTACAAGCGTTCACCGGTATGAATCGTTACTGACCATGTCGCTCGATTTGTAACATATTAGCATATAGAGGATTCAAAGTTGATCAGACACAGAAACCTCAATGGATTCTGCTCAAAATCCCAAATTTCTTTCATCTTATTTGTTCTTTGCTTTTCTTCTTGTATCCTCAAATCTCTTAACATTTTTCATTTCTACATCTTTTAACTCCTCTTGTACACTTAACCAACAAACAAATGCTCCTTCCACTGTTTTGACTAAGCCAACACCTAAATATGAAGCTATTCAAGAATCTGATACCACACAAACTGATCAAAATCTTCCATCTGAGTTCCTTGCTTTCACATCACCACAAAAACTCCCGCGTGGATTCAACAAAAACTTTGATTCTGATGAAATCATGCCTCCGATTGGGCGTCCATGTACTCTGTTTCAAGATTTACTTCATCGTTACATGTCATATAATGTCAATGGTTCTTGCCCTGATGATGAACTTTTAGCACAAAAGTTGCTTCTTAAAGGTTGTGAGCCACTTCCTCGACGTAGATGTCATCCAGTTGCTCCACAAGAATATGTCGAGCCTTATCCTTTTCCTGAGAGTCTATGGAGAACACCATCGGATTTTTCTGTTGTATGGACTGCGTTTACTTGCAAAAATTATGATTGTCTGGTCAATCGTGCTAAGACTCAGAGAGGATTTGATGATTGCAAAGATTGTTTTGATCTCAATGGCAGAGAGAGAAGTCGCTGGACAGCGAAAAATGGTGCTGGTCTTGACTTCTCTATCGATGAAGTGTTAGCAGTAACGAAGGCTGGAACAATTAGAATTGGGCTCGATATTGGAGGTGGTGTGGCTACATTTGCTGTAAGAATGAGAGAAAGGAATGTAACAATTGTAACAACATCAATGAACCTTAACGGTCCGTTTAATAGTTTTATAGCTTCAAGAGGGGTCATACCTTTGTATGTTAGCATCTCACAAAGACTACCCTTTTTTGACAACACGTTGGATATTGTACACTCAATGCATGTGTTGAGTAACTGGATACCAGAAACACTTCTCCACTTCTTGCTTTTTGATAT
This sequence comes from Solanum verrucosum, assembly GCF_900185275.1. Lineage (NCBI taxonomy): Eukaryota > Viridiplantae > Streptophyta > Magnoliopsida > Solanales > Solanaceae > Solanum > Solanum verrucosum. The sequence goes on from NW_026019986.1 coordinate 328,793, forward strand.
TTATAGGGTGTTAAGGCCTGGTGGTCTGTTTTGGCTTGACCATTTCTTCTGTGTTGGTGAGCAATTGGAGAAACAGTATGCACCACTTATCGATAGTATTGGTTTCAATAAGGTGAAGTGGATCGTGGGAAGAAAGCTCGATAGAGGTCCCGAGCTAAACGAGATGTACCTTTCAGCATTGCTGATGAAGCCATTGAAGAATTCTTGGTGACAATATTATTTTTTTCCTTTTTACTTTCATACTTGGGAAAAACTTATATCTTGCATCTGCATCTGTTGACAATTGCACTAACCGAATGACAAAAAATGCATTTTTCTTTTAGAGAGATCAGTCCGTAATATTACATTATCCTCTTTGTCTGTTGATAAACCTCACTAATTAACATAATGTTGAAAACTTGAAATGATAACTTTCACTACTGGCAAAGCACAAATTTCTGTTGGCCCTTTCATTGAAAATCGTTAAAATTGTACTCTTCTTACTGCCTTTTCATTGGAAACCTGTCGAAATTGTACTCTTACAACTTTTTCCAATGAAAAGGCAGTAAATTGACCCTTTGGAAAATCTCCCAGTGTTGAGGACTTCTTGAGGACTCGATTAGATTGAATTATACCAGTAACTCGGATGAATAAATCCTAGCTATAGAGGAATAAAAGGAAGAAATTCAAGCAACTCGAAAACAAGAAAACTTAGAGTGTGTATAAGAATGAGTCATAAACTCTACTAATGTTAAATAAAAAGAAAAAATGATATGGCTCCTAATTGTCAAGTATTTATAAATTTAGACCATATTGTTCAATATAACAGACCCTACCGGCTACCATTCAACCAAACATCAATACCCCTTATAGTTTTGAGCTGTGGACCAATAAGGTGTTCATACCATCAGACATCTGCTGAAAATAAAGATAATACCACAAGCCTAGACCTAAAGTTATTGTTCTGATATATGCTTAATGACAGGCCCTACTGCTGGCTTCTGACTAATCTATCCGAAACAATGCTGTACTGGTGCCTACGGATTGATCTCAGAAGATTTCCATGTGAATACAAAAAAATATTAAAGAAGTTGTAAATTTCGTTCAAGTTAAGCACAAGTAGTAGAAAGACAACACCACATGAAGTATCACATGGTATTGCCTTCTAAAATCTTTGACAAGCACTTAATTTTTAGCAGAATAAAATACCACATAAAAACTAGACAACTATATCAAGAATTCCTAAGGTCCCATATTGAACAGCAGCACATGATTCTGTCTAGCATAGTTATTCCCGGTTGGCAACTTTAACTACAATTCAAACTCATTCTCTAACCTCAACTATAAATAATCTGTTTCCAAGTGCCATTTTGATCATCAAGCAGATAGCACTAAATCAAATCTTTTTAAAGATCATCAACTTTTTTCTTTCCTACATTTCAAAGAATATGAATAGGATAAGTGCTAAGAAACTCATCAAGATGGCAAGAAAATGGCAGAAGTTTGCAGCTAAGCAGAGGAAGAGAATTTCTTTTCCAAGGTCTAATTACAATGATGCAGAGAGTTGTAGCACATCATCTTCTGTAGTTTCTAAAGGGAATTTTGTGGTATATACAACTGATCAAAAGCGATTTGTTGTTCCATTAGCTTATCTTCAACACGAGGTAATCAGACAACTACTGCACATGTCTGAAGAAGAGTTTGGACTTCCATGTGATGGCCCTATTACATTACCGTGTGATGCCTTATTCATGAACTACATCGTATCACTCATTGAAAGAGGTGTAGGTGCTGATCTTCAGAATGCTTTGCTTGTATCTGTCTCTTCCAGCCAATGCTCATCAGCTTTATACCTTCAAGAACAAAGAAACCTGCAATTGCTAGTTTGTTAAGCTAACTGTGATAAGTTTTGTAGTGGATACATGATACTCAACAAGTGTACAGAATGTTAAAAACAAAAGTATTAATCAAAAACTTCATATACTTGACTCCAACTTGTTCTATGATAATATTGGAAAATTTGTTTTACTTTTTCATTGGCTTTTTAATGGTCTTGCATCAGAAATATATAACTTGTAGATTTCTCAATTAGTTGTTAAGAAGATATTACCAATTCAAAGAAAGTTATGCCAAAAGCTTCATTAGATCATTTTTCTATATAAGAAAAAAGTGAATTTTGTTCCATTATTGACTTAACTGCATAGGTATGCACCGGTTTTGAGCTTCCGCAATAGACTAATTTCAATTAAGATGATCTAGTTTCCTTATTGTTAATCTTCTCTTTCGAGTAAATTTTCCACCAAATTCCATTCGCAGTTTTCAATTTGCAAGCAATTACTATGTATTAAACACGAAAAGAACTAAGAAATTTTGAACACTGAAAAGGGCGGTTGATCCTTTGTTTCCACTCCTCTTCCCGAGCCGATTGAAGTGGAAAAAAGGATCCAGCATATAATGAAGGTATAATTTTCAAGACTTCAGAATCTGAAGCATTTACTGTTTTATGTAAACACACTTGTTAGCACGATGCATATTGGACTGGCCAATAGCTAATAGATGATATCTAAGACATGGATGAAGATCCAAAAATCTGTTGAATGCAAGGGGTTAAGCTGCACTATAATCGATGTAGTTGTACACAATTTAAGGTGCTTCTCTGACTTTGCTTTTTGGACTATTTTTTTCTTGACGTTTGAAGTTTATCCTATGGAACACCAAAGTTTGTTACTACTTGGTATGATCAAATGCATGAATTAATAGAAAGCTTTATGCATTTATTTTAGAATTTGAAGTCCATCGTTTACTTGTTTGATGGAAAGAATGAACAAGAAGAGGCTATCAGTGGTGAAGCCAGTATTTTCACTAAAGGGGTTCAAAATATAAAAAGTAAACACACGAAGAAGACAAATGGAGTTCCACATCTACTATATATATGCATAAAAATGATTTAACCATGTATAAGCAATGTATTTTTTTCGCCGAACTATCTTGGCCCTACTTGACTCTACCCCTGGAGGCTATAAAGTTGACTAAAGATCTACAAATGGAAAGTTGTGCTTGTGCTAGTAGAAGATGGAAATATTTGAAGGAAGAATATTTCTTGGTGCAAAATAGATATATATATTCAGAAATATAAAGAGATAATCTTTTCAGCTAATTCATTTTGAAATGTCCTTAATATCATTTCTTGAAGTATTTGTACATATAGCACAATGCTGACACTAAAAACAAAATTGACCTTTGTAGAGTCTCCTCTTTCTCATTTCTAGGCCTATCATTACACAAAATCTCACCGGAGCAGAAAAATTTGTACCGCAATACTAATGATATCCTCAAGCGGGAAGTGAGATCAATGAATACATCCTCTTAGCAAGGTATTGTCAGATGATCAAAGACAAACTGTTCTTCTGCTTTAGCTAACACATCTTGAAATGAAGGTTGGCTCAAGTATGATACTGGCACTACGAATCTCTTCTTCTGGCTCTCTCCTACGTATACTGCACAATGACGTTTTGAAACACCTGTTGAAGTTGAAAACCTCCTAAAGATTCAAGTACCTTGAATAAGAGGAGTCATTTTAATACCAATTGTGAGATACTTCGTAACTTTAAAATTTATATGACGACCTAAAAGAAATGTACTTTTCGGTAATACATAACAAGTGAAAGTTTGTTGCAAGTCTGGATCTAGTATGTGTATATATACTAGTTAATGACAAGTTTGATATCCAAATATTTAGTGGTGGTGAAATTGGTGACTACTGGTGAGGAGACAATTGCATATGAAGTTTCACATGGTATTGCTTATTCTCTAAACTATTTGAACCACAAATATGTTGAATAATAAGACTAGGCCCCTCGTCTTCTCATGATTTGTAATAAAAAGACACTCTTACAATAAAATCCATTAGATTGATGAAGATGGGGACTTTGCCCTGGACCATTTGGTTTGAAAATATGGTGACAGAGATCCAACACAGGATAGCCAAGATGATATTCAAATGCCCCCTATCTATATGAAAATGAAGGGAGAAGAACATGGTCTTGCTTCTCACCAGCTATTGTACATTTAATGGTTTCAAATTATTTGCATTGGTGAGAAGAACCAAGTATGAGCTGATATCATAACTAATAGGCGTGATTTGGTTGTTGACTTACTATATTTCATCCACAAATTTAAGGCCCCTTATCAACATGGCCAACAAGCATCAGCACATGAATTTGCCTCCGGTGGTTAGTGACAAAAACTTCAGCTCCAACCCAAAGCCTGTCTATAGCCTTTTATATAAATAACCCCCCTTATGTGATATTTATTCATCATCAAGTACAAGCATTATCTGTTCAACCATCAAATTGTTCTAAATTGTTGGTTTACTTTCTTGTTTCCAACCTTCCAAGTAAAAACGAAAGACAGAATGACCATGCTTAGTGCTAAGAAACTCATCAAGATGGCCAGGAGATGGCAGAAGTTTGCGGCCAAGCAGAGGAAGAGGATTTCACTTCCAAGAAATGTTAGTGATGCGGATAGCTGCAGTGTGTCATCCTCTGTAGTTGAAAAAGGCCATTTTGTAGTTTATACAATTGATCAAAGGCGCTTCGTGATTGTCACGCCCCGAGCCTACACCCTGGGCGGGACCGGCACCCGGAGACCATTTCTAGCCCCAAGCGAACCCTTGGCCTGGCTTTCTTAACTCAGCGGAAACCTCAACAGAATAACTCAATGCAATGCAATATTACAAAACAACTTAACTTATAAAATATGGCCATAAAGGCAACTCGAATCTCAAAATAGAATATTTACATATATATATAGATGAGAGACTCAAAACTAACTGACTGACTGTCTGTCTATGAAGCCTCTAAAATACTGAGATGGATGTTGGGACAGACCCCGCAACATCCTAATAAAACAAAAACTAAGAACACAAAATAATTGAGTCCTCCGGAATGCAAGGAGGCTCACCACTGACTCTGGAGTGCTCAGCTGGATCAACGACGTGCAGGATGCTGATCCGGGGTACCTGAATCTGCATCATCAAACGATGCAGGCCAACTGGCATCAGTACATGGAATGTACGAGTATGCAAGCTGGAAAACTAAGCAACAAAGGCTAGAAGGAAAACTGGAAGAAACTGAATAGCTTACCTGGCTCAACTTAACTCAACCTGACTGACTTCTTTCAATATAAGGCAATTTAAAACAAGTGCGATATAAAGAAAGATTGCTTAAAACATGCTATGAACTCTGTGTGTATACAAGGATACAATAAGCCTGAAATGTGTATAAAAATACAATGAACTGATGTATATAAAAAATACAATAATCTCTGTGTATGAAAAATACAATAACTGCTGTGGGAGCTTCTCTAACCGACAACCATCACATAAGAGCTATAGTGATGATACAGCGATCGACCTCACGCTGCCAGAGCATCTTATACCCGGCCAAAGGTATAAGACCTGAACTGCCTAATGGATCCACTAGTCTAATCTGAAAAGGATTCATCTAAAAAGTATGATCCTTTTCTACCCATGGTGGCTAACATGGTTCTATGGGGGCTGTGGGTTCTTTGAACGCTCCCCCAATTCGGTGCTCGATACTACTCCCAAAAATGTACTGGCTCTTATGTTTTTAAAACATATTTCTTCCTGCTGATATGAGATAATTACTCAAAAACTAGCCCGAAGGCTTTTTGGAAATCTCAGTTTCCAACCTTGTTTAAATGTAAAAACATTTCTTTAAAACTTCTTTGGGAATACATAGTTCCCTAATAACTTTGAGAAAAGAACTCAACTTTAAACTCTTTACTTTACTTGAACTCTTGGCTTGATGTGAAACTCTTAACTTAACATGAAACTCTTAACTTTTGACTTGACTTGAAACTCAATACTTAACTTGGAACTTGAGCCTTAGAATGAAGTTAAAACGCTCAATGAAGACTCTTGGAAAACCTTAAAGACTTGCTTTGACTTACTTACTTCTAAGCTTGACTTCACTTGACTTGGAAACTAACTTCACTTGAATTGGAAACTAACTTCACTTGACTTGGAAACTAACTTCACTTGACTTGTAGTTTTACTTGACTTTTGGAAGTACCTTGGAGTGTTGGAAACAACTAGGAAACATAGGTATAATACCTAGGAACATGTATAAAAAAAGAAATGGTGAATGAAAGGGAAGGATTGGTGTCCTTGGCACTAGGAGAGGTGCAACAGCCCAACCCCTTTTTCCCCAAAAATCCGACTTTTTCCCCTTGTTTCTTTCCAATTCTAAACCCTCTCAACCTCAAGGTTTCAGCAGCAACACTTAGAATCATAAAGACCCTTATTATACAATAGATTCAACTCAAAAATCACAGCCAGAAATCTGTACTAAATCAGCAAGAACTTCAACACAACACCACTACAACTTCAACAACCAATAAATCTTCTCTTGGAATTAAAAACGAGTTGGTGTGTGGGGGTATGAACCAACCAACACTAAGGATCATAAAATCCCTCAATATACAATAGGTCACAACTCAAATACACAGCCCAATCCTGTCCCACAACCAACAATAACTTCAACAACACAACTAACAACATCAACAACAACTAACAACTTCAACAACAAATCCAATCTCTTCTCAAATCATAAAAACGAGCTTGGTATGTGGGGGGAAAGGATAAACCCACACTAAAGACTCACATACCTTGATAGGGATCACCCCCGACGAAAATCCACAATGATCTTGACCAATCTTGTTGATCTCCTCTTTCTTCTCTTCTTCTTCTCCTTCTTCTCTTCTTCTTCTCTTGAACCCTAACTCTTTCTCTTTCAAAATGGGACAGAATGATCCAAATATCAGCCTAATACAACAATATAAGCTCAAAAGAAATGATTTGTGAAAAGACCAAAACGCCCTTAAATTTCCGGAACGGAATCCCTGCCAACTGCCCAACTTTCAAAGATCATAACTCGCTCATACGAACTCGGAATTGAGCAAACTCAGTGGCGTTGGAAAGATCGTTCCACAAGCTTCGAAACCATAACTGGAACTACTCCTAAATCATCCTGAGCTAGGAGTTATGACTACTCAAAGTTGGCCAAAAACTCACTGATTTCCACACTTAGCCAAATTTCCAAATTTTTGAACTTAGCCAAATTTTCCAGATTCTGGACTGCCAAATTTCCAGATTTTAAATTTTTTCAAAAAAAAGACTATTTCCAAATTTCAAGCTTCTTCATATTCATTTTTAAATTGTCGGATGTTACAGTGATTCCCTTGGCTTATCTTGAAAATGAGGTCATTAGGCAACTTTTAAACATGTCTGAAGAAGAATTTGGGCTTCCAAGTGGTTGTCCTATAACATTACCCTGTGATTCAGCCTTCATGGACTACATCGTTTCACTAATCAAGAAAGGCGTAGCTGCAGATTTTCACAATGCAGTGCTTCTATCAATTCCTTCACGTTGCTGTTCAACTTTTTCGTTGCACCAAGAAAGTGGTGCTCAGCAAATAGGTCAACATTCTTTTTGTACATGCTAGCTCAAAAGTAGTTTTTAGAGAAGGCGGAGATTGAAGAGTATACAATTGTAAAGCACATCATACAGATCAAATATTATTTTTATCAGAAAATTTACCATACTGATCATGGCTTTCACTTTCAATTTGGTTATGAGAAGTCAGAACAACCTTATCTTTGATTGGTACCTTTAATTTTATGTATAAATACCATTTTGTTTAGCAGAAACATTTCACTAACTGCAGCACCTCCTTGATCGAAGAAAGTCTAAATGACGTGAATGTCTTGACTCTTCACACTACGTAGATCAACTTTGCCTCGAACTCAAACTGTTTAAACTCACTTATATGAATCATATCTCTATCCATACCATTGCACCTATGGATGTTTTCATCTGAAGGTCCACGTAGGATATGACGGATCCTATCTAATGACCTTCATCATATTATCATCTATATTTGTGCTACATGTGCACCCACTTTAATTTAGAGTTCGACCCATAATCATGCAACATATAACTATGGCTCAGTCCTAAACTAGTGTTGGGGTTGGCTATAAGAATCCCGATCACTTACAATGCTTCTCCATTTTTAAACTAAACACAAGCTAACATTATACCAAATAAATTAGAAGTGTAAATATTAAAGTTCTCTATATCTTTGTTGGCATTAAGGTACAATTTCTAGTAAGAAGTTCAAAGTAAATGGGATGAGCTGCATTTCAATTTAATGAATAGATTCTAGGAATAAATGAATCAAAAGTAGCTTCTATCAAGCTGATATTATCACCACAAAATCATTAACTAGATAACTTTTTGTTCCTTGTCATTCTTATTCCGCTAAATGACTGTGCTAGTTTGCACCACAAGGTGAAGCTGTTGCAAGCAAGTGCTTCATTACTTTGTTTAGCAGAAAAATTCTTAGTGATTAAAAGAATTCCTTAAACAAATATTACCAAAATGGAGAATAATCAGAAGTAGACCATTTTCTATTCATAAACAAGAAAAAATTTCCCTCCTAGCCTAGGTTCTTGTAATTTTGAACTATACAGTAAATTTTCCTCTCTTAGTATTCTCTTTCTCATTTACAAGCGCTACTATTCTACACAATTTCATTTGTTGAAGAATATTCACTATGACGATCTTCTTAAACGGGAAGTAAGATCAACAAACACATCCTCTTTGCAAGGTATTGTAAGACCACCCATTGGATGATCAAAGCCGAACTCTTCTTCTGCTTTAGCTAACAAGTCTTGAAATAGAGGCTGGCTCAAGTATGATACTGGCACGACGAATCTCTTCTTTTGGCTCTCTCCTACATACACTGCACAATGACCTTTTGGAACACCTCCGGATGTTGAAGACCTCCTTAAGAACCGGTTAGCCATTTTCTTCAAGAAATGTTTTTGTAACTCCAAATGATGAAGGCAAAGAAAGAAGAAGAATTTTGAGAATCACACAGACAATGAAAGGTTTTTTTTTGTAACTTCTACACACTTTTCTACTCAAATGCTTTGTGTGTATATATATAAGCTAATGGAAAGTTTCGTACCCATATTTTTTGTGGTGAAGAGAAATTTGAGAGACAAAAAGCACATGAAGTTCACATGGTTTTGCCTATTCTGTTGTTGTCAAAGTATTCACTCCATAAATTTGTGAATGAACAACACTAGGTCCACAAGAATGGATGAAGTTAATGATATGGTGACAGAGAAATGAATAAATGCATCAACCTCTTTGATTAAAACTAGGAAACTAATTATGATCTGTCATCCTTTCAAACTAGCTTCATCCACAAATTTAAGGCCCCATATAAGCATAGCCAACAAGCATCAGCACATGGCTTTTCCTTCGGTGGTTAGTGACAAAAACTTCAACTCCAATCCAAAGCCTTTTTATATAAATAACCCCCTTTCTGTGATATGTTTTCATCATCAACAACAAGCATTATCTTTTCAGACACCAAATTGTTCTAAATTTCTTATTTCCAACCTTTCAAGAAGAAGAAAAATAGAAAGAATGACAATGCTCAGTGCGAAGAAACTCATCAAGATGGCCAGGAGATGGCAGAAGTTTGCAGCCAAGCAGAGGAAGAGGATTTCATTTCCAAGAAATGACAGTAATGCAGATGGTTGCAGTACATCTTCATCCTCTATAGTTGAAAAGGGTCATTTTGTAGTCTATACAATTGATCAAAGGAGCTATGCATTTCCCTTGACTTACCTTGAAAATGAGGTCATTATGCAACTTTTAAGCATTTCCGAAGAAGAGTTTGGTCTGCCAAGTAGTGGCCCTATTACATTACCCTGTGATTCAGCCTTCATGGACAACATCATTTGGCTAATCAAGACAGGCGTAGCTGCTGGTGATCTTCACAAAGCATTGCTCCGCTCAATTCCTTCATGTTGCGTTGCTACTTCTTTTTGTCAACAAGAAAGTAGAAATCAACAGATTCTTGTTTATTGAGTCGTGACGTCATGTTTTATAAATGTTAGCTCAAATAGATTGCATAGAAGGTGAAAATAGGCAACTGAAAGCTTTGTATAATTACAGATTGGAATAGAGATTTTGAAGTTAATCAGCATTATAGCTTCCATTTTTCATGTTGGAGTTGCATTATTATCTTATATCAGGAAATCAACTTTGGTCGTCAAAATTTAAAGACATGAATCACGCCAACGTAATAATGACATCAAAATTAATTGTAAAAAGTTCAAATAAAGTGAAATCATAAAGTGTTCCTCTTTCAGATTTTCATCGCAGTTAAATCTCATACTTCATCAATTTGGTTTGTAAAGAAGTTGCAAGTTACTAAGAAGAGTAGCCGAGAAGATGAGATATTGTCACTTGAGGGAACTAGTTTCTGGACACAATTCAAATTGCATTTATTTATTTGAGGGAACTAGTTTCTGGTTGCACGTGTACCCATCTAACATAAATTATTTTAAATTATCATTGTATTAAAAGTAGTTTTATAATTAATTACATGAATATCGTTCATTTTCAAACAAAAAATAGTTCAAATATTTGGAATCTACTATTGGATACCAATAACAAATTAAAATATGACAGCAAATATTTAATATTTAATTAATTAGTTTTTTTATAAAAATATAATTTAGTGTAGGGGTAAAATGGTAATCCAACTTTGCATTTTGGTACTTTCCACTTTCAATATAAATAATATAATATATAATATGATATATGATATGATGATGCTATGTTGATTAAATTTAATATACATATAGATTATAGATGATAAATATTATTAAATTAGATACTTTAATTAAGAATTAATCTAGGAAGTGTGAAAGTCATTAACATTTTTATTAAAATGATACAATTTAATATTTAAATTAAATAGTTAAGTATTTTTATAACATTTTAATTTATAGAAGGGGTAAAACCGTAATTCAACTTTTAACTTTATTTGCTCCCACTTATAGTAATATATGATGATATGATATATGATATGATGATGATTAATAATATATGATATTATATGATGATAATATACTATATTTGTATAAAGTAAATAAGCACATCATACATTTTTCGTAGGGGTCAAATTTTGATCAGTTTTTTTTATTCAAGGTGTAGTATTCTTTTTTATTCTGTACAAATAATAACACATGAATATCATATTAGTTTTTTAATTTCACGCTTCTGAATAACTAAAAAATAGAATATGAGAAATATATATTATTAACCTTTTCATTTACAATTAGCTTAGTATTTAAAATCTTAAAATCAAATAAATTTGGGAAACGACTTAAAAACCACTTAAACTTCAATCAAAATTGTTGTTATACACTCTAATTTTGGGAGGATCATATGAACCCCTTATATTATTTTAAAGTGGAATAGATGCCCATATATATGTTGATGTGGCAGAAAGAGTGACATATACACCTTCCTTAAGAGAGTGAGAAGTTATATTCTTTATTTTATTTGTATCTCTCTTATCACCTTAATTAGAGTTATTTACATTAATACAACATATTAAAATGGTTCCTCTCAAAAAACACAAATCAAAACAAACAGTTCGCCCACAAACGGATAAATTATGCCAAACGAATGTTAACTCCGTATGTTCACCCCAAAATACCTCACAAATAATTTAAGATATTTCGCTCATAAACGGGTGTACTACAATTTCTTTTATTAGTTAACTTTTCATGTAAAACTACATCTCTTCTTCAACAATAAATATGGGGTTATTCACTTCACATTTTCTCATTCATATTTTATCTTCTTCTACTAATTTTATATTTGGTCTTTAAAATTTGATAGTTATGTCTCAACAGTTCGTAAGGTATGTACATTCAATTGAACAAGATGTATGTAAATGCAAAGAGTATTATAAAATAAAAATATCGAGGACTCTAAGAAATTTCAGTCGTTATAAGTTTTATTGTTGTGCACATTCAAAGGTAAACATTTTAAGTTGTTCTCTTTAAAATATCTAGATATTCACTTGTTTCCTTGTTTTGTTATTTGAGGAAAACGATGGATGCAATTATTTTCGGTGGGTATAAAATATGTCAGGCGTTAGAATTAGAAGTCGGGGGTTACAAAATTCGGGTCCCAATTCAGATGTTGGGTCTCACGTTAGGGTGTCGGCATCAGGTCCTAGGTTAGGTGTTAGCGTCGGGTCCCTATTCAGAAGTCGGATCCCGATTCAGGAGTTGGGATTGGATCTTAGATCGGTTGTCAAGATCGAGGTCGTATTCTAATTTGAAATTCGGATCCCAGGTCAAAATTTGGTGTCGGGTCCCAATTCTGAAGTCGGGGTCAAGTCTCCATTTGGAAGTTGGGCTTTGGATTGGGAGTCGGGTCGGGTGTAGGGGTCGGCGGGTTCTGTTTCGAATGTTTTGCCAAAAATAAAAAATATTTTCTAGAAAATATTTTTCATTCACCAACCAAATATTAGAAAATATTTTTCACTCACCAACCAAATATTAGAAATATGTGAGAAACCAACTTGTTTTCCAAGAAAACAGTTTCCATAGGACCAAATGGTTTAACTAAATTAAATGTTCAATTTAAGAGATGCAAAAAATAGGAAGAAGTTAAATACTGTTTTTTGGAAAATGCAATAAACAGAGAAATAGAAGATAATTACTCATTTTAGCGTGAGAACAGAATATGAGCAGCGAAATTTGATACACATTTGCCTCGTCAGTAATCCACAGATATAGTGTGAGAAAATAGTCCGTGAGAAAAAATAGAAAGTGAGAGTAGTATAAAATGAAAGGTGTGCAAAATAAAAGGTCATTTTAAGTATATAGTAGTCTTTTCAGATTACAAAATGTTAAACTTCTCATGATAATGGAACTATATTGCTCAGCTCAAGTATTATACTTTCCATGCTAAAAGAACTTGGTGCCTTGTTACTCTCTTGTTCTTGTTATTTGTCGTGGATATTATTCCTACGCGTAATTATATTCTCAACACAATTAACTATAGTGACAATTTTTTTTGCTTTTTTCTGCTTGTCTACCTTCCATAAGCCTTCTATTTTTGGAATATAGGTGGGGTTGAAACTTTTTAGTGGGTTAAGACAGTGACCAGTGAAAGGGACTTAAGCTTATCATGAAGATCTCCTTGTTTATAGCCTCTTCTTTTTTTTGTGGACATTAGGGATGATAGTGTTGTTCATGAATAGTAATAAGTATTTATTATTATCCCCCTAATTGTTTATAGCATCCTAGCAAAGAAGATGGTAATCTCTAGCACTGAGAATTTGGAGGCCACAGTTGATCAGACAAGTAATTATGACAAAATGATTGAGTTAAAAGCCTTTGATGATACAAAGGCTGGTGTCAAATGGCTTGTTGATGCCGGAATCACTAAGATACCTCGAATATTCATTCTACCACCAAAAAACAGGACAGATTCCTCAGATACATGTGACACACACTTTATTTTTCCGGTGATTGAACTTGAAAGCATCGACAAGATGGACTCAATCAAGCATAAAGAGATTGTGGACAAAGTAAGAGATGCATCGGAGACATGGGGTTTCTTCCAAGTGGTTAATCATGGAATTCCAATATCTGTCCTTGATGAAATGTTGCGAGGAGCACGACAATTTTTTGAGCAAGATATTGAGATTAAGAAATAATATTACACTCGAGATATCACGAAAAAGGTGGTTCATGCTAGCAATTTTGATTTGTATAGCCCTTCTGTTTGAGTTGCAAATTGGAGAGATTACATTTTCTTTAAAATGGCTCCTAATCCTCCCAGTTCAGAAGAATTTCCAAGACCATGTAGGTATATGTTCTGAATATGAACTAGAAAGTCAACCACTAATTGAATAATGTATTATGTGGTGATAAAAATTGAGGTGTGGTGTTTCATTTATTTTACAAAATTGTTGCAGGGAAATACTAATGGACTACTCTAAGCGTATGATGGTATTAGGCTATTCCTTGCTTGGATTATTGTCTGAAGGTGTCGGTCTTGATTGTTGTCATCTCAAAGATATGGATTGTGCGGAGGGGATTAGTGTTTTGGCCCTTTACTATCCAGCATGCCCTCAGCCAGAACTCACCTTAGGCACCAACAAACATTCTGACAATGATTTTCTCATAGTGCTTCTACAAGATCACATCGGAGGACTCCAAGTGCTTCACCAGAATCAATGGGTTGATGTTCCTCCTACGTGTGGTGCTCTTGTGGTCAACATTGGAGATCTTCTGCAGGCTAGTATTCTTTTTCTTTTCTAATCCATCTACGATCGATAAGAGTGAATATACCATTTGCTTATTTTGGTTGCTTTTTTCAGCTCATATCTAATGACAAGTACATAAGTGTTGAGCACAGAGTATTGGCAAATAAAGTTGAACCAAGAGTGTCAGTTCCATGCTTCTTCGGCACAGATTCAATGTTATCCTCCAAGCTTTATGGACCGATTTCTGAAGTGTTGTCAGAAGATAACCCTCCAAAATATCGTGCAACCACAGTGAAAGACTATCGTGAGTACTTCCGTAAAAAAGGTCTAGATGGAACTTCTGCATTGTCGCGTTACAAGATCTAATCTTAATGTAATAACTGAATTTATAATGAGAACTGAGAATTTTACTTTGGATGTTGGTTATTACCTATTGTATTGTATTGTCTTGTTACTTTAAATATAATGTTTATTTGTAAAGACAACTTAAGTTTTGTTGTATCGTGTTGTTAAATCCTTTGTATGTAATGACAAAAAGTCTCATTTTATATATGTAAGTAATGATTTAAAAGCCTTTGATGATACTAAGGCTGGTATCAAAAGGAATTGTTGATGCTGAAAATGACCTATATCTAAAATCTTCTTTTTCTCATTTACAGGTCCTACTACGAAATTTCATTTGTTGAAGAATTTGCACTATGATACTCATGATCTTTTTAAGCGGGAAGTAAGATCAATGAACACATCCTCTTTGCAAGGTATCGTGAGATCACCCATCAGACGATCAAAGCCAAACTCTTCTTCGGCTTGAGCTAATAAGTCTTGAAATAAAGGCTGGCTTAAGTATGATACTGGCATAACAAATCTCCTTTTCTGACTTTCTCCTACATATACTGCACAATGTCCTTTTGGAATACCTCCAAATGTTGAATACTTCCTAAGGATTCGATTAGCAAGAATAAATGGAGCCACTTTGGTACCCATTGTCTCGAGGGCTATTTGGCACCTTCTAATTATGAGGGCAAAGAAGAAGAAATTTGAGAATCACACGCACAACAAAAGTTTTCTTGAATGTCTAGATACTTGTGTTCTTATCGAATTCTCTTTGTATTAGTATATATAAGCTAACGACAAGTTTCATACATGATTGTTTTTTGGTGAAGAGAAATTTGAGAGACAACAACACATGAAGTTTCACATGGCTTTGCCTACTCCATTATTGTCAAAATATTTAGGCCATAAATTGTTGATGTAAAACACTAGGTCCCTCTTCAAGTAGCTAGCACTTATTCCCCCTATCGTCTTTGACCATGTAGCTAACTTCATTGATCTCATACCTTAACAACTTTCCCCCTTTTGACATCATAAAAAAGGGTTAAAGCAGTAAACCAAGTTGACATAAATGCAGTTCAAGCAAATTCATGGCCACTTGGACAACACTAAGCATGAGTAAAAATCCATAAAGTAATGAGATAAGTCAGTAGAAACAAGGCATTTTTCATCCATAAATAAAAGATTAGCTATCAAAGCATTGCTAATATGATTACATATGAAAACCATGACAATGCCACTTCGTTTCGATAGAGAAAGAGGGATCAGGACTGACTTAGAAAGTTAGGAAGAGAAGGGATGACTTAGAGATAGGGGATTGAAAGAATAGAATGAATGGATCATATCCCTTAGCAAGGTACTTTCAGAAGCCTTTATTGAAGTTCACATTCTTCACTGCCCAGACTTTATGTTGAATTTTCAAGGCCGCCAGTTTTTTTTTTTCAACTTGGTCCCTCTAATAGTGCTATTTCGGAAGCTGAGCCTTCAAGCGTACCATTTCAGTATCTTTGTTAGCAAGATCAATTGTCATAGCTTCCAACGCTGACCTGAGTTTCTCATAACAGAAAGATTGGTAAAATCAATTTACTCAAGGCCTCTGAGATGAATAGATCAATAACTGAGGAACCATTTCATCATCATTTTTTACATTATTTTAATCAGACACCCTTCTAATCAGAATACTTTGAGTTCACATCGGGTTCACAAACTTCTTCCTTCATGAACATCATCCTTTCCACTTCTTCCTTTTGCTAGGTGGACCTGGTCCCTCTTCACACTTAAAAACATCTTTATTAGAAAGTTCTTTAGTAAGAACAGAGGGTTTAACCATTTGAAGTCTTTTTTGAGAAAGGATAAAAGAAGGTTACAAAAAAAAAATCTGATATTTTGGAATGAGATTTGGAAAGAAATAAGGAGTATAAAGGAAGAGAAATGAAGTGTCATTTTGGTACTCAAATGATGAGACAACGGTCAGATACCTGAATGACAGACATGTGGCAATTGCAATGGTTCTCGTGCATAATTCAAATTGTAATGTTAAGAGTGCTAACCTTCAAGAATGGACCAGGTCCCTCTCTGTAGTTTGAATGTGATTGCCTAGATCTGCCCTGACCTCCCTTTTCCTTCAGCCCTTTTGCCATGTGTTTATACCTACAAAAGGCATAAGACTGAATTTGCTAAAACATACATAACTGAAAAACAAGGATACCTACTCCCTTTGCATAGTCATTAGAGCGTTGATTGCTTCAGGCAGGATCCATTCAATCCAGTTTCAGCATTCCCAACTTCAGTTTGATTATCTCAGTCGGGTCTTCTCAGAGCTTCAAGTTGCTGCTTGATCTACAAGAATTGATCATATCAAGTTGCACTTGCTACATTCTCTGCCTTAGTTGATGAAAGAGCAACTGAATCTTGCGTTTTAGTTCCACATGAGTGAGAGATCAACCTATAACATAAGCCACTCCTGAGGTACTCTTTCCATCAACTTGATACCCATTATAATCAGCATCACCATGTACTCCATATCAAATGTCTCCTGATGGACAGAATAGGATCGGGTCCCTTATCTTCTGAAAATGTCTCAAGATTCTCTCAGCAGCCTTCAAATGTGATTCCTTTGCACAAGAATGGAATCTCTGAACCAGGTTCATCAACATGCAGCTTCAAGTTAGTGCCCATCAGAGTATGAATTGTCTAGCCATCCATAACATGAAACCTTTTCAGCACCTTCTTTGAACTGGTACCAGGTCCCTGTCTTTGTTCAGACATCAATTGCCCTGATCATGATGTGCTATGTTCTTTCCTTCAGCTAAGTCAATGTGAGTACATACATGTTCTTGACAAACTGGTCCTTGCTTAAGCCTTGGGTGAAGATGTCAGCCACTTGATCTTTCATTTTGCAAAACTTCATGATGACATTACCCATTTTTAACATTGTTCTGACTTCAAATATTATAAGCCTTTTGAGCAACTCATTGATGTATTTTTCTGGACAGCCAAGGGTACCTTTAGAGGTTTGCTGAATGTGTAACTCTCAGAAGAAATATCCCATCGTGCTCATTTTGAACTCACTACCCATGAATGCGACAAACTCTTCAGACAATAACTCAAAAGGTTGATCCAAAGATAACATCATCGATATACACTTGAATAATAAACAATTCCTTTCCTTGTGATTTCAAAGAGAGGGTTTTGATAATATTACCTCTTTTGAAGCCATTGTAGAAGAGGAACTTGGACAACCTATCAGCTTGTTGGGGAACCGAGTGTTATACTTTGCTTGTTTCAAACTAAGCTTGATCAGCTTCTTCATTCTCACCTTCAAAATTCACATTATTAGTTTGAACTGCATCATCTTTGTTCAACACTATCTACAGGACCGGGTCCCTTATCAGGTTCATAATCTGCATCAACTTCCTTGAGATTGCTAGATTCATGAAAAGGAAATTCTTCAGCAAGCTCACTGTTTAGACCTTCTCTCTGAATCTAAAGCTGCCTTTCCATCTAAGAATCTTTTTTTTTTTTGCAACTTCTCAATTCTTCTGGACTCATCAAAAATCACATGACCACCTTATTATATGCCCGATAAGCCATGCTGGAGGAAGAGTATCCCACAAATACTCTTTCAACATCATTGAGATTACACTTCTCAATATCATCATTTTGGTCACAAAACATGTACTATTCACCATTTCAGCCCAAAAGTCCTTTGGAATATTAACAGCCTGTATATTCCACTTGAAGGATGGTCTGATCTGCTTTCTTTTAACACAAGAATCACAAACTTTGTCATCTGTAAATTTTATTTTGAGTAAATCAAGGACCAGGTCCCTTGACACAAGTTTGTGCAGTAGAGAAACATTCACAAGAGCTCGTCTCTCATGTCATACCTCATCATTCTCACTTTGAGCACTAAGGCAAGTGAGACTGCCACAACGAACAATAATCAGATCAGCAATACACATGTTCTTGCATCTCTTTTCTATCAAGATCATCGCCCGAGAAAGCAAATTTGTGACGACATGTTCTTTCCGATAAGAAAACTTTATTTCATTCATCACAAATCTATGAAATACTTAAAAGATTGTACTTCAACCATTGACATAGTACACATTCTCAATAGTGTGTTCCATAGATTTCCCAATCATGCCTTCACAAAAAAAATACCTTTTCTGGCATCTCTAAATGAGACACCTCCAGCTTGAAGTGCCTTGAGAGAGAAAAAGTTTTCAGTTTCCCAGTCACATGCTTTGAGCATCCGTTATTCATGAACCAACACACACTGACTGCTGCTACTTCTTCTCACAAGAATACCATATCACTTGTTTGCCTTGGGAACCTACTTTACTTGGAGTCCCAGTAAGCAGATAAAGAAGTGATAAGAGAATTCTTTGTCCAGTGAGGCAGATTGATTTTTTTCAACTTAGGAACAGGAGCACGACTAGGTCCCTTTTTCTGCCAGTTCTTCTGTTGACTAGGTCCTTTCTTCTACTTATTTCTCTATTGACCAGGTCCCTTTTTCTTCCTGTTCCTCTGTTTAGAATATTTTGAGAGGTTATCTTGGGTCCTTTTCCAAGCTGGACAATCCTTCTTCAAGTGACCATCGCGACCACAATGGAGACACGGCAAACTATCAGACATGGACACATCTTTGCCATGAAGATTGTAAGAAGGACTTTTGCTTGAATTTCCTAACCCCTTCCTATCATTTTGACCTTGACTGGTAAGCTTTGCAAGCAATTTTGATGAGTTGGTCAACTTGAGAGATTTGTTCAGTTCTTCTTCGACACGGACCAGGTCCCTCTCTAACTAATTATTTCTCTCCAAGGCCATAGCAAGTTTTGATTCAGCAGTATTAAAACTGGTTTTTAGCTCGATTTGCAAGCTGCTTGCTTCCCCCTTACCGCTGCCACATTTCTCACTCAGCATTTTAAATTTTTCCCTAAGTTTTAGATTTTCAACTTTTAGAACTATCACTTGTTCTTTCACAACATACATTTGGTCAAACAAGGCTATTTTTTCTTCATGAAGGATACCTAGGCTATTGTTCATCAGATCCTTTTCAGTTGTCAACTCAATGAAAGAGGTGATCAAAATAGCGGCTAGACTTCTCAACTTCTTAACACAGTAAACATGCAAGTTTTGTTTAAGATCAGAAAGGGTTACCTCTTCTTCATCTTCCTCATCATCAGATTTTGCCATAAAGGCTTCATCAGAGTGCTCAGAGTCATCTGAAACACTCGAAGAGTCTTCCCATGCAGTCATATCCCTCTTTACCGTCTGGAAAAAAGTTTCACTTTTGCTACTGCTGGCACAGACCTAGTCCCCCTTTTGGTCTTTTACTTCCTTGTGATCAACTTCAAGCACATGACAATCTCTCATGGTGTGACCTGATTGATCACACTTGTAACACATGTCACTAGAGCTTGTAGCGTTGTCATGAGCTTCTTCCTTCATGAAACCTCCACGTTTACTCACAAGTGTTTGAAATATTTGAGTGAGATAGTCCATGGTCTCATCGACTTCAAGGTTCTCACATTGTGACACCTTGGAGGCTAGTGATTCATCCCTTTCTGCTTCTCTCTTCTAATCAACATCCCCAGTCAGATCTGCCCTTGTTTCCTCATAGGTAGTTCTCAGCAGATCCCAAATTTTCTTTAGCTGATTCGCACGAAGAAATCAGATTATATACATTAGGTACGATTCCACACATTAAGAACTTCTTAGCCTTGTGATTTTCTCAACTTTCTGTTTGTCAAATTCATTGTATTGCTGTCGAGTTTTGACAAAGACCCTTGTGACATCCCCATATTTTACTTCTATAGATGGCACATAGGGACCCTCACAAATAACATCCCACAACTCACAGTCTTCAGCCATTATGAAGTCAAACATGCAATGTTTCCACCACCGATAATACAGACTATCAAACAAGGGTGGCCTTGTTGAAGACCGACCTTCTTGCCATCTCAGTGGAGTAGCCATTCTTTCCACATAAATCTCTCTTGGTGTTAACCAGCTAGAGAGCACCTGCTCCGATACCACTTGTTGGAATGTATGCATCCACTTGTTTCGATGGGTCCAGGTCCTCAGCACAGTTACAATAACAAACAGTAAAATAAGTGCTAAAAGTAAAGATTGAACAAGCAACTTTACGTGGAAACCTCCTTACTCAAGGGAGTAAAACCACGACATGTCTCACAGGACTTTTCAAACTGCTTCCACTCATCTTCTCCAAGCAAAAGTAAAAGCCAGTTTACAAAATGAGATTAGCCTGGTAATCTCCACACTAAGCAATACCTCCTATCACTTAGTTGAGCCAGAGCAGATACAACACTGCCCACTATACTAACCCTCACTGATTAATATAGACTTTTCTAAGCGGATACCACACCGCCCACTAAACCACATAACTATAGATGATTTAGAATTTGATTAAGCAACACACAGGTTGCCCACTAAACCACCACCCTTTGGACGATTTACACTTTTAGAAACCAAAACAAGATCTAAATCCTTTATAGATTAGGAACAAATTTACAATGTAAGCACAGAAGTATATCTCCTAAGACACACTATGACGCTTGCAACTCGATCAGGTCCTTGTTGCGCTTGTCGGAGAATTCTTCACCAATATGGTCTTTGCCTTTATACTTGAGAATTTTCAAGATGCAAAGACTGACAAAACTCAAACTCAATAAAGACGTTTCAACACTCTATCAGGTCCTTTTGTTGAGCATGAGTATTGTTCTTCCTTGAAGATGGCCTTCTTTTCAAGATTCTGAATTTTCAGAGAAAATCCAAGTTTTGTTTGCCAAATATTGAGTTTGTGTATTTTGGGAAGAGACTATATAAAATCAACACAAACTCGTTGAGACAACCATATTTGCTGAAAGCCTGTTGTTCAGAAAAGTTGCTCACCTACCACATCAGAGGTGGCAGCTTTTCTGACGTCTGTCTTGTCACCTTTTCATATCGCAGTCTTGCAGGGACCAGGTCCCTTGCAAACTTCTTTGTGGGTTCTTGAAAAGGCTTGCTGGTTGACTTCCTTCTTAGAATGAATGAATTAAAAATGGTGTTTTTCATGTATAAAATATCAACCATAAAGAGTTATTACCCATTGGACAAACACCCTCGTCCATTCTGATTGGTGTAGTTCGTTGACACCTCACCAACCTCTGACACGACAGCTTTACAACTGTACCCCATTATAGATCTGGACGAGAGAGCTTTGCCTGGGACCAGGTCCCTGCATTTGTGAGACACTGAAGCATACAATCTCGTTCGCTCTTCCTATTGGTGTAGGACACTGCACTTTTCACCTACCACCTGACATGACAACTTTACAATTGTACTCCATTTGTATCTAGACGAGAGCACTCTGCCAGGGACCAGGTCCCTGCATTTGTGAGGATCATCAAAACACCTAGAATATAACACAAAGTCTCGTTCATTCAAGAATGTGCGCTATGATACTACTCGTGATCTTCGTAAGCGGGAAGCAAGATCAACGAACATATCCTCTTTGCATTGTATCGTGAGACCACCCATGGGATGATCAAAGCCAAACTCTTCTTTAGCCTGAGCTAAAAAATCTTGAAATAAAGGTTGGCTCAAGTAAGAGACTGGCACGACGAATCTCTTCTTCTGGCTCTCTCCTATGTATATTGCACAATGTCCTTTTGGAATACCTCCATATGTTGAAGACCTCCTTAAGAACCGATTAGCTTGAACAAATGGAGGTACTTTGATACCCATTGTCTCAAGGAATATTTTCTAATTCTAAATGATGAAGGAAAAGAAAGAAAAAAAACTTGGAGGATCACGGATAAAATGAAAGTTCTTTGAATGTCAGGATACTTGTGCTCTGCTGAAATGTTTGGCTCTGATTATACATAAATTTATGACAAGTTTCATATCCAAATGCTTAGTGGTTGAGAGAAATTGGTGGCAACTGGAAAGACAATGACACATGAAATTTCACATGGTTTGCCTTCTCTGTTGTTGTTAAAGTATTCAGATCATAAATTTGTTAGATGTACAACATTAGGCCCTACTACTTCTCATGATTTGGAACAGAAGAAGAAACCTTTACTATGACATCCACAAGAAAGGATAAGTTGATTAATTAGGTTTTAATGAAACCAGGACCACTTGGTTTAAAGATATGGTGGCAGAGAAATGAATAAATGCACCAATCTCTTTGATTAAAATTACACAACCAGCAATGTCCACAAGTCCTTAGGTCCCATATTAGACAGCATCACATGATTCTGTCTTAGCAATTCAAAGTCATTCTGAAGCCTCAACTATATATAATCTCTTTCCATGAGCCATTTTTATCATCAAGCAGATAGCACTAAATCAATCTTTTAAAAGATCATCAACTTTTCTTTCCATTATTTCAAACAAATCAACATGATCAGTGCTAAGAAACTCATCAAGATGGCAAGGAAATGGCAGAAGTTCGCAGCGAATCAGAGGAAGAGAATTTCTTTTCCAAGATCCAATTACAATGATGCAGAGAGTTGCAGCACAACATGTATAGTTGACAAAGGTCATTTTGTGGTGTATACAACTGATCAGAAGCGATTTGTGGTTCCGTTGGCTTATCTTCAAAACGAGGTAATCAGACAACTGTTGCACATGTCTGAAGAAGAGTTTGGACTACCAAGTGATGGCCCCATCACGTTACCGTGTGATGCACTATTCATGAACTACATTATATCACTTATCAGAAGAGGTGTATCTACAGATTTTCAAAATGCTTTGCTTGTAACAGTCGCTTCCAGTCGATGCTCAGCAGCTTCATATCTTGAAGAACAAAGAAACCCGCAAGTGCTAGTTTGTTAAGCTAACTGTGATAAATTTTGTAACATGATACTCAACAAGTGTATAGAATATTAACATCTATTTTTTAATCAGAAACTACATATTCTTGCCTTCAAATTGGTCTATTCCATTATAATTTAGGAAATTCACGTTTCTTTTTATAGGCTTCCTAATAGTCTTGCACCGCAAATATCTATCTTGTGGCTTTCACATCCAGGGGATAAGGAAATTTTCCCAATTCATAGAAATTTATGTCAAAATCTTGTTCTTTCAATCAAGGTAAAAGTGAACTTTTCTCTAAAAGACAATTGACAAAATTGCAAAAGTATGCACCAGCTTTTTCAGATTCTGCGAAAGACTAATTTCAACTAAGATGATCTAGTAATTTATTTCTTGCTAATCTTGTCCTTTGAGTAAATTTAAAAACAATTTTAACTATCAAGTTTCAATTTACAAGCAATTACAATAATAATAGCCGAACATTGTGAAGTCCAAAATAACTTATTAATGTTGTATATTGAAAAAGGAAGTTAATCCTTTCCTTCCACTCCTGTTCCGCAGTCGATCTACGAGAAAAAAGTAAAGAAAAAAGGTTCCAACATAGAATGCATTTACTGTTTTATGTATTTTACTCCTCAGCACGATGCATATTCAACTGGCCAAGCTAAGAACTAGAAAGCGTTGCGCGTTTCTTTAAGAATCCACAGTATATCATTTATTTGTTTGATGGAATGAATGAACAAAGAAGAGTCTATAAAGTAGATTAAAGATCTAAAACTGAAAGTTTTGCTGTTTGAAAATGGAAAGATATGATAAAAGAGCAACCTTTAGAGCAATATAAAGGAGTAAATTCAGAAATCTAAATAGATAACCTGTTAACACATAGTCTTTGTGAAGGTTTTTTTTTTTTTACAATGAAATTTCTGTTTCTACAATCTCCTCTTCATAATTTCTAATCCTATTGCTTTACAAAATATCATTCATTGAAGAATTTGCGCTATGATAATACTCATGATCTTCTTAAGTGGGAAGTAAGATCAACGAACACATTCTCTTTGCAACGTATTGTGAGACCACCCATCGGATGATCAAAGTGAAACTCTTCTTCAGTCTGAGCTAACAAGTCTTGAAATAAAGGCTGGCTCAAGTAAGAGACTGGCACAACGAATCTCTTCTTCTGGCTCTCTCCTACGTATACTGCACAATGTCCTTTTGGAACATCTCCATATGTTGAAGACCTCCTTAAGAACCGATTTGCTTGAACAAATGGAGTCACTTTGATACCCATTGTTTCAAGGGATATTTTGTAATACTAAATGATGAAGGAAAAGAAAGAAAAAAAACTTGGAGGATCACGGATAAAATGAAAGTTCTTTGAATGTCAGGATACTTGTGTTAGACTGAAATGTTTGGCTCTGATTATATATAAATTTATGACAAGTTTCACATCCAAATGTTTAGTGGTTGAGGGAAATTGGTGGCAACTGGATAGACAATGGCACATGAAATTTCACATGGTTTGCCTTCTCTTTTGTTGTTAAAGTATTCAGATCATAAATTTGTTAGATGTACAACATTAGGCCCTGCTACTTCTTATTATTTGGAACAAAAGAAGAAACCTTTACTATGACATCCACAAGAAAGGATAAGTTGATTAATTAGTCCAGGACCACTTGGTTTAAAGATATGGTGATAGAGGAATGAATAAATGCACAACCAGCCATGTTCACAAGTCCTTAGGTTTAGGTCCCATATTAAACAGCATCACATGATTCTGTCTAGCATACTTCTTCCAGGTTGGCAACTTTAGCTACAATTCAAACTCTCAACTATATATAATCTGTTTCCGTGAACCGTTCATCATCAAGAAGATAGCACTAAATCAAATCTTTTAAAAGATCATCAACTTTTTCCTTCGATATTCCAAAGAAATCAGTATGATAAGCGCCAAGAAACTCATCAAGATGGCAAGGAAATGGCAAAAGTTTGCAGCTAAGCAGAGGAAGAGAATTTCTTTTCCAAGATCCAATTACAATGATGCAGAGAGTTGTAGCACATCATCTTCTATAGTTGACAAAGGTCACTTTGTGGTGTATACAACCGATCAAAAGCGATTTGTGGTTCCATTGACTTATCTTCAACACGACGTAATCAGACAACTGTTGCACATGTCTGAAGAAGAGTTTGGACTTCCAAGTGATGGCCCTATTACATTACCATGTGATGCACTGTTCATGAACTATATCATATCACTCGTCGAAAGAGGTGTAGCCACAGATCTTCAGAATGATTTGCTAATTTCTGTACCTTCCAATCGATGTTCATCGGCTTCATATCTTCAAGAACAACGAAATCTAGAATTGCTAGTTTGTTAAGCTAACTGTAACATTTTTTTTAGTAGATACATGGTACTAAACAAATGTATAGAATGTTAACATTTATTATTCATCAAAAACACCATTTTCTCCAACTTATTCTATTCCTTGCGTTGTTTGCAAAGTTGTTTGATACGGGTAACAGGTACTATGTAGAATAGTTGAGGTGCGCATATAATTTTCAAAAGTACAGTATGAGTTTAGTGCCAAAAACCTTAATGGATAAACATCAATTTTAAATCATAAATTGATCTACCAGCTTTGAGTCCTCAACTCTTCATTCAAAGGACTCAAATTATTGGCATTGGTGAGAAGTCATAAGCATGAATTGATCACATAACTTATAATTTAATTTGAAATCCAGTACATAAATTTTCTTGGAATAAACAGTGTATTACTAGTAGCAATTAGACAATCAGTAATACGTACAATAAAATAAAGTCACGGCTTCAATCACATCTCTGACAACTTTGATAAATACATTTCAAAACCAAATATTTGCAAGCAATTGATAAACTTACCAGTAAACAGGTTCTTACATGAGTTCGTAAATAAAGAAGAGAAAAAGAAACACGTCTTGGCCATATATAAGCAAATCTTAAATAAGTAATTTTGGAGAGATCAAACTTTTTGTATAAACAATTCCTTCCTGGAAGAAACATTGAGGCGATAATCCAAATTGTCCTTTGGACGTCCTTAATACTTGACTAGGCATGTCAAGTCTACAATGTAGTAGCACTTCATCATCTACCTACCTATATTCGGTTAGGCAAAATAAATATTGGAAGCACGTAAATGTAAACAATTCGATCCAAGATTCCACAACATTATAGTATTTCATTCCCCCACAATTGAAAAGTGACGCATTCCCAATTTCGAAATGCCATAATTGGAGCTCTGTATGTGGTGAACTCTATATGATGATTATCACGACCCAGTGTCACACCCCTTTTTGCGCACGGTGGCGGAAAGGTTTTTCCAATTTAAGTGACGTTATTGATTAAGGGATTATTTTTAATTTTCAGAGTCGCCACTTGGAATTGATTTATGGTGTTCCGAGTCACCTTTTTGTTTAATCCCTAATCATAAGGAAATGACTCTTTATTTGGTCTGCAAATCAGAAATTCGGGTAAGGAATTATGTTGACCGAGGAGAAGGTATTAGGCATCCCTCGAGTCTCGTGGTTCTAGCACGGTCGCTTTTATTGACTTATACTTATCTTGATATGTTTTTGGATAATTTGTGTCTATATGCCATGGTTTGCTTATTTTTTAATTATTGAATTTTTATTAGTCTTAAACCGGATGCATAACTACATTCTCGGTCTTGACATTCGGAGACATAACTGTCTTCCCCTCTCGAGTTCATCACACCTCATAATCTCAATTTACACCTCTTGGTTTGAATTAACAAAATTAATTATTAAAATAATTTGGCCAAGGTGCGTAACCGCATCCTTGAATTTATTAAGAATCTCAAAAAGATGTGGAACCACATTCTTAATTGAGATGAAATTTATTTATTATTATTACACGAACTAACAAAATTAAAAACATATATATTTATTTTAATACATAATGAGTTATTCTTATAATAGTTGTCAATATACTGCATTAAAAATATTTCCTTAACTATTAGAATAAATAGTTTCAACAAACTGAAGATCTTAATTGTTTAGTGATATGCAAGATTCAAACAATTATATTTCGACATTATAATATCACAATTAAACACACATAAAATTCGAGAAATTTCATAACATTGGAATCAAGTATTATATAATCATGAAAATTAAATTATACATGAAAAAAAGAAGTTATATGGTACCTCTTGCGAAATCAATTCACGAAAAAGAAAAAACAATCCTAATAAGGAACCGCGAACTCGAAACCACGAAAGTGAACCTCAACCTCAAATTTTGGTGAGTGAGAGAAAACATATAAATAAAATGTGAGTTCTTTTTTCCTAGCATTTTGTGTGTCCGTATATTTTTTTTTTGTAGTGTGCAAATTGTATGCTGCTGACTCCTTTTTCTTTTATGCCTTTTCTTTTGTTGATCCTATAGCGTGAGTGTGTACTTTTCTTTTTGAGTTTTTTTTTTTTTTAACGAGTCGTGTGTATTGCTTAATTCAAGAATATAAGTTTTTTTTTCACACAAGACAACTACCGACTCAAGAGAAATTATTTTATATGTGGTGCAAATAGTTTTTTTTAATTGAAACAAAATAACAAAATGAATTAAATGAATTTTAACTTTAAGTACTAATTAAGCAAAAATACATATACAATTCATGAATAGAAATTGCCAACAGACTAACACATTTTTGTATTTTTTTTAGTTATTTTTTTTAGGAATTCGAAAGTATTTCAAAGAAAATAATCCCATTTACTTGTTATTTGAATTGGTCATCAACAAATGGAATATTGTTTATAGGTGTCAAGTAAATGTTCTTATTTAATTTTTTAATTCTTTAATTAAGCAATATTTGTAAATAAATGAAAACAACTAAATACTTTTGGAGATAAAAAAAAATATTGTGAAATACTAATAGTTGAACTTGTCATGAGTATCTTTTAACTTACATGATGATATAGAGGTTTTCACATACTCACAATCTACCAAAGTTAAACTCAAACAAAATAAAGTGACTATCCACATATTGTATATCAAGAAAATTGAACCTTTGAGCGTGTAAGAGATAATCATGTATTATACCATTGTTACTCTATAGTTATCGAAATAAAGCTCTCAATTAATATAATTGGTATTATAAAATCAAAGAAATATTAATGGGGTTTCAACATACTGGATTTGAACAACTTCAATATATGAGATTCAATTCTTGCCCAATAATGACATAAAATTATGCAAAAAATAAAATACAAATAAATGCTACCTCTTGTGAAAATTAGTTAACAAGAAGAAAGGACAAATAATCAGGAGCCACGAACTTGAAACCGCGAAAACAGATTTCCAGATCTTCAATCACAATGTGAGAAAGTACCATGTATGTATTGCTTTTTTAATTAATGCCTATATCTCTGTGTGTGTATTTTTTCCTCCTTTCTCCTGTACGTATGTGTCCTATATATATATAATAGATTTTTTTTGCAGATTTGTAGTAGTAGTCTAGTGGGTATAGGAGTGGGTAGTGGGCTGTTTAGTTGAGGAGAACGTGAGGGAGTGGGAGTGTGTTTGGGGGGGGGGGGTAGGTTAGTTAGATTATTTATGTTATTTTTTTATTTTTTAGTTTAAGTTTTATTCTACTTTTAAAAGAATAATAATTAACTATAAATAGTAAATTATAATAACGTACCAACTAATTATTTAAAATTAACAAAATCTAGGAAAAAGTCAAACATCTATAAACAAAAATAATTAAATAATACTAGCTTATTTATAAAAACTTAATTTTAAAATAATATAGATTTTTGTAATCTTTCATTTCTTTTTAAACAATTGAAAAATAAAACTTACCTTAAAAAGTGATTCTATTTTTGTTGTTTTCAAATCTTTTAAAATAAACTTAATAAAATAAGAGAAAAGTCAAAATATTTAATTTATATTTATAAAAATATTTCAGCTCTAAAAATGGTGTAAAATTTTAAGTTCGGTCAAAAATAAGTGTTTACACCCAGGGGTACCCCTAGATGTAACATGGCGTATAGGACCCCGAGGGACCCTATACAAGCCACTTAGCATCCATAGCATAGGAAATAGAACAATAAGAGTAAAACAACATTTCAAGTTCAATAGGTTTATAAAAGAAAAGCGGAAGTCTAAAACACTTGTCTCAATATCCATCTAATACAATAGAATGAAATTGGGCCTAGCTCATACATCATGTCCAAAACTGGAAATAAGAAAGAAAACTGAAACAATAGAATCCGTCCTCGAAACATGAGGACTCATCCAAAGCTCGGGAATCTCAAAATCAACCACTAGAAACGAAAATGAGAAACCTAACTGTCGGACCCTACATTTGGGAAAATGTAGGTAAAAGTATGTGTTAGTACAAACAATATACCAAGTGTGATATCTATGCATAAAATATGTATATCATGCTAAAAGAGGACATTTCATGACATGCAATTGACCAAGCTAAAACATGATATAAAAGGGTTAGAAAACATAAGTCATAAAACATGATCAATGCAAACTAACATCATTTAAAGCATTTGAACACATGTGTGATACTTCTTGAAGTAACCTTAGTTCATTATTAATGTGGAAAGTAGCCTTAACCGACATAGAGACCATATGAGCTATAACATGATCCCCGAGTTTCTCCCACAATAAAAAGGGTTGTCCTACTTGCCAAGGTAAGGACCATAACTGCTAGCTTAGGTGGATCCTCTAGCTAATGTCTATCTAGACAATCATCCTATGGGGGCACATAGGTAAGGGATAAGGATATTGCTTCTAGAAATCCGACCTCTACTAACTGGAGAGCTTCTATCTCAATATCCTCTCGGTGCTAAGCATAAATCCCACGGAATAGTGATTTCTTACTTGCTCTTATTATCCTTGGAAAGGCACGCCATCTTGCCAATCCAAACTGAGTCATCATCCATGGAAATATATCATTCAATATCCAATCCAAGCTAGGTTTCATTAGGATAGCTCTAAATCTTTGATTCAATTAGGTGAGAAGACCTTCCAACCTTAGAATCCTTATTATGTGAGAAAACCTTTCACATCATGCTTTCATGTGTATATGAGAACAATCCTTTCAACAAAACAACAACAACATCATCATTGATACTTTACTCTCATAGCATCCTTAAAACATTTGCATAGATTTCATAAGAACATGCATAATTCCATAATTTACCTTTCAAGGTTCAAAACCCAGTTTCAATCATCAACATTTAGAAAACATGGGTTAGATATAGCTTTCATCATAAATTCATGTAATTCTATCAATACATGCTTGATTTCATTAAACTCTTCCTTCATAATTAAAATTCCACATCATATGATTCATAACTTGGAAAACATGGGGATTACATGGGTTCATACGGGAATCATCATAAAATCATAGTATTTCATCAGTTCATGCATAAGATCTCATAATTCAATCTATTAAATCAATAGTCAAGAGAACCCACGACAATTGAAAAAAACTCTAACTCAATTGGGGATTTCTAACTTTGAAAATAGAGGAATTTGGAAAATCCATGAATGGAAGGAATCCATGGATGGAAACTATCGTACTTTGAAGCCAATTGTTAATCTTCAATGGAGGAATATGGAGACTTGCCTTGAAACCCTAGGTTGAACCTTTCTTCTTCAAGTTATCTAGAGAGAGAAATATTTTGGAGAGAAAGAACTCGATCTTCTTTTAGGGATTTGAGAGCATCATTTAATATTGGGGGAAATTTGGGGTAAAACTCTTATATAGGTCTTTAGGTGAAGGGTAAAATGGCATGGTATTGAATTAAAATAATCTAAAAAGACTTTTAAGACCCTAACTTAAAAACTGAAAACAACTCACGCTGGAGCTCGCCAAAGGCCATTCGGCGACTCGCCAAGTGAACCTTTAGCTCGCCTAAAATTACAGTAAGTTAACTCTTGGATGAAGTCAATAAGGCGATAGGGAGGGCACTTTGGCGACACTCCGAATGATATGGCAAGCTCGACTTAGCTCGCCTAAAGTTCCAAAACACTAGACACTGAGATCAAACCAAAAAGGCGAAGGGGTTTCCACTTGGCGATTCACCAAGTCACTCGGTGTTCACTCCCTACTTCACCGAGTCAGCTAAGGAAAGGAATATTTTCCCTTCTCTGGATCCGAGGTGTTACATTATCTCCCTCTTGGAGACATTCGTCCTCAAATGAGATTCAAGCTAGTGCTAAAAGAGTAGGAGAGGAACTAACAACCCAACCATCAATGCAATTTCAGCTAAATGCGTTTAACCAAGGAGGAAATATCAACTCCAATCTAGGACGTAATAAAAACATCATAAGAGGGGTGGAAACTAAATCTAACAACCATCATGCATGTAATACACATATCTGAGGAGGAAACATCAACTCCAAGCTAACATCCAAGGAGGAAACATTAACTCCAAGCTAACAACTTACTCAAATGCATATGTTTGAGGAGGAAATATCAACTCCAAGCTAAAGGCATGCTCGATCACAACATCATATCAAGTAGTCTACATGCAATTCATACCCATGTGCACATAAGCATGTAAGAGTCAATCAATTAAACTCATTTTCTCAAAACTTGAACTTTTCATAAATCATGCATAGTAAGGAAATCATGGAAACATACAAGACACATGACTCCAAAACAAAGAACAAACCATGAAAAACTCATTACCTCAAGCTAGAGTAGGAGTAGAAGGAAAGAGATGAGGATATCGGGACATCATATCGGCCTTGGCCTCCCAAGTAGCACCCTCAACTAAGTGATTCCTCTACAACACTTTCACGGAAGCTACTTCTTTATTTCTCAACTTCTTGACTTGCCGGTCTAAAATCTTAACCGGGACTTCCTTATAAGAAAGATTCTCTTTAACTCTTAAACATTCTAGTAGAACTATGGATGTCAGATCACCAACACATTTCTTCAACATAGAGTATGGGAAACTGGATGCAACGATGCCAACTCATTTGGCAAAGCTAGCTCATAAGCAACCTTACCAACTCGTCTCAAAATCTGATATGGGCCTACATATCGGGGACTAAGCTTTCCTTTCTCACCAAACCTCATTACACCCTTAATGGGTGAAATTTTCAAGTGAACCCAATCATGAGCATCAAACTCAAGATCTCTTCTTCTCACATCGTTATATGACTTTTTCCGACTTTGAGCCGTTTTCAACCTTTCTCTAATAAGTCAAACTTTCTCTATGGCCTCATGTACCAACTCGGGATCTATTGGGTGACTTCACTCACCTCAAACCGTACTATGGGAGATCTACACCTCCTACCATATAATGTCTTAAATAGAGGCATACCAATACTCAAGTGATAGCTGTCGTTATAAGCAAACTCAATCAATGGAAAATGGTCATCCCAATTACCCTTAAAATCAATCACACAAGCCCTTAACATGTCTTCCAAAATTTGGATAGTACGCTCCGCTTGCCCATCGATTTGGGGATGAAAGGTCGTACTAAGCTTAACACGAGTACCAAGACCCTTTTGGGAAGACTTCCAAAACTATGAAGTGAATTGGGTACCACGATTGGAAATAATCGAAAAAGGCACTCTGTGCTACTTTACCATTTGTCATAAGTATAACTTGGCATAGTCCGCTGAATAGGAAACTTTGATGGTAAGAAAGTGGGCCAATTTCATCATCCGATCTACTATAACCCAAATCGAGTCATGTTTTCACCGGTGCGAGGCAAACCAACGATAAAGTCCATATTCATATCTTCCCACTTCCAAGTAGGAATACTAATGTCTTGGGATAAACCTTTCGATTTCTGATGCTCAACTTTCACTTGTTGACAATTAGAACACTTAGTCATAAATTCCGCAATATCCTTCTTCAGTCTATTCCACCAATAGACTTCCCGTAAATCACGATACATCTTGGTGGCTCCCGGGTGAATGGAATACCGAGAACTATAGGCTTCTGACAAGATTTATTCCCTCAAGTCATCAACATTCGAAACACATAAACGACCTTGATATCTAAGTACTCCATCTCTTTTTTGGGTGAAAGCCTCAAGATTTCTTAAGCACCGCTTCTTTTAAGTCGACCAATTGGATTAAGACCTTGCTTGGCTTTAACATCCGCCACTAAAGACGATTCTGAACCATTGTAAACCATAACACCACCCTTGGGAGAGTCCACTAACCGACCACCTAATCGGGCCAATCTATGAATATCGTGAACCAATTCTTTCTTTTCTTCTCCAATATGAGCAACACTACCCACGGATAACCGACTAAGAACTTTCTTTTGGCAGTGAATGTTTTATTACATTATGAGTTATTTCCTTTAAAGACATTTGAGAAAAGTTCTGCTTTTGAGTTTTATTTATTGCTGAGTAAGTCTTCCATTGAGAGTTGAGTCAGGCCAAGGGTTTGCTTGGGGCCAACAATAGTTCTCGAGTGTCAGTCGCATCCAGGGTGTAGGCTCGGGGTGTGAAAAGGAGTCAGAGTCAGGTCTTGGTTCAGAGTAAAATCTCGGGTCGAGGTCGAGGGTCAGGGTCGGATCTCAGTTCAAAAAGTGGATCTTGAGTAGAATGTTGGGATCGGGAGTCGGGGTTAAATCTCGAATCAGATCTAGGGTCGGATCTTGGGTCCCGATCAGTTGTCAGGGGTATGATCTTGATTCAAAAATTGAATCCTGGGTAGGATTTTTGGATCGGGAGTCAAGGTCGGGTCTTGGGTCGGGTCCTGAGTCGGGGTCAAGTCGGGAGTCGGATTCCAAATCAGTCATCGAGAACGTGTCCAGGTTTGGGTGTCAGGATCATATTCTAATTCAAATATCGGGTCTTTAGTCGGGAATCGAGTGTAGGTCCTGGGTTGGGTTTTAATATTGTATCCCAATTCGAGTTGGGGTCAGGGTCCTGTTCGAATGTCGGGTCCCGTATAGGGAGTGGGGTTTGTTATCGAGTGTTAGGATCAGGTCACGTGTTGAGTGTCAAGGTCGAATCTTGGATCGATTGTCATAATTGTTTTTCTATTCAGGTGTCAGAGTCAAAGGCCAGATTTTGATTATCGAGGTTGTTTTCTAGGTTAGAAACAATTTTTCAAAAAATTATTTTCTAATCTCTAGAAAAAAATAAAATATATTTTCTGAAAAATATTTTTCATTTATCAATCATACACTAAAAGATATTTTTCACTCACCAACCAAATATGAGAAAATAAGTTAGAAATCAACTTATTTTTCATGAATAGCATTTTCCTTCATACCAAACACACCACAACATAGATTACATGAAAGTAAAATTGGACAAGATGGTATCCCACTTAAAAGCTTCATAATAGGATAAATTTCTTGAGGTATTAAATTAGTCAATCAATAATTCAAGGCATTTGATATTATCTTCCAAGTGTGAGTCAATGCTTGGTATTATACAATTATATTAGTCAATCAATAAGTCACCACAAGGATAAAAATAGAAAGAAAATAAACACGGGACATCCAAGAGTATCATATATATTATATATATATATATATATAAATAAAGAGAACCTTAGGCCCACCTATGTGGTGCCACCACAAATCAAAATTTTCTTTTAATTTATTTATTTTAAAAATTAGCCTTTTTTTTTAATGAAAAGTAATAAGATTTATGAAAAGTTGTGACTTTTATGAAAAGTTGCAACCTTAATGAAGAGTTATGACTTTTATGAAAAGTTGCGACTTTAATGAAGAGTTGTGACTTTTATGAAAAATTGTGACTTTTAAGAAAGGTTGAGACTTTTTTGAAAGGTTGCAACTTTTCCGAATAGTTGTAACCTTTCCGATAAGGCACAAGAAACATTTGTTCACACTACCCTTTGTTGTCTATAAATAAAGGACTTTTCCTTTCATTTTAAAACAACGAAAATTCTTAACCTCTTCTTCACAATTAAATATTTGTGTACTTTGCTCCTGTTGAGTGGCTCACTGACACAATTGCTTATGTTACAAATCCTTGTATGTATTTTTACAGTCATTAATTTATGCTTATGTTATTGAGGATAAATGATAAGATGTACTCCTTTACATTATTAATGTTTGTTAGTACGTAATCTTGTATGTAAGATAATATAGTTTTTTAGTTTTAATGACTGATAGATTTTAAGTATTATTTTATAAATTCTATTATATTAAATGCCCGCGCGAAGCGCAAGTAATTTTACTAGTATTATAATAGATGGACTCCAAAATTAAGATTTAGTTACTAAGATGTGAAGGAAAAAATTGTATATATTTGCATCACATTGTAAGATCTAAAATTATATATTTTCTAAAAATGAGTCGCCCCATTTCTATCGTGATCAGCCTATTGTTGTTATTAGGAAAACTTACCTAAATACACATCTTATTTTTATCATAATCTCTAAATTTTTATACCATTTAAAAAGATTTCAAAAATTCGCTCTTGGATACATCACTCTCCTCTCAATAATACATCCTTATCCCCCTCTCGGGTACATCTCTTCCCTCTCCCATACATCATTCACCTATGTATCCGAATATTTGTTGATGTATCCGAAAGTCCAGTAATGTATCTGGATATCCTATTCCCTCTCTGATATATTCCTCCCCTCTCGGATACATCCTTCACCTATGTATTCGGATGTCCAGTGATGTATCCGAAAGTCCAGTAATGTATCAGGAGGTCCAGTAATGTATTTGAAATCCATAAA
Source organism: Solanum verrucosum (assembly GCF_900185275.1). Taxonomy (NCBI): domain Eukaryota; kingdom Viridiplantae; phylum Streptophyta; class Magnoliopsida; order Solanales; family Solanaceae; genus Solanum; species Solanum verrucosum. The sequence goes on from NW_026019986.1 coordinate 364,826, forward strand.
TTTTAAGGAATTTTTGTAATTTGAAAAAGAGTAAGAAAATAATGTAATTAACTCTTTAACACTATGGGATTTATGTAAATTATATTAACCTCAGCTAAATTGGTTTTTATAGAAGATATTTAAAGAACATTAGACATGTGTTACTAGAAGAGTACTATAAATTGTAACAAAATCAAGCTGATTAAATAAATATCTTAACAAACAAAATCATTAATTGTAATATTTTTAATAAAATATTCCAACAAGTTTAACTGTTTTCTCCCTTGGTTTAAAAAAAGTAACCTAGTTTGATTTGATACGGACTTTAAGAAAATAAAGAAAAAAAGTAATCTTGTGGTCCTAAGTTAGTTATGTCAAATGTACTAAGATATTTTTAATCTGGTGACCTTAAACATGTTACATGGAAAACTGAAATAAAAGTCTTGTCAAAAAAGAAAAAGAAACATTATGTTTTGAAAGAATGTCATTCTTTTTTAAATGCAAGAAGTTTAAATTTCAACATTTGTGCATTTTAATATTTCAACATTTGTGCATTTTTAAATTTCAATATTTTTATATTTTACGTTTATTATTATTATTATTATTATTATTATTATTATTATTATTATTATTATTATTATATTTGATATTTTTAATTATATTTAAATCATCATATTAATATTATATCAATGTTTAATTTATTTGTTATTTATCTTTGTATAATATTAATTGAAAAAACTGAATATGTAGATTTTAATTATTAAGAATAAAAATTTGATTATAATATATAGTTAAAATTGTTTGTTTCTGTAAATGTAACACCTCAGAAATTGATAAGTTGAATCGGAAAGGAAAGTTACAGAAAATGGTACTGGTTCAGTTCCTATGAAAAGGTCTTGAAAAATTGTAATTTAATAAGTCCCAGCAGAATTCCTACGGACCACCAGGATGATCCGTAGAAGCCTCTACTCCCTTAGGAAGTGGTTGTAGAAGGGGCTCCAGACTCGATGAAATTTTGATTTGATCTTGGGTTCTACTGTTTGTGTCTACTACCCGTAGGAACACCCACAGACAGTAGGAACTGTTCGTGGAAACTGAGTGAATTTTAGACCTCCAATACTTTATCTACGAACGACCAAGACAGTCCGTAAAAGTCCTTACGAATCGTAGGTCAATCCGTAAAGTCCCTCCAATAGTTTTAAGTCAGGGTTATTTGAGCCTTTTCTTATCACATCTACACCTAAGCTTTAGAACATATAGTCCTGACCTTGGCAAGTAGGACAATCTCTTTTTGGTGTGGGAGTAAGACATTGTATTCCATGTTTACGTTATAGCTCACATGGTCTATGTCGGTTAAATGTAAACATCCCACAAAGGATATGTTTTCTTACTTAACTTGTGTTTCATACATATGTCATGATTCTTATATATTGCATTGAATTTTTATGACTTATGACTTTAGCTTATCACGATTTGATATATTTTACGTTGATCATGCATTATCATGATTTAAACTTATCATATTATCATGTTTATGTTATTATGCACGTTCCCTATATTCAATACATTCAATGTATTCACACATATATTTTTTGTGCCTATGTTGTTTCATAATATAGAGTTTGAAACTCCTCCATCCGATTGTGGCTAGATTGGATCTATCAGCTTTGCTTAGCTTGTGGTGAGTCCTCATGATTTGAGAGGTGATCACTTGTTATGAGTTCTTGTCTGTTTTCATGTCATTTCAATTTTCGAATTATTTCGTGAGCTAGGATCTTGTCCTAATCACATCTATGTTAGAGGCTTGATGTCAAACTTATTATGTGTCCGCGTATGAGATGATTGTACTTTGATTTTGTTGGGTATGTAGCAAGGGTAATGGGAAATGGAGGGAAGATGAAAAGAGAGAAACTTGAAAAGTTGGGAACTTGAAGAGTTGAGAACTTGAAAAGTTCTCTTATGCTTTATTGGAAAGGCATTTGTCCCTCATTGGTGGTGGAAAGAAAAATAGGAGGCTTTAAATATAGAAACACTCCTATTAATTGTTAAAAGGGTTGGAAAGAGGGAACCCCCTCGCGCCGTCATCGTCGTCGCTCGCTCGGCTCGGCTTCGGCTTCGGCTTTGGAAAATGATCGAGAGATTATTTTTTGGACAAAGTTTATTTTAATTATTTTAGTTAATTATTAATTTATTAAATTAAATTAAATTAAATGGACAACGTTTTAATTAGTTAATTAACCGAAGTGTTTCAATTAATTAGTTAATTGACCCGACCCGACTCGGATCCACGCGCGATCCGTTTTATTTAAATATTTCCCCTTTTATTTAAATTTCCCGCCATTGGAAGTGACTGTTCTGAAAGGTTGCAACTTTCAGAAACAGCCATGACCGTTTGAAAGGTTGCAAACTTTCATGAATGGTCATGTGGATTCTGAAAGGATTGCAACCTTTCGGAACCAGTTCCTCTTGCCTATAAATACTTTGATTCCTCAGACTTATTGCTTACGAATTTTCTGATTTCTTCTTCTTCTGTACAAAATTGCTTCGTGTACTTTACTGCTGTTGAGTGGTTCGGTGACACCAGAGTTTTGGGTATCAATACATTGGTGATTGAGATCATTCTATCCTGGGAGGACATATTCCAAATCAAACCTCGGATATTAGAGGGGAATAATTTCCTTAAGAGGACACTGTGCATTCAGTGGGCTTGATCTTTTTCTGATTCTGTTTTTCCATATTGTGGTACGTTTTTACAGATTTAAGTTTTGTCAATTAATTTATGTTCATCTATTCTTACTGGTTTATTAAACTTTGGTTACTTCGTGTTTCTGCAAAGTTTATTGAAATCAGTAAATCTGGTTTTTTAAATACAGATTGTTAACAATCTTAAGGAAATTAATTTTATACTTTTTAATCTGTGTTTCTGGTGGAGAGAAAAACCTTCGTGGTTTTACACTCCTGTTAAGTTTGCAATTTAAGTTATTTCTTACTGAGTCATTTGTATCAATTTCTGTTTGTTACAGATTCTGAAATGGCTAATGACAATGTTACGGTGGCTGTTGCTGTACCAACCCGAACTGTTGTACCACCAGCAGAGAAACCAGGAAAATTCTCTGGTGTGAATTTCAAAGGATGGCAGCAATGGGTATTTTTCTGGCTTACCACTCTTGGTTTGCAGAAATTTACCAATGAAGTAACTCCAGTGCCTGCTGCTGAAATGCTAGACAGAGAAAAATTCATAAATATTGAAGCATGGAAATAGGCAGACTTCCTATGTAAGGGCTACATTTTGAGTGCTTTAGAGGATGACTAATATAATGTCTATAGTGCAATGACAACTTTGAAAGAATTGTGGGATGCACTTGAGAAGAAATATAAGACAGAAGATGCATGCTTGAAAAATTTGTGGTCGCAAAGTTTTTAGACTATAAAATGTCAGATAGTAAAACTGTTGGATCACAAGTGCAGGAACTTCAACTTATTTTCCATGATCTGATTGCTGAAGATATGGTAATAAATGAAGCGTTTCAAGTGGCTGCAATGATCGAGAAGTTACCTCCTTCGTGGAACGACTTCAAGAATTATTTAAAGCACAAACGTAAGGAAATGGATCTTGTGATTTGGCTCAAGATTGAGGAAGATAACAAAACCACCGAAAAGAAGTCTCGTAAGAGTTCGACAATAATAGGAGTTAATATTGTTGAAGAAGCGCCTACCAAAGACAAGAAGAGAAAGAAGTCCAACGGACAGAAGTCAGAACAGGCCAAGAAAAAATTCAAGGGCAACTGTTACAATTGTGGTAAGGCTGGTCATAAGTCTTCTGACTGTCGTGCTCCAAGAAAGGACAAAGACAAAGACAAAGGCAAAGGCAAAAGCCAAGCAAACATCGTGAAAGAGATGGAAGTTGCAGATGACCTTTGTGCAATGATCTCGGAGTACAACTTAGTTGGAAATCCCAAGGAGTGATTTCTCGACTCAGGTGCCACTCGACATATTTGCTCTGCGAAAGAAGCTTTTGCAACATACACTCCTGCTGAGGTTGATGAAGAATTGTTCATGGGAAACACAGCAACAACAAGGGTTGCAGGAACTGTGAAAGTAATGTTGAAGATGACATCCGACAAGGTGTTGACTCTGAACAAGGTTCTGCACGTTCCTACTATTAGGAAGAATTTAGTTTATGTTGCACTGCTCGTTAAAAACGGGTTTAAGTGTGTCCTAGTTAGTGACAAAGCTGTAATAAGTAAGAATGAGATGTTCTTATGAAAATGCTACCTCATTGAGGGCCTCTTCAAACTGAATGTAATGGTTGTTGATAGTATTAATAAGAATTCTTCTTATGTTTACTTATTGGAGTCAAATGATTTATGGCATGCCCGTTTGGGACATGTAAATTACAAAGCCTTGCGAAAATTGGTTACTTTAGAAGTATTGCCTGATTTTAAATGCGATAAATCGAAATGCAAAATTTGTGTGGAAAGTAAGTTTGTTAAACATCCTTATAAGTCTGTTGAAAGAAATTCAAAACCTTTAGACTTAATTCACACAGATATATGCGGTATGAAGTCGACACCATCTCGTAGTGGGAAAAAGTATTTTATAACTTTTATTGACGATTGCACTCGATTTTGTTATGTATATTTGCTAAATAGTAAGGATGAAACAATCTATGCATTTAAGCAATACAAAAATGAAGTGGAAAATTAATTGAATCTAAAGATAAAAATGATTCGAAGTGATAGGGGTGGAGAATACGAATCTCATTTTGCTGAGATATGTTTGAAATATGGTATTATTCATCAAACTATTGCACCCTATACACCATAGTCAAATAGTTTGGCTGAACGGAAGAACAGAACATTAAAGGACATGATGAATGCCTTGATAATCAGTTCTGGTTCACCAAGAAATCTATAGGGGGAAGCCATCCTTACAGCTAACAAGATACTCAATAGGGTACCCCGTAGCAAAACGCAATCGATTCCATATGAGTTATGGAAAGGAAGGAAACCCAACTTGAAATATTTCAAAGTGTGGGGTGTCTTGCCAAGGTAGAAGTTCCTTTACCCAAGAGGGTGAAAATTGGACCCAAAACAGTGTGTATTTATTGGATATGTTGTGAATAGTAAGGCCTGCCGGTTTTTGGTTCACAAATCTGATAATCCTGAAATTCATGTGAATACGGTAATTGAGTCAGATAACATTGAGTTCTTTGAACACATTTATCCTTATAAAACTGAATGTGAGTCGACAAGTGAAAGATCTAAACGACCACGGGAAGAATCAAAGGAAAATGCACAACCTAATGAGGATCCTAGGCGTAGTACTCGCTAATGGAAATCCACTTCTTTCGGACCAGATTTTGTGCCATTCTTGCTTGAAAATGAGCCTCCAACATTTAAAGCAGTTATGTCGTCATCTAAGTCAATCTATTGGAAAGAAGCAGTCAATAGTGAGATCGAATCAATTTTAAGTAATCATACTTGGGAATTGACTGATCTTCCTCCAGGAAATAAACCTTTAGGATCAAAGTGGATCTTTAAAAGGAAAATGAAAGCCAATGGGACTATTGACAAATATAAGGCTAGACTTGTAGTCAAATGATATAGACAAAAGAAAGGTCTGGACTACTTTGATACATACTCTTCAGTAACAAGGATAACATCAATTAGGATGTTAATAGCACTAGCAGCAGTGCATGACCTTAAAATCCACCAAATGGATGTAAAGACAACCTTCTTAAATGGAGAGTTGGAGGAAGAAATTTACATGGAACAACCTGAAGGGTTTGTGGTTCCTGGTAAAGAAGAGAAAGTGTGCAGACTTGTGAAGTCGCTTTATGGGCTCAAGCAAGCACCCAAACAATGGCATGCTAAATTTGACCAAACAATGTTGGCAAATGGATTCAAGATTAACGAATGTGATAAGTGTGTTTACATTAAAAATGTTCTGAATCATTAAGTCATTGTTTGTTTATATCTTGATGACATGTTAATAATGAGTAAAGATATTGACAATATAAATGCTACTAAGCGCATGCTGTCCAGCAAGTTCGATATGAAGGACTTAGGAGTTGCTGATTTGATCTTAGGGATCGGGATTCTCAAAACTCCTCAGGGACTAGCATTATCTCAATCTCATTATATTGGAAGAGTATTGGATAAGTTCAAGTACTTAAATTTCAATGTGGTCAAAACTCCAATTGATTTAAGCTTTACATTTCAAAAAAATGTAGGTGAAAGTAACTCTCAATTGGAATATGCCAGAGTGTTGGGAAGTTTGATGTATATTATGAATTGTACATGACCAGATATAGCATGTGCTATTAGAAAACTGAGTCGGTTCACTAGTAATCCGAATCAAACTTACTGGATGGCAATGAAACGTGTGTTGGGTTATTTGAAACATACACAACACTATGCTTTGAATTATAATAAATATCATGTCGTGATTGAAGGATATAGTGATGCAAATTGGATCACCGAGTCAAATGAAGTAAATTCCACAAGTGGTTATGTGTTTACACTTAATGGAGGAGCAGTCTCTTGGAAATCGTCCAAACAGACATGTATCGCTCGCTCCACAATGGAATCTAAATTCATTGCCTTAGATAAGGCAGGTGAAGAAGCTGAATGACTCCGGAATTTCTTAGAGGATATTCCATTCTGGCCCAAACCTGTGGGACCTATTTGCATACATTGTGATAGTCAAGCAGCAATAGGTAGGGTAGAGAGCGTTATGTACAACGGGAAGTCTCGTCATATACGACAGAGACATAATACCGTAAGACAACTCCTCTCTAGTGGAATTATCACAATTGACTGTGTGAAGTCAAGCGATAATGTGTCAGATCCACTAATGAAAGGCCTAGTGAGAGAGGCAGTTGAAAGTTCATCTAAGGGAATGGGTTTACAGCTTAGGACAAGTTAGCATGGCGATAACTCTATCTAGCAGACTGGAGATTCCAAGAGCTAGATTCAAGGAGAAAAACAAAGTTGTGACTGACGGTTCGACATTGTCAATCAATTCAATCCATTCTCATGATGAAGACAATGTTCAGGAACAAGTTTAAGACTTTAAGGCTTGTTAATGAGTTAATAAAGCTTAAAGTTTTTAATGATTTTCTAAGTTTGACAGATTTGACCAAATAGTGTATCTACGAGATGACACGGTTAGAAATCACCTATGTGAGTGCGAAGTGTAAGCCGATTCAAAGAAAATTTTATGTCAAAAGCCTATTCTCTATACATTCATGAAACCAGGAGGTGTTCATGGCTGAAACGAACACAGCCGTAAGAACCATAAACGGTAAAGGATTAATTGTGTGACATATGGTTGTCTAGGTATACACCAAAGCTCGACGATTCAAAGATATAGCATCTACCGATTGACCAAGTATATCCGACATATGTTCACTACGAAAATTCCAAGGGGAAACCTACTTATCCAGATGCAATTGATTCGTGCTTGTAAGTACACACTCGTCCGTGCATTACTTATGTTATAACCATTCCCCATTAATGTGGGGGATTGTTGGGTATGTAGCAAGAGTAATGGGAAATGGAGGGAAGATAAAAAGAGAGGAACTTGAAAAGTTGGGAACTTGAAGAGTTGAGAACTTGAAAAGTCCTCTTATGCTTTATTAAAAAGGCATTTGTCCCTCATCGGTGGTGGAAAGAAAAATAGGAGAGTTTAAATATAGAAACACTCATATTAATTGTTAAAATGGTTGGAAAGAGGGACCCCCCTGGCGTCGTCATCGTCGTCGCTCGCTCGGCTCGGCTTCGGCTTTGGAAAATGATCGAGAGATTATTTTTTGGACAAAGTTTGTTTTAATTATTTTAGTTAATTATTTATTTAATTAATTAAATTAAATTAAATGGCCAATGTTTTAATTATTTAATTAACCGAAGTGTTTCAATTAATTAGTTAATTGACCCGACCCGACTCGAATCCACGCGCGACCCGTTTTATTTAAATCTTTTCCATTTTATTTAAATTTCCCGCTGTTGGAAGTGACTATCTTGAAAGGTTGCAACTTTCAGAAACAACCATGACCGTTTGAAAGGTTGCAAACTTTCATGAATGGTCGTGTGGATTCTAAAAGGATTGCAACCTTTCGGAACCAGTTCCTCTTGCCAATAAATACATTGATTCCTCAAACTTATTCCTTACAAATTTTCTGATTTCTTCTTCTTCTTCTATACAAAATTGCTTCGTGTACTTTACTGCTGTTGAGTGGTTCGCTGACACCAGAGTTTTGGGTAACAATACGCTGGTGATGAGGTCATTCTATCCTAGGAGGATATATTCCAAATCAAACCTCGGATACTAGAGGGGAATAATTTCCTTAAGGGGACACTGTGCATTCAGTGGGATTGATCTTTTTCTGATTCTGTTTTTCAAGATTGTGGTACGTTTTTACAGATTTAAGTTTTGTCATTTAACTTATGTTCATCTATTCTTACTGGTTTATTAAACTTTGGTTACTTCGTGTTTCTGTAAAGTTTATTGAAATCAGTAGTTCTGGTTTTTTAAACACAGATTGTTAACAAATTCTGGTATTACTGATGATGTTGGATTGAGACTTATATCTCTTTTCTTGCTTTGCTCTCTTTTATTGCTTATCATAGTATCCTGCTTATGTCAAGTGGGTTGTTTAGAGTCTTTCGGTATTCTATTCGTCGTATCACGTCTAGGGGTAGTTTGAAGAGTGACAATAAAATAATTTTAAATTAAAAGTACATTGATACTTGTTATTTTTTGTAATTTAACTCTTAAAAGCGATTTTTAAAAAAATTAGTCAAATATAATATGTTTATCAAATTATTTTTCAAATGAATTAGTCAAACACAAATATTATTTTTTCAAAAGCACTTTCCTAAAAAGCTATTTAAAAAATTAATTCTAAAATTAACCAATTTTAACAGCAATGTCAAACCGACTCAGAATTCATATGTATACGACATTCGTTCAAACTGTTACAAAATAAAACAAATACTTATAATTAGACAATAAAAATGAGTACTAAGTATTAAACTAATAAAGGAAATATAAAATTTACCTGACTTGACCTTGCATATAAAAATTCACAACAAATAAATCAATAAATCCATTTTGTGGTTGAATTGTTTGTTACAATTTGATTGTAAACTGTTCTAAGCTAGAGGTTGGACTTGAAAGGGTTCCTTGTAATGAGATGAATGAGTTAAGAGTCATTTTAGGTGGGACTAGAAATCAATAATTCAATGTGTTGGAATGTATGCGTCCACTAAGTACGATGGGACCAGGTCCTCAACACAATTATAATGAGGCAGAAAGTAAGTGCTGAAAGTAAAGATGACACACGTACTTTACGTGGAAACCTCCTTGCTCAAGGGAGTAAAACCACGACTTGTCTCACAGGATTTTCAAACTGCTTTTACTAAACTTCACAAGCCAAAGTCAAACCCAGTTGACAACACACACGAGATTAACCTACTAATCTTTATCCTGAGTAATACACTATCACTCAATGAGCCAAAGCGATGTCTGCATTGCCCACTATACTAACCCAATTGATTAATATAGACTTTGACGTAAGATACTAAGTTTCTCAAAACTAGGTTCTTACAATGATTCACCCAAGGTTGAAACGTTTCTATCACAAGTGAAATGATTCCTACAATATACACACAAATACAAGCAATCAAGGTAACAACTGATTCAGAAAGCGATAATACAATCTATTAGGTCCCTTGCTATTTTGAAGCTTGAATATCTCTCTTTGAATGAATGAGTGATTTGTTGTTTGTTAACTTGAATATATATATCAACATCAAGAGTCAATACCTGTTGGACAAACAACCTCGTTCCTTTTGATTGGTGTAGTACTCTGACGGCTTCACCAACTTCTAACGCGGGCAGCTTTCTAGATGTACAACATATGACCCTAGACGAGCATACTCTGCAGAGGACCGGGTCCCTGCACTTGTGAGTAAATCATCAAAACATCTGGGAGCAGTAAGACTTATTACAATGCATTTGATATTATTCTTTCCATTTTTTTTACTTGTCAAATTTTAACTTGACACACATACTAAGAAAATATTGATTAGTATAGTGAGTTTATCATTTTACTCCTAGTAATTGATAAAAAGTCAAACATATGTATTCATATTAATAAATTGAGGGTTAGAAATACTGTCCTTCCTTGATTTGTCAAAATGACAAGTAAAAGAAGAGATCAAATTAAGAAATACTCCCTATATTCCATATTAAGTGAACTTTTAGGACTTTTTTGTCGTTATTCAAAATAATTAAAATGTTCAAAATTCAAGATGAATGTTTGAATTTTTTTCCATATTCGTCATTTAATTTCCTTTAATGAAGTTTTATGTTTTCTAGGAGGCAAATTGCGCACTACTTATAAAGTTACATTTATGATTTCACAAAGGACAATAGTGGAAAGTTTATATGGTTTAAATTATGTCCTTAAATATTTTTTCTTAATAATTGTGCATTGCCTCACAAATTTAATTAATATGGAATAGTGGGAGTATTTGACAAGCCAATGGGGACCAAGGGAGTATCTTCCAAGTGAGTCAATGCTTTTTTTTAGAGATGGTACTCCCTTTATCCTATATTAGTTGATCATTTTCCTTTTCACACGCATATTAAGAAATGATAAAAAAAAATTACTAATTCACTTCTTAAAAAAACTTCTTGAAAATTTTACAAACAAGTGTGTACATTTTAAAAAAGAATTAATTGTGAAGGTACAATATAGGAAAAAAATAATAATTTATACTTTCTTGATTTAGTAAAATAGACAACTAATATGGATAACTATTTTTAATAAAATAATCAACTAATATAGAAGGGAGTATAAAATTAGTCAACGAACAGTACTTTTTTAGGAATGGTATTATATTAGTCAATGAACAGTGCTTTTTTAGGAATGGTATTAAATTAGTCAATGAAATTGTGCTTTTTTAGAAATTGTATTATATTAGTCAAACAATAGTTGTTGGACCTCAATATGTGAAGAAAAAAATTTGTATAAATTTGCACCACATTTTAAAATCAAATTATATTTTCTCAAAATGAGTCACCCAGCTCTCTTATGATCATCCTATTGTTGTTATTATCTATGTTTTGCTTTGACCTTACAAGAGCTTGTTTTATGGATAAGAAATATCATGTAAAAATCATCGACGATCTTCCTTCCGATTCGCCTCAACTGAAACTTCATTGTGCTTCTAAAGATGATGACTTTGGAGAGCGTTGGCTATCTAGTACCCAAGACTTCACTTGGACGTTTTGTGGGCAATTTTTCAATCGTACTTTATATTTTTGTCATTTCTGGTGGGATTCAAAAGAGAATAATTTTGATGTGTTTAACGACCCTGAGAGTTGTATCCATGAGGGACCAATGATACATAACACATACACATGTGTATGGATAGTCAAGCCAGAAGGTTTTTATTTGGGATACTATGATAAAGATGGAACCCTTGTAGCAGACTTGACTTATGATTGGAATAACTAGGAAGTTGGAACTTTCTCTTCTTGTAAAAAAGTAAAGGAAAATAGTTATAATAATAATAGTGTTTTTCTTGCTTATTTTTAATCTCTTGGTTGAAACTATAATCTACTTTAGAGCATGTTTTGATTTTTTTGAATAGCTTTATATTCTTGTCATTGGAAAAAAAGTAATTTTGCGTGGTGATTGTTTAAAATGTAGTTTCTCCAAGAATTTTATTTTTGTGCTAAAAGAGATTCAAGCTATTTTGTATCAAACTATTGACGGCGTGAATATTTTTAGATCAAATTAATAACTAAGAACATTTTTGTTCAATTTCACATAATTCAAAGAAATTTTAACCCTTTTTCGTATATTAAAATCCCAAAATATAACTCTCTTAAGATGATAAATAATTATTTAAGGAGGAGCTCCATAATGTCACTCTCTTAATTCTCTGGATGTTGTTCAGAACTATTCATACTCTTGACTGACTTTGAAGGAAACTGGGATGAGCATTTGCTTCTTCTGAAATTCACCTACAATAATACTTGTCAAGCAAGTATTCAGATGGCTCCTTATGAAGTTGTTTATAAGCGGCATTATATATAGATCTCCTATTGGGTGGTTCAAAACTTCTGAATTTGAATTAAGGTTTTGACTTAGTTAATGAACATACCAACAAAGTGAATCTTATTTTGAGTCAATTCAAAATTGACAAAAGTTTTATATTGACATGAGGTGTTGTGGCATAGATTTTGTTGTATGTAACCAAGTGTTTTTGAAAGTTTCACTATGAAGGGTATAACGTATTTTGGTAGGAAGGGTAAACTTAGAGCCTGTTTGGATGGGCTTTTAAGCTGGTCAAACTGGCTTAAAAGCCAGTTTTTGACTTATTAGAGTATTTGGCAATTATCAAAATGACTTATTTTAAGCCAAAAGCTAAAAGCTAGGGGGGGGAGCTTCTTTTTTTCTAACTTAAATTAGAGTGTTTGGCAATTATCAAAATGACTTATTTTAAGTCAAAAATGACTTATTTTAAGCCAAAAGCTAAAAGCTAGGGGGGTGGGGGAGTTTTTTTTTTTTAACTTAAAAGCACTTTTATGTTGACCAAGTATATTACCTTTTTGCCCTTAATTCTTTTATACAATTTCCAAATGCCCATATTGAATTATTATTATTATTATTATTATTATTATTATATTATTATTATTATTATTATTATTATTATTATTATTATATTCTTATTATTATTATTATTATTATATTATTATTATTATTATATTCTTATTATTATTATTATTATTATTATTATTATATTCTTATCATTATTATTATAATAATTATAATTATAATTAATTATAATAATAATAATTATTATTATTATTATTATTACTATTACTATTATTATTATTATTATATTATTATTATTATTATTATTATTATATTCTTATTATTATTATTATAATAATTATAATTATAATTAATTATAATAATAATAATAATAATTATTATTATTATTACTATTACTATTATTATTATTATTATTATCATTATTATTATTATTATTATTATTATTATTATTATTACTTTTACTATTACTATTACTATTATTATTATTATTATTATTATTACTATTACTATTATTATTTTTTTTTATTATTATTATTAAATTATTATTATTATGTTTATTATTATTATTATTATATTATTATTATTATTATTACTATTACTATTACTATTATTATTTTATTATTATTATTATTATTTTATTATTATTACTATTATTATTATTTTATTATTATTATTACTATTATTATTATTATTTTATTATTATTATTATTATTATTTCTGAAATATGAATTTATATTCCTCTTATAAGGTGGTAAAGAAATATGTGAATGATAGAAAAATATTATTACTTATGGATGTAAAACATAAATTAATTTTGTTTTAATTTTTTTTTAAGTATAAAAACCTTAAATTAATCAACTTTTTATCATGTTAACAGCTTAAAGGGTATTTCAGACATTTTGATAAAAAAAAGTGTTTACCAGCACTTATTTGCCAAACACATCAACAACTTTTTTTTCAACTGCAGCACTTTTATCCAAACACATAACTACTTATTTTAAAAATAAGTTCCAGCACTTTAAAAAGTTACTTTTTAAAAGTTACTTTTTTTAAGTCAATCCAAACGGACTCTTAGTCCTCTTTTTATTGGCCCTTATGAAACATTACGAAGAGTTGGTGAAACAAACTCGATTCCCAACACAAACACTGATATATAATATTCACTGGATACAAATTACAACGTATAATACGCACAACAAAGTAATAACATACTAATTATAGATAGATTAACATAGAAGAAGGTAACTAGAAGGGGATGAGATACTAGAACAGAGAAAGATGATGAGAGATAACTGACAGCCAAAGCTTCGACATAATTTTCATAAACGTTCTTCTAACTCCTAGTCCTTTTTAACAAATGGTCATTGGGCCTGAATCCCAAATAAAAGTCTCTAATTGCCCGTAGGCCCTTATAGAGTCAACTTGGTTCACAACAATACTTCATCCCTCAAAAGGAACCTTGTCCTCAAGGTTCAAGTCATGAAATCCATCCAAAACTCTCTCAATTATTTGACGAGTGGCAGTTTCCACACACTTCAATGTCACAAGTGTAAAGTGAAACAACATTCCTCCATCCAACAATGAACTAGGCCAAATAAAATGAGCTAGATGTTCTGATGTGAGGTGTAACTTTATGTTGTCTTTGGAGAGTATTAAGGAAATTGACATTACTCCCGTTGCTTCTTGAACATATTGTCCAGCTTTAACTAGAACGATAACACCTCCAAAATGGCAAATGTCACTGCAACATACTCCTCTAAGGTGATGTTTGTAGGACAATGCCTGTAAAGGTGCATTTGTGCAAAATTTCACTGGCACCAAAGGCAACCCTTGGTTCAACTGATTTAAGTGCTTCATTACACCATGAACAATGACAGAGATGTAATCGAGAACAAAATTAAGATGTAATCCCACTTCATCAGTTAAAAAAAGAAGAAGCAGTACCTAATTAGTCGACCGACCAGTGAAGTTGTTTGGATATAAAAATCAATTGGACAAAAGTTGGCACCACCTTTGGCCAATCCAGTGACGTAAGACAAGTAAACTCATTACTTTCAGCTGCCACAGCAACAGACGTGTTCATCCTCTTAGCTACTCCAGCAATCTGGTAGGTTCTCGTCCAGTAAACGGTACCACCATTATCAATCACACCAGTTGCCCTTAGATGAATCATATAAACAACATCCATGTTATATGTCACAACAAAATGTATAAAGAATCTCCCACAACAGCTACTGATATATTCCTGGATCCATGTTATTCCCATTTCGCACTAGCTTGTTATCTTGTGGTTGGTGTCGGTGTACTAAATGCACAACCATTCCTGCCTCCAATAGTGCAATTCAAACATTCCAGACAATGTTAGAATCAATTGCAGAAATAACATCTACAAGCAAATAAATATTAGTGAAGGAGGGAAATGCTTTATCCACTTCTTCATCTATGTCCTTCAATACAAATTCCTTAAAAATAACAGTCCAACTAAAATAGGGATCTCCAATTAATGGTCTTGCAACCTTGTGTCCACAACCAATGACACAAGACCACCGAAGAGTGTCGTCGAACATCCTTGTTGTACTAATTCTGAAATGTTTAACAGTTACCTCGTCCATTGAAAACAGTCCCAAGTCATCAAGGAGCTCACAATCACTGTACTCTGGTCCAACAACTACCAGCTTCCAATACTTCACTGTGGTGATTGCTTTCACGAGCTTAACATCATCAACAACTTCATGTAGGAAGGACGTGTTTATGGAATGATCATTATGCACATCGAAAGCACGCAACGACAAACTAGTGGTACGGACATGTTGTCCACTTTCTCGACTTGATTGATCATGACCATACTTAGGCAGTTCAGAGAGAACTTTGTTTGGAATTGAAATTGCTTCATCATTAGTAGTGTTATTAGACAAATCTGGATCTGTCACCATTTGATCATACCCACAAAGCACCGAAGAAACTATTAGTGATGGCCTATTGTCCATTTCTTCAAAAGTGTCATTATTTTCTTCAACAGAGGTACTGTCCGAAGAATCTACATCATTACCCTTGTTGGGAATTTTATCAAACATGTGGTCTACCTCAGAATTTTTAGCAGAGAGATTGTATTGATAAGACTGAGGCGAGGATGAGTTAGTAATATTACCCCACAATGGAATAGCCTCTTGATAGTAATCTACTGTCCTATCATTCTTGTTCTTGGGAATGGGTAAGAACCCGCGAGATGTGTCTCTAGTACGAGAGCGAAAACGAACCATCAATTTGTCCACAAAAATGATCCCAACCAGCGAGTTGATTGTTGCGAAATAACCATCCATACCATTCTAAAGCCTCACCATCAAAATAGAACGAAGCCACATTAAGCTTTTGATCTTCCTCAATTTTATAGCAATTAAAATAATGCTCTGCTTGAACTATCCAAGCGTCCGGATTCTCACCTCGAAACCATAATTTGACGTTCATAACTATGTTTTTGGGTTCAAAAGAGATCGTATCCTTTTCCCCCAAATCCTCCAGCAACATCGAACGACATTCAACGAGATCTTTAGAGATAGAATCCTTCATTTCTTGTATTGAATCCCGAATTGAATCACCAACGAAAGCCTTGAGTACTTTTTGGTCCTCCATTCTAGAGACCTCTGGATGAAAGCACTAATGAAACAAACTCGATTCCCAACATAAACACTGAAATATAATATTCACTGGATACAAATTACAACGTATAATACCCACAACAAAGTAATAACATACTAATTACAGATAGATTAACATAGAAGAAGGTAACTAGAAGGGGATGAGATACTAGAACAGAGAAAGGGGATGAGAGATAACTGACAGCCAAAGCTTCGACATAATTTTCATAACCGTTCTTCTAACTCTTAGTCCTTTTTAACAAATGGTCATTGGGCCTGGATCCCGAATAAAAGTCTCAAATAGCCCATAGGCCCTTATAGAGTCAACTTGATTCACAACAATTGGCAAGGTGGTATATGAGTTGAAATTACCATCTGACACTACAAGAAAATGGTGAATTACATGGGGATTTTCCTAGGGATTAGTATGAAAATTTGCAGGAAAATAAGTATCCTGCGGATTTTCATACTAATCCCTAGGAAAATCCCATGTAATTCACAATTTTCCTGTAGTGTGAGATGTCATGGTGAATCTGGTCTTTCACATGTGTCTATGTTAAAGTTGTATTGACCTGATCCTTCTCATATATTGACTAACGATGAGATCAGAATTATCGAGGGATTGTCTTATGAAGAGGAACCTAGATCATCAAGTAATTAGAAGGTTGAGAACTAAAGACGTGATGTTAGTTAAAGTCTTGTGGCGTAATCCTAATTTCGAGGAAGAAACTTGGGAAGCAGAGGAGGACATGAAGAAGATATATTCTCACTTGTTCTCTATTTTCAGGTATGCGCTAATAAGCCTTTTGCCTATCGTAGATATGCATCATTTTCTAGTGTCTTGAATTCCTTTTCTCTGTGTCATGACTTGATCATTTTAATTGTAAGAGTCCTTGTGGAAACCTTGTCATTGTGGGTAACATCTAGTTTAATGTGTTTATGGGTCAAAATTTGAGGTTAGTCGAATCTTAGTCTATGATCCACATTTGATGATGAATGTTCTCAAGGGGGAGATAATGTAACACTACAAAAGTTTGGGTTTTGTTGAACTAGCTAAATGTGTGTAACTAGCTAAATGAAGCATTCTAAGAAGTTGTCTCACTCCTTCACTCCTTCTGTGCAGTATGCTGTTTGTGTTATGGGTTGAGTCCAATTGGTATCTCAACGAAGCAAACTGAATGTTGTTGTCGCGGCTGAAGGAACACAAGCAACGAAAGTTGGAATCACGATGGTTCCAATTAATATCTTGCCTTAAAAATCATCTAATTTCATGAATGGTTAGTTAGTGTTCATTCATGACACAAATAGGAGGTAATGACCCTGGTTGGTCTTAACCATATGACTTGACGATTGTTACTGTGCATTGTATCGCCTGAATATCTGCATATGTAGGAAGTGCAATTGTTGTATTTCTGAGAAATTATGGACAGAGAAGAGTCATAACTTGATTATGTTTAGTGATTTAATGATAAATTGTTATGTGATTAACTGATCGTGTTTTAATGTGATCTAGTCTTAAATTTTATGATCATGTGGTTTCAAGTTATTAACTATAAGTTGATGTGTACGATTTTGGGGACGCATTCAATAATTTGATGTGAGGAATGTTCTATACATGTCTAGGAATGATTTTGGAGTTGTTTAATAAGTAAAGTTGTGTTCCAACCGTTGGTATTGATATGAGAATATGGGAACTTTGCATAATTTCTAAATTTATGAATTGACCTCGTTGGGGCCATCATATCGAGATTGGTTCTCTATAGCGGGAATTTTTTGCTATTGCGGCATGTCAACCGCTATAGCAGACAAGGCGGTACAAAACCCCTACCATGTGCTTCGCTTTTTCTCTCTTCATTCCCAAGGCATGTAAATCATTATTTCCAGTTCATACCCATGCGGAAACAATAGAAGCACATCGAAAACAACCATAGAATATATTATCGGTAAGTAGAGAGGTAAAAACGAGTATCTATATGCTATAAAAATAGAGGTAAGCAAAAAAAAAATTCTTCATGACCAAATGGGCCAAACCCAAAACAAGTCTTAACATATTCCCGGGGGGTGTCCTAATCAGACTCAAATCCTCTGATGCCCACTCGCCTGAGCCTTGCTCAGGATTGAGAGCTCTCGAAAATCCTCCAAGGTGAGCCGGGGAATATCATTCTAGGGGGCATCATAGGTAAAGATGACCTTGATGGCCTTCCACAGCCTGTCCATTAGGCAATCCAGCTCAAGGTTCTTCCTCCTCTCCAAAGCCTATTGCATGTGGAACATTTTATTCTCCTAGACAGTGAGGGGTGGGGATGTGGATCCAGCAGTGGAACCTCCCATGGATCTCTATAGCCAGAAACTGGGTGCTGGGATTAGGAAAGAGAGGTATCATCCTCAACATATTACATATCCTCCTCACCCGAAACTGTTGCGGCACGGCTACTCTCTGCCTCACCTACTCTCTTTCTCTCTCGCTTTGCAAAAGGCAACTTCCTCACCAGTAGATTGTTGGATTGGGCGTCCATCTCCCCCACCCTGTCGGTGTCATCTTCAGGTACTTTCACACATGAAAAGTGCGGACAATAGTCTAGGAAGGAACGGGCATTTCTTGTTGTCCTTATAAAAGTCATTTCATTTGGACTCTATCAGTGCCCCCACATTCAGCTGAATTCTCCTGATAACACAGGCCACAATCACAGCTCGGGGATAGGTCACATAAAGATTGCCTAATGGACAAATCCTCTGGCCTACTAGTGTCAGCCTCTTCCACGCATCTACAAAAAAATAAGCACATGCAATGCACTCAATAGTGGCCCAATAGACCTTACTTCGATATTCCTCTTTGACCAATGAGTCTTGTAGCCATCTCATATTCATTTCCTTTAGTTTGTCCTCATATTCATTGTTGGAACCTTCAGAGCACCCTCAGAACCTCATTCACCATTAGAAAGTTCACGGGGACCTCCACCCCTCGGAGGCAAAGAGAAGGCTTGGGGAATCCCAAAGGATCGTCGGAAGTACGACATAGAATTCCCACACCCAGCATGAGCAAACAACACGGGGAGTCTCGACCAGTGGACGCCAACTTAACTCCTGAATTCAATTGTAGAAAACCCTTGCCTTCTCCATTCCCCGCATGTGGAAAGCCCTCTTGAAGAAAAAGCCCATTGCCCAGTAGTCCATGAATTGCTCCCGGCTAGCTTCGCCAAGGAACCTCTTGTAAGGATAATTTGGTCCTTGGTGGGTAGCCATTTGATTGTTGAACTTGCAAATACATGAATTGTCAGATTATAAATCGTAAAATCTCATAAGAAGGCTTTCAGCGAAAAATTTAGCTTTTGGTTGCACTGGGAGGCTATTGCCCGCAGCCTCCCGCTATAGTGGGGTCGCATAGAGGAAACCCGTCTGCTATAGCATACTCAACTTTAGCGGATAGAAAGGCCGCAATGGCGGCCATTGTCCCCAAACTCTAAAGGGCGCGTCCTTGGCCCAAAAGTTCTATTTTTACCAATTTTATTACAGATTGGTGTTCTAAAAGTTCCCTACTATCAAAATATGCAACAAATTTGGGTATTCGAACTCCCAAATCGTGCCCCAGTCTTAGATTTTAGTCAAGAATAACCCTTGAAATTCCCCCACCATTTCAGACCTATTTTTGGCTTTATTTTCTGTAATCCTTATGCCTAGAACGCTGTAATGACTATTCAAGGTCATTTACACCTTGTTTGGATGGTTGTTACATATTGTACTGTATTGTATTGTTAGTTTAAATACATTATTTTTTTTTATTGTTACTTAAATTATATTATATCTTAGTCCATTGTTAGGTAACGATGAAAAGATCCATTTTATGTAACGATTGATTTGGTGTAATCGTGTCACCTTAATATTTTTTTCTCATTTTGTCTTTACTTATTATTTAATAATTTTATCTTATTTTTTACCCTACCTTTTCATAGTAGAATACCATGTACCCTACTTTTTTGTAGGTTCATCATTCAAATTATGGATATGTGACATTATGTAATGGCAGAGAACGATACAATATAGCGAAACACTGTATTCATTAGAAAAATACAGTTCAATACAATATAACACAATATAATATAATACGATACATGGTAATACGAATAGTAATTATATGAATAGTTCTAACAAAGATAACTTTGTATTCAGTGGGATCTGAACCTGAGACCGCAGATCAAGAATAAATGAATACTTAATTACTACTCTCTCACTTTTGGGCATGATCATGTAAAGACCTCTTTTTCGGTTTTAATAAAAGAGTAAATTAATCTTATTTACTCATTGATCTCAATTTAGTGGTGTTCCACTTTTTCTTAACAACATTAATCACTTTTCACAGTTAGAGTACTATAAACATGAAAAAGAAAATTAAATTATATCTTTTTTTTTATGATAATAACTATTATTATTTTAATAAATATGAAAAATGAATGAACACAAAGTAATAGATAAATTTTTTATTTCACTTTATTTGAAAATCAACGTCTGATTACGAAAATGACAAATATAGCTTGAAGTTGTATTTGAAATTTGAAAAACATTCAAAACCTTGTTAAAGTATTAACTATATTATTCTTTTTCAAATTTTATCCTAAATTATTTATTCTTATAAAAATGACACATCTGAATTATATTTATTTTTCTTTTAAAAAAGCACATTCAAATAATCAAATATTATTTGTTAAATCAATAACTTAACACAAATTCAACTTCAAAATTTTTAAATAAAGTAATTCTTTTTGTAATAGTATGTTGTAGTTCTTATATGAGATTTAATCTATGACATTATACAATTATTTATTTTGAGATATTACTCTTTTAGTGCAATTTGGTTGTATATCTCTGGTAAATTAGTCAAGTAATTTTTAGAAAATGAGGAATATAAATGTAACACCCCGTATTCAAAATAGACAAAAATGCAGATTTTGAGAAGTTGCAGGTGCAACTTACGGTCACCATCCACGGACCGTAGGTCAGACCACGGCCCGTGCTGGTGGTCCGTGGTTCACCACTGCAACCCCTCCCCAAACCAGCTCAGAAAATTGGCTAAGTCCTGACTCACGGACAGACCCACAGTCTGTGGTCTGTGTCGGTGGATCGAGACTTCCCTTACCAGCCTCTGACACAAACTACGGTCGACCAGCACGGACCGTCATTCGATCCACGGTCCGTAGGTCTAACCGTAGATGAGGTTAGCAGCTAGTTAGATGAAAATTATTGATGGGTCAACTTCAGATGGTCATAACTTTTAGCACAAAACGAATTATGTGTCCCATGACCTATGGTTAGATAGATAATTGAATTATCTTTCCAACGCCACCAAGTTTTCTAAATTACAACCTCTGAGTAAAATATTATGCCCGTTTTAGTGAAGCCCTGTCGGGCAGACTCGACCTACGGATCCAATCGACGGACCGTAGGTCCATTCCGTCAGTCACTCCGACAGGAGTTAATTCAGGGGTCTTTTGGTCTTTTCCTATTTCATTTAACCCCTAAGATACGTCGTTTAGACCCTAAATCATGAGGTTTTAATCAGTTTAAACCTAGAAACATAACTAGAACTTACCTTAGTCAAAATCATTAATCAAACTTAGAAAATTAGAAGCAAGAGAGGAGAAAAAGATCAAGAACCCTAGTTCAAGAACGCAACGAGGTTTCTTCAGTTCTAGCCCCGAAATCAAAAGATTTCTCCGTGGAATTCGTCACCAGGTATGTGGGATTTCACTAGTGGGTTCCTTTCGCCCATTAGGTCCCTAGAATTCAGTCAGATTCTTGATTCCATGATTATGAACAGACCTAGGGTTTCTAGAATTTGAACAGATCATCATGAGTTAGTTATTTAAATGTTCCAAATCAGATTATCATGTTATTGCTCAGTTTATCGCATAAATTTCAGAACCCTAGCTATGTATTTCTTTAGTTCTTGAATTACACATGCTAGGTCAGATATTTCAATATTCAGTTATACATGCCTCAGTTTATGAATGCATCATTATCAGATTAATTGTTGCATTCTCAGTTTGCATGTTCAGTTCGAGCTATCCAGTATTTACAGAAATTCAGTCATAACCAGTTAACTACTTAATTCATTGGGAGTAGCATAATACCGAGTTGGACTAGGGTTTCAGCGTACCCATATAGTCCCAGAACTACGAGCCACGTAGGTGTAAGTCCCCTCTGTGGGCAACATCAGTTTAGTGATCACGCCAGCATGCCTCTATACCTCTGGCAGGGTATATTGGGTCATCTCGATGGGGCGTATACATCGGACTCCACATTTAGCTCATGTGGTTTTATGTCGGTTATTAGTAGCTCCCACAGTTCAGTCAGACTCTATTGCATTGACCACATTTACAGTTCATTCAGTATTCAGTCAGCATGTTATAAATTGGTCATTGCATTCAGTTAGCTCAGTATTCAGTATCTATATCATGTTCAGATTATTTCATTGCTTTATTGCTTTGTTCAGTTATATGTTCTTTCAGCTTTACTCTATCCTGCCTGCTCAGTACCTTTCAAGTACTGACGCATACGTGCGCTACATCTTCTCGTGATGTAGGTTCAGGTTCTCAGTATCCAGATCACGCTTAGATCGGTTCTCGATCTTCAGTTCAGCAGCATCAGTGGTGAGTCCTCATTCTTCGAGGACTAGTGACATGTTTATCTTTATCGCTTTTAGTCTTTAGTTTCAGTTTTGCTAAATCTAGTTGGGGTATGTCCCAACATTTCTAGTCAGTTTAGAGGCTTATTTCAGACATAGTTAGATCAACTTAGTATTTTGAGTTTGATATTTCTTTTGTATTAAACTCTCAGATTTGATATATTCAGTTATAGTATATGGGTATTTCCCATCTTTTCAGATTTATTTATGAATTAGCTTCCGCATCAGTTTATTATCTTTAGTATGCTCATGATCATGCCAGCAGGGTTAGCTTGGGATCACTTGTGGTCCTAGGTCCCGTGTCCGCGTCTCGGGGGTAGCTCGGGGCGTGACAATAAACCATATTTAGAAAGACATAATAGATAAATATGTCTCTTAACTTGATCTCGCCTGACATCTCTGACATTCAACTTTGGGTGTGCGCAAGTAAAAACTTAAACTGATATAAAGTTGTATAAGTAGACACACACGTCATGCGGAGCATAATACACATAGGACGCACATAAAATTTCGCATAAGAAGTGAATTATATTGTCATTTAGGATGTCAAGTGTGTTTACTTGTTCAATTTTATACAAATTTATGTGTCAATTCTCTTAGAGCGTAGTCTAGAGGTTCTTCTGCTAATAAGAAATGTTTGGCACATATCATGCTACAATTGTCTTTAGCCAAGGCTAACAACATTTATAATCAAACTCTAGTTTTATTGAACCAACCAATGAAATCAATTCTCAGCCAATGCATTTAGATTTGACGAGATAATTTTGATTTTACTATGTTTCAAATTATCAGTTCTATTAAATAGTTAAATGAAAATGATTTTAATATGGCAAAAGATGATGCAAATAATGTCATGACTTGTTCAATCACTTGTGAAGAGTCTTTCATTGAATGGCGTTCAATTCAAAAGGACACATTCACAAAAAAGAGTGACAGTTTTTTTCATTTTACTGAAATATATAATATTGAGTTTGTTAAACCTTCTGTAAATTCATTTATTAAATAATACTGAATTACAAAATTTAAACAAGTTTTTTTTTTTAGATATTGTTATAATTGCTTATTGAGTTTGTTAGACCTTTTTTTTTAATAAATTCATTTATAGATCAATTTTTTTGTTGGTAATGTTACACCTTAAATTATTTTACGGAATAGTTATCATCTTTAACTAGTAATACGTATTACATAACTTTATCCATCAAGCTTAGAATAGATAAAAAGAAATCACTTAATATTTTTGTGTTTGTTAAAATTTAAATTTATGATTTTATAGTTCTCAACTCATTTTATTAATCATTAAACCATACTCTTGAGTATAATTTATAAAGTAAATATCTAGAAATTTGAAAAGTATTATCGTAAATTTGAGAAAATCAAGTTAATGCAAATATGTAGATAACATTACCAACAAAGATTGTAGTTGAATTATAATATACCATAACATCTTTAATTACAAGTCTCAAATTTTGAGCCTTAAATTTAGGATCATTTTTTTTAGAAGGTGTTTTATTTCAATATGAATTCAAATTTAATTGAATTAATATTTTAGATTTCGAATATGGAATAAAAAATGATTTGGGCAGCACTTCTTTGAAAAAGTTAAGTTTACAACTTTCCAAAAAAGAATATTTTTGTAACAAACAAGTTTTGCAAACAAATTAAACTAATTTAGAATTATATTTTTTTCAAAAAAAAAAAAAAACAATTGAAAAAGCATAGCATCATGCTATGATAAACTTGACGTCGTTGGATGGCAAATTTCAGACTAACAACTAGCTAATTTATAATTGGATGATGATTGATAAAGACCAAGATAAAAATAAAAATAAAGATAAAAATAAAACAAAGACCAAGATAATTAAAGTTAGTGACACGTCATGTAAGATGTCACGCCCCGAGCCTACATCCTGGACGGGACTGGCACCCGAAAATCATTGTTGATCCCAAGCGAATCATTGGCCTGACTTACTTACTCAGCGGAAGACTTAACTCAACATAACTGTACATTTAAAAGTAAACTGAAAGCTCAAAAATAACTGAGAATGTATTAAATAATATTCACTGGCTAAAGTTGCAACTCAAGTCTCAACATAATAGTATGAAAAGACTAAAGAACTAACATCTGACTGTCTATGAAACCTCTAACAACTGAGATGGACGTCGGGACAAGACCCACCACATCCTAATGAACTAAATACACTGAAAGCAATAAAAAGGGATCCTCCAAAAGCAAGGAGGCTCACCAACAAACTCTGAAGCTCAGGTAGAATCAGCGTAACGATGCGCTGGATGTTGATCCTGGTTACCTGTATCTACATCATTAAAAGATGCAGGCCAAATGGCATCAGTACATTGAATGTACAAGCATGCGAGGGGAATACAAAAACAAGACATAAGCTTGAAAGGAACTGAAAGAACAAACCTGGTCTGAACTGAACTGAACTAAACTGAACTCATTTCAATATAAATTAAAGCAGTATAAATAAAAGCTTTAAAACATGGATATCAACTCTGTGTATTTAGAAATACAATAGTAACTCTGTATGTATGCAAAGATACAATATAAACTCTGGAATGTATATAAAAATACAATTTACTTCTGTGGAGTTTCTCTAATCGACAACCATCACGTAAGAGCTATTGTGATGATACATCGTTTTTCCTTACGCTGTCAGGGCTGTCCTATACCTTGCCGAGGGTATAGAACCTGACTACTAAGTGGATCAACTAGTCTATGCTAAAAAGCACTAAGGAATAATCTAAAAAGTATGACCCTTTTCTACCCATGGTGGCTACATGGTTTATAGGGGCTGGGAGTTGTCTGAACTCTCCCCCAAATCAATGCTCAATACTGCTCCCAAAATATAATACTGGCTCTTATGTTTAAAATCATAACTTCTTTCTGTGGTTTAAGATAATTGCTCAAAACTTAGCTCAAAGGCTCTCTTCTTGGAAATCAAGGTTTCCTCTCTTGCTTAATTGTGAAAGCATTTACTCTTTTCTGAAAACTAGCTCAAAGGCTCTTTTGGAAATCAAAGTTTCATCCCTTTGTTTATATGTGACAACATTTTACCCTTTGGGAATCCATAGTCCCCATATACTCTTTTGAATAAATGAACTTCAATCTTTACTCTTTACTCAACTCAATGCTCAAGTCTTAAAACAAAGTTAAAACGTTTGTAAGACTTTTGGAAAACTCTATGAACTTCTCTTGACTTGACTCTTAACTTTCCTTGAATTGAATTATAGATTCAAGGCTCATGATCTCATGTTATGGATGATTTCATATTGTTTAGACATACCTTAGAGTGTAGAAATCAACTAGGAAACATAGGTTCGCTTCAAGGGAACTAAATCAGAAAGAAGTGAGAAAAGATAGAAGACCTGGCGTTCCTGGCGCTCTGAGTGGCGCGGGGCGCTAGAGGCAAAACAACAGACCTGGGGATGGGGCACACTGGCTGGCACGGTGCCCCAGAGCCTATCCTATAGAAAGTTATATGGGGCGCTCTGAGTGGCGCGGCACCCCACACCTATTCCCCAGAAAATTCCAATTTTTCTTGCTTGTTTTTCAACGCTAAACCCTCTAGATTAAATTGGATCTTTTCTCAAACACTTAGATTCGATTACATAATCAAAATATGCAAGAATCTACTCAAAACGATATCTAATTTTATGAATCTAAATCAAGAACTCGTCAACAACTCCCAAAAATCAAGAACCCAATAGAAACTTCAAACAAATCCATCAAGAACTCAATTTCTATGCTTTCAAGACGCTGAATTAAATCGTGATTGGCGCTTGGGTGAATGAACGCAATGCTATGTGATCTCACATACTCGTAAAGATCACCCCTTGATGAAATCCACAAGCAATTCTTCAAGAACTTGGCGATTTCCTTGCTTCTCCTTCTCTTTTCTCCTCTTCTTTTCTCTTCTCTCAAAACCCTAACTTATTTTCAATAGCGTAAATTGAATCCCATCAGTTGAGAACCCAACATAATTACCAAAAACGAATTTAATTAATTGAGAAATGAAAAGACCATAATACCCTTCTAAAAATCCGGTTTTGACTTTTCTTATCTTGACAGACCAACTTCTAATGGGCATATCTCCCTCATAAGAACACGAAACTGAGCAAACTCGGAGGCGTTGAAAAGATAATTCAAATATATTTCCTATGGTATCTTGTAGCACACCTAACTCATCTTGAGTTAGGAATTATGGTCGTTTGAAGTTGACCTAAAACTCATACTTAAATTAATTTTGTCAAATTTCCAGATTTTTCATTCTTTCCAAAAATGACTCTTTCTAATTCTAGCTCTTTCTAGTTGCGGGGTGTTACATAAGAATAATTAATATATCAAATATTCATTATTAACTACTTCCTTCGCCCCTAATTATTTATCAAATTTCCTAATTTGATATCTCCTTTTACTTGTCATTTTTGATCAATCAAGAAAGAACAATTTTATTTTCTCCTATTATACGCTTAATTTATTAACATTGATTAACGTTTTGAAAAATATGATGAGTAAATATGTTTGGGGTATCCTATCAATTAATAGGGGTAAAATGGTAAATTCATCATACTAATCATTACTCCATCCGTTTCAAAAAGAATGACTTCCAATTTCCTTTTTAGTTTGTTTAAAAAAGAATGACCTCGTTCCTTTTTTGGTAACATTTTACTTTCATCTTTCCACGTGACATGTTTAATACCACAAGATTAAAGGGCAATTTTGTACATTTGACATAATTTTAATTTAGGACCACAAGATTCAAAAGTCTTCTTTATTTTCTTAAACTCGTGTCAAGTCAAACTAGGTCACTCTTTTTGAAACAGAGGGAGTATTTTTTTTATAAATGTGTTAAGTCAAAATTCGACAAGTAAAAAAAATAAAACGAACATTAAGATACAAAGAAATGAATCTGGACAATAATATAAAAAGTTTTTCTCAAAATATAAAATTATTTTTTCTCAACACACATAACATCAATTAAATGAATTAAAAACTCAAATGAATATTGCATTTTAATTTTTTTACAAGAAGAGAAACCTCCAACTTGTTACTAATTACCCCAATCATAAGCCTTGTACGTCGAAAGAGTTCCACTTGTTTTCTCATAGTATCCCAAATAAAACCCATCTGGTTTAACCACCCATGCACATGTAGTTGAGTAAGCTGCAACTTTTCCATGAAGGATACAATTCTGAGGGTCGTTAAACACGTCAAATACACGATCATTTGAACCCCACCAGAAATGACAAAAATATAAAGTACTAACCGATAAATCCTCACAAAACGACCAAGTGAAGTTTTGGGTACTAGATAGAAATCGGTCTCCAAAGTCATCATCTTTTGAAGCACAATGAATTTTCAGTTGAGGTGAATTAGAAGGAAGATCGTCGATAATTTGTACATGATAATTTCTGGTTAAAAAACAACCTTTAATAAGGTCAAAAGGAAACACAAATAATAACAACAAGAGGATGATCGTGATAAAGCTGGGGTAACCCATTTTTAGAAAATATAATGTTGGATATTAAAATGTGATGCAAATTTATACAAAATTTTGCTTCACATCTTAGTAACAAAATCTTAATTTGGAGTCCAGAAATTATAAAATTTCTTAAAAAGCACAGAATTACTCTGAGATGTCTAGTGCTTATTTTTTTTTTTCTATATTTATCCTTGCGTTGAATTATTGGTTTACTTGACTCATTCATTTTCTTGATTTTTATTATCATGTTACAATACATTTTCACTTGTACCCAAAAAAGAATTTTTTTTTACAAGTGACTACTTTTTTATTTTAATACCCTTCAATAATTACCTAGATGTCTTTACTCGGTCTGACTTCAGCATGATGTCATCACTCTTTTTCTATTTTATCTTTTTTATTTTATTTTTGTGAAAGACTCAACTTTTCTTTCATGTAAAAGGTTGCTTTCTTCCTTTTTTTTGTTTTTTTTTTTTGTTTTTTATCTTTTTTAATAACATTCAAAATTAAATATAGTAATTAACTTTCTTTAGACTAATAAATGTAAGAAAATTAAATAATTAGACTACAACAAGAAATAAATTTAAAAAAATGTTAAATCACTAACTCATTTATTAAATCAAATTTAATAAAAAAAATTATTTTATATACTTTTTCTGCTTTTTAATTTTTTTCTCATTTATTTATTTATTTATTTTTCCTTTTCCACTTTTTCTCATCTATTGGTTCCTTTTATTTTTATCATTCAATTTCTTTATTTCCTGTTCCTTTTCTTTTCTCTTTTCTCGATTATTTTTTATTATTTTATTATTTTTCTTCTTTTACCATTCATATTTTTGCTCAAATTATAATATTTTTGTATCTTTCGCCACAATTTAATTTCA
Organism: Solanum verrucosum; assembly: GCF_900185275.1. NCBI lineage: Eukaryota > Viridiplantae > Streptophyta > Magnoliopsida > Solanales > Solanaceae > Solanum > Solanum verrucosum. The sequence goes on from NW_026019986.1 coordinate 394,141, forward strand.
TATATATTATTATGATATCATTGAATGTTGCTTCAATCGTTCAGTGAGACCTTCATGATAACATCATAATATATCTACATATTGTCATGGCTCAATGCTTCAATCTTTTGGTGGGACCTCCATGATACAATCACAATATATCTATATATTGACATGGTATCATTATGGTTTGTATTCAATTTGTAATTATACCATCACATTATCTATATATTGCCATGGTACTATTGATGTTTGCTTCAATCATTCAATAATAGGATGGTATCATTGACTGATGATCAATTTTTCAAGAGATGATATCATAATTTTTCAATGATACCATCACAATATATCATATAACGACATGGTATCATTAAAAATTATTTCATATAATCAGTAACAATTTTCATATCATTTATGATACCGTCATAGCATATAAATACATTGTTATGATAGCACTAAGGTTTCCTTCATTACTTCATTCACAAAATTACTCATGCATTAATGATATCATGACGGTATCATATACTGCTATGATATCATTAAGGTTTCCTACATGCGTTCATGTGCAACCAACTAGTCCTCAATGACACCAATAAATTATATATATATATATAATAGCACGATATCATTGACTAATGAACAATTTCAAGAGAGGAACTCATAATTTCTCAATGATATCATTGAAACATATCATATACTAACATGGTATCATTCAAGATTATTTCATATAATCTATAACACTCTTCAGATCATGCATGTATGATACTATCATAATATATGAATATACAATTATGGTAGCACTAAGGTTTTCTTCATTCATTTATTTACAAAACTACGCATTCCTTAATGATATCATAACAACATATCATATACTACTATGGTATCATTAAGGTTTCCTACAACCATTCATGTACAACCAACTCATTTCTCAACGATACAATTACAATATATCATATATTGACATGGTATCATTAAAGAATGAGCACTTTTGTAAGTAAATTAGTGAATTTAATATTACTTTTTTTTGTTAATCTAAAAGTAGTTAGCTAATATTTTTATTTTTGCTTTTCTTAAAAATAATCAAAAGAGACAAAAAAGATAAATTATTTAAAAGAGAAAAGGAAAAAAAATAAATAAAAAATAATAAAAATGATACCATGACGATATATAGATAATGTGATGGTATTATTACAAAGTGTAGCAAATAAAAAAATAATCTATTTATATATAATAGGAGAAGAAAAAACGCTTACGTGTCAGCACTACAAAATTAGTAGAAATATTAAATAATAAAAAACAATTTAAAAAACAAAAATTTAAAAAAAAACATAAATTAGAAATCAATTTTAAAAATGTTTACGTTAAAACTGTTGTATTGATTTCTTTTTTTTTTAATAAATTAAATATGTTTGTTCCTAATAAAATGCTAACTGTCTAATTTTTTAAAAAATAAATTTTATAACAGTAGAAGTTATAGTTTATGAATTATCAAAATTAATTAATTTAAAATTTAAAATTTAAAAATCTATAATAGGAGATGAAAAAACGCCTACGTGTCAGCACCATAAAAATCAAATTTTAAAATAATTAAATATAAATCATTTAAAAATAGTTTTGAAAATTAGTCCCATGTAACTGGAAAACTGTTTTTAATTTATTTTTGAAAAAAAATTATTACTTAAATACGTTAAAAAAATTTCCCACAAAGTTTGATGATATTTTAACTGTACATTTAGTTTAATGAATATATATTAAATACGGTAAAAAAATTCCCACCAAGTTTGATGATCTTCTTTAATAAACGTTTAGTATATATATATATATATATATATATATATATATATATATATATAAATTGGAAATATAATAAAGTTGAAAATAAAAATATTGCAAACATAGAATGAAAAACACGGTAAAAACATAAAAATAAAATTATAATAATTAAATAAAAATCTTATAAATATATATATTAATAAATCAGAACATAGAAAACTTTTAAAATAAAATTACAAAAACAGAATGGAAAACACGGATAAAAAAAATGGAAAACACAGAAAAATTCAAATTAACCTACGTAGAAAAAAAAAGGGATAACATGACAAAGTGGTTATTTTTTTTATTTGAATTTGAAAGTGGTTACCTAAAACTACTCAACTGCTCATGTACACTTTATCTTTAAATGTTCATAAATAAATAAATCCAATTAAAAAGTTTTTTCAAAAAACTGGCATCTACATTCTACATACTAATCAAACTCACACTAAATTGCAAAATTGCAATGGTAAGGCAACACAAAGAAGTCACCAACATTCTTGCGCAGAGTAAGCAGTGTTTTGGGCATGCATATATGTGTCGCTCTACTCGTGTGAAGAGATCGTTTTTGATAAGTATGATTTAGTTACGGTCTCAATTGAGGACAATTCAGTTATGATCAGAAATTTTGTTAATTTTTGTTAGATTCTAGATATATTGTATGAATATTTGAGGTCATTCTGTATGCAATATATATTGAAAATATACTGAGGATGGAGACTTGCTTGAATCACAATGCACTAGACGGCATAAAAAATTTTCCAATAATGATAAAACACAAAACTTTAAACTTATAACTAATTTTTCAGTGTTAAAGTCTATCATTTTCATCATTATCATAATACAATTACTTTCAAAATATAATAAATTGTGTTCTTCAATGTTAAATTTTTTCGAATATTTTTTGCATGATACAGTAGATATTCAGAATCAAGGATGAATTATTTTATGAGGAAAAGTAACTTAACAATTATGATTTTATGGTAATCTATCTAATACAAGTTTTTTTTCTTCTTTTTTTTTACTTCTTCATCTTTTAACTTTCTCTTTAAATCTCATATGAAGATGATAAAACACATCGATTGAGGAAATATTCACAAATATATTGAAGTTGTGATATTAAAAATAAAAATTAGAAATAAACTACTTACTTTCTCTCTCAAATATAATTCAATTTGTACTCTGGTATGAATTGTTTATTTATTACATATTATCTATTTTTGTCTCATAAGCATTTAAATATCTACTTTATTTGTTTATCTATATTTATATCTTATTTATAATGTATTTTATGTATAAGAAAATTAGATCAGAAAAAATATACAAAATATGAGTGAAGATACTAAATTTTGAAGTTTGTTGCATTTTAGAGTATGGAGTTTAAAAAAAAAAATTGACAACATTTGATGCTCCTTGGTGTAATTCAAAAAAGTTTCAAAAATATGATATTTATATATTGCACATTTTATTTTATTTTAATTCCAGAAATACTATAAAAATAGGTGAAAATACTTGCATAAAAAAATCAACAAAATTTATTATTTACACATATTTAAAGTGTCACTCTATTATTGAATAAAAATAATAACTACAAAAATACTTTTAAAGAGTAAACTTTTATTTTGATCATCGATTTTCATTTTGAAATCCAATAAATAATATATATATATATATATATATATATATATATATATATATATAGTCACGTGTTCCCGCTACAATTGTTCTTGAATTTTTAGTTTGAAAATCGTTTAATTAAACATTTAAAATGGATGAAAATTGTATGATTTTTTTATTTTTATCTCTTATGATTATAAATTAATTAATTTATCTCCATTTGTTACTGCAATTGATTTTTAAAGATTATTAAGGTAAATTTTAAATATGTGGGCAATCTCTTCTACTAAATCATAGGAACACAATGATTCATTTATATTCGCTCCAATAACAAACAATAGAAACTAATATTCTTTATTTAGTCTTAAATAAAATTATAAAAATGAAGATGGATATTCCTGTAAACTACATACTAAAGATAATGGAAAATGGAAAATAAATAAATTAATTCAAAGATTAAAAAAATCAAAAAAATCCTAATATAATCCACTAGAAAAATCACGAAAATATACAATAGGATTTAGTTTTGGTTCTTTATACTTATTTTAAAAAAAAATTAATAGGATTTACAATAGTATTAAGTATTTTATTTAACATCATATTTTTAAATATAGTTACCACAATTAATTTAACTTTTTTTCATTTTTTAAAATCTAAATGATTATACATGTGGCTAACGTTTATGTTATTTTGAATTCTTATTTTTATCATAATTAGAATACTTATCTTTATTGATTGACATCTATTTCATTATTTTTAATAAGATAACAAAAAACGTTTTTGATTAAAAAAATGAGAAATGATATATTGAAATAGGTCATTATTATATATATGATTAATAATTCTTTATATTATTCGCGCAACGCGCAGACACGTATACTAGTTTCTTTAAAAGAACGAAATGAGAAAAAATAAAACTCAAAAAAAGATATACAAAATGACCGAAAATATGAAATTAAATTGTGTTAAAAAAAATACAGAATATTATGATTTGAGAAAAATAATTAACGAAAAAAAAGGATAAATAATAAAGAAAATATCAGAAGGGAGAAAAATAATAAATAATAAAGAAATAATCAGAAGAGGTGGGGGGGGGGGGGGGGGGGGGGAGGAATAGGAAATAAAGAGAAAATTGAGTGAAAATAAAGAGAAAATCAGGTGGAACAACATAAATTTACCAAGAAAAAAAAAGAGAAAATAAATAAGAAAAGAAGTTGGTTGCTCCATTTAAGAAAGGAAAGAAACTGAAAGTTAGTGCACAATTTAAAGAATTTCGATACAAATTGAAGTGGGGGAGAGGCCTGGTAAAATATTTAGGCAATGGATTTTACAAGGGTAAATGTATTTTAAGTCCAATTTAGGTAAATACTTTTCATAGTGGATCTAAATTGTGAAAATTATAAAAATATACTCCTTAAGACTTTTATTAACGAAATATCAATATATTTATATTTAATTACAAACTAAGTTTTTAAATTACATACATAACAAACATTTAATTTTTGTATTTAATTTAATTTTGTTTTACAGATTTTTCTCTCTCATACTATTAATATTTTGTGCCTTTTATATGGAGTTTAATTAGGATATTAATATTTATCAAATATTCTCTCTGCTAAACAGTTTCAAACTTTTTTTGTTTATAACAATAACATTTTAATTATACATATGACAGCTTATTAAATATATATATCTTCACACGTGTTTATACCTATTTTTGTGCCTTAGTGGCTTATTTTATGGAACTCATTATTTATTACTTTTACCATTTAGATTATCAACACAATTATAATTGCATACATTTCTTTTACTTAAATTTTTTTTTTCTCTTTTTTACTTGATACAATTACTATGGTAAAAAATATTTTTCTCTCTCTTCAATTACGTTTTTCTTAAATTTTCTGTTTTAGATTTTGATGCTATTTTTTTCTCTCTCTCTTCAATTACTTTTTTTTTTAATTATCTTCTTAGAATTTGATGCTAATTTTCTCTCTCTCTCTCTTCAATTACGTTTTTTCTAATTATCTTTTTAGATTTTGACACTAATTTTTAGGGAGAAAAAATGTATCATCTAATTAATATGATTTCTATCCTTAAACATGTTTCTCATTAATTTCATACAATTACTATTGAATTTATTTTCTCTCTCTTTAATTTCATTTCAACTATTATGGGAAGATCTTTTTTTACTTCTCTCTTCAATTTTATATATGTTAGTTAAAAAGGGGTGGGGTGGGGGGTGAGTATATTAAATGGTATAGAATTTGTATTATATCGTTGACCATTTTTTTGTAATTATAATAACTAACTTATACCAAAATATAATCAAATTTTATTCCTATTATAAACCATAGCACCGTTCAATAGTTTTAACTTTTTTCAAAAAAGTATATTAAATAATGTACATTGTAGATTAAGTTTGGTGTACAATTATTTTTAATCACAATGAATAACTTACACCAACAAATAATTAAATTGCACATGAAGTAAAAATTCATGATTATAACATTAATATTTGTTATATATTTCAACTATATGTTGCCTTACACCATAATATTATCAACTATCTATCAATATTTATCATCGAATTAATAAATAATTATACCAATATATATATGAAAAAATCACTAGTATTAGTAAAAATTCCATTCATAAAAAAATAAAATTAATTACAAAGTATTGTATCTATTTAGTAAACGTCTTTTTGGTGTTTGTGTCATATATCACTCCTTTAATCTTGAAATCCACATACATTCCTGCGATACATTTCGATAAATAGTTACACATACTAACCTACAAGAATGTATAACATCATAATACAACCACTTATTTATAATTTTTTAAATTACAAATTAATTAGAAATGATATATAATATGGTGACGCTTTGGTGTACAGTATGGTAACGTTTTGGTGTATAATATGGTGATGTTTTGGTGTACAGTTCAATCTAATATATAATATATGATGTACATCAATATATACACCACAAACTAACCAAGAAATTACCATTTTCAACTTAATTAAAAAATAAAGTGCACATGATAGTTTAACATTGCTATCTTGAACAATATTGTACATTATGATTAAATTTTGGTGCATAGTGCACTATAGTACGAAATACATAAACTAGACCAAGATATACACCATAATTTAACCCAAAATTTTTCAATCATTTTATATAATCAAATTAATTCAAATTTGTGTGTCAAACAATATACGAAGCAGTCATTCAAGCAATATTTTTCATAGTTAACATATATATTTACACAAAAAATCAAGCAAGAAAAACAACAAAAAACAATAAAAAAAAATGAACTATATATTTTAGCAATCAAACTAAAAAAATAATAATTAAAAAACTAATACATACTTGTTACACTCCATATTTAAGATCCCATCCAAAAAACACCAATCAATAAAGCTATAGCAATATATGTTTATAAAAACGTTTAATCAATAAAACCAATAAAATACTTCAAAACAATCCAACTTATATTTGTGTATTATAGTAGTATAATTTATGATAAAGAATGCTAAAATTAATTTACTGGTTTAAATGCTATGCAGAATTGGTATAAATTTTAGTATTTACAATTATTATGGTGTATATTAGGATTAAAAATTTGTGTACACTTCAAATTGATATATATATATCATCATTTGAACTACAAACTAACCAAACAATACCAATAAACAAACTAACCACTGTCATATAACAAAACTTTATAAAATCTTATTTTATATTTGTTGGTGTTTTGTTTTTGGTAGATACAAAATAAATAATAGTGCCTAGTAGAATAACCCGATAAATAACATAAAAATTCAACAAAAATACACCATAATATTTTGGTGTATATACGCCACTAACTAAAAAACATATGCATTCAAAACATATGGACTACACCAATATATAAACCACTAATTAACCAATAATTTAACTATAGGCGAGTACCTACATATGGTGCAAAGCAATTGAGAACAATATAGTTTATGTTTTACAAATTCCATCCAAAAAATACCAATCAATAAAGCTATAACAATATATATATTTATATAAAAAAATCAATAAAATCAGTAAATATACTTTAAACAACCATAATCGAAGCAATTATTATGGTGAATACCAGTTTCATTCCATCTCCCGTCGTGCTGAAAAAAATCCATTGAACACACTTTCAGAATAGTGAAGGTATAGAGTCTGATTTTGATTAGAATTATGAGAGAGAAGCAATAACTATATTAGAGATATTTATGGAAGGTAAATAAAAGAGGGGGAGAAAATTAAGGAATTAAAAAATAAATTGTGGGCTGTCATGCTTTAATTTTCGATTTTTCTTTTTCTTTTTATTATTTATTTTATTGTTCCGATTTATTTTTTTAACATATTTGAATAATTTAGGGAAGGTAAAATTATTGGAGAAATTTATGGAAATCGGGATAAGCGTGGCAGATTTGGAATTTTTTTAAAAAAATTAAATTCTACTTTTGAAAAAAAAAATTGCTATATAATTGAAAAAAAAAGTATTGCTATGCTGGTGCAAATACAATTGTTAAGTTGTATACTTCAAAAATCGGCCCATCTAAATTTGTGTAGTTTTCCTCTCTAAATTGATAATTGGAAAGCTATATTTTCCCTTCTTACCTTTGTGTAAATTATGTTGTTAAAATTTTAAGAAATTGGAGGCTCTAAAGTAAAATATAGAATTTGAAAATGCATAATGATTGAAATATAATAAATTGTTTAACTTGTTGGAACATTTTATTAAAAATATTACAATTATAATTTTATTAATAAATACTCCATATTCCATTTAATAAGATTCTGTTTTATTAATCTACTTGATTTTTAATTACCATGTTATACACCTCGAAAATTTTCGGTAACACATGCCTAATTTTCTTTAAAATTATATTTCTGTAAAAACTAATTCAAGTAAGATCAGGTAAGAAAAAAATCATATTTGATTGATTCACTTTTCATTAAGCATGTTAACTGGGTCGAGTTGGGCCAGCCCGGCCTATTACCTGTGTGCCTTATTGATTTATCACTAATGGGCCGGATCGGTACAGGTCTAAAAAATAATTTCAGGTAAAAATAACCGGCTCGTGACCCGTTAAAAATTTCTATCGGGCCTAATATGATGGGTCCGAATTTTGGCCCACCGGGCTGACAAGTCGGGTCGATGCCTATTTTTTAAGGGAAATATGTGCATCATAATGAACTATTAATTCAAAATAAATGTTATAGCTACAGTTTCATTTAATTCCAATTCGCAGCAAACACATTGTCATTCGCCTCTCTTCCCTGAATCATGCTTGCCACTCTATCTGACCAGTGATGACAAGTTGAGTAATTGCAGGTTTTGCAGTCCGCTTATGTTGGATGGAATTGGACCAGTTAGGCAATTGGATGAAAAATCTAAGTATTCAAATTGCATCCAGTTTCTTTTAAAGGATAAGAACTCAATTCAACCATCAAAATTGTTATTTCCAAGTGATAACTCCTTGAGCTTTTCAAATCTTGAGAACTGGGGAATTGGTCCTTCAAGATGGTTATCACCAAGTAATAAACTCTCTATGTTGGTGAGATTTCATAGAGGTTTAGGAATAGGCCCTGTCAGATTAGAATAACGCATGTCCAACTCATGAAGTGAAGTTAGATGGCTAAATGATTCAGGTATCTTACCAGTAAAATGCACATCATAGAGATCTAACTTCACGAGTGATGCACTGCTATTCCATTTGGTTGTGGGAAACCTAACAGTGAGATGGGGATTGGATGATGAATCGAGAAATTCTAAGTTGGAAAAGTGGAAAACTCTTTCGAGCAATACCCCACGTAATTGTGTGTCTAAAAGTCATGGAGTTGTTAAATGAGAAGATAAATTCTGAGGAATGGTGGAAGAGATGTTCACACCGTCAAGGTCAAGCTCTCTTAATTGGGTCAAGTTTTTAAGGAGCAATTCAAAATTGTGAGGCCCAAGACTAAGCTCATATAGACCACTGAATCGAAGAATGTGTAGTTTAGAAAGGTGAGAGAGATTTCACTCTGTAAAACTTGAACCTGACAAATCAAGATGCATCAAACTTGAAAACTCACCAAATTTAGGTGAAATGAGCGATCCAGTGAAATCATTTTACGACAAATCAATCCTTTTGAGATTGAAGAGTAGAAAGAGGCTACTATTGGAATGAAACTTGCCTTGAAGTTTGTTGCAACGGATATCAAGCTCAATTACTTATCATGTCATCTCGTCGCAATGAACTCCATCCCATGAGCAACAATTTGCTCTCTTGTTCCATTTAAGAGTTCTTGGATATGACTGAATCCCTTCACCTGTTACGTCGCGACAATAATCAGAAGCATAAGGATCAATGGTAAACATGTGCTTCAATTGTAGAAGAGAAAGAGCTTGATATTTGGGGCACAAATGAGGTAAGGATGAGGAGAAGTCAGGTTGACATAGAAAGGTATATATGTCCTTCATATATTCAACGGAAATTAAAATACTATGTAATCTAACATTTGTCAAGTAAGAATTAAAATTTTCTTATTTGGTGTATAGATTGGGGCAAAAACCTTTCAAGTCAAAAATTCAAAAAGTTTGATTAATCATAAAAGGCGGCCATCAGAATAAGCGTAATATTTGGTGTATAGGCTTTGAGAAAAGACATTTCAAGTCAAAATTTTGAAAAGAAATTGATTGGTTAGGATAATCGTGTTGTTGGTGCATAGATCTTGACTTCCAAGTCAAGTCCAAAATAATTACACTATTGGTGTTTTAAAAAAAAATGGGGTAGCAAAATAAGCGTTGAAAGTATCTCTCTTTGGATTGAAATGACTTTCAGTAGCTTTCAAAAAATTTATTAAGCATTGAGGGGCTTTAAATAGCCAACATAAAAATATAATCTGCATAATTTGAAATTTAAAATAACCTAAAATATTTTAACAATTCAAACAACCTAGCTAAAATTTGAAATTCAAATTCATCTTAAACTAATTAACTTATTTTGCTAAAAACTACTGCAATAACTAAAAGCCAAATTCAACATACATTGTATACATCTATACCCTTAAAGACAAAGAAGAATGCAACAGTTGCTGGTAAATTAAAGTTCAATTTTAGTGATGACATATATCGTCCGATTGAATGATCTAAAGATTTAAGTTTGTGTTCGATTTCTTTTTATCAGTCAAATTTATTTTTACATGCCATAGACAAATGAAAGCAAACTTTGATTTGAGTCTTAAAGGAAGAAAATGAAATTTAAGATGGGGGGTGAATTAAAAATTCATTCAGTCAACTTCCTATATTGGTCAGTCAACTCACCTGCAAGTAAGTAATACAGATAAACAAAGATAATAAATGTAGTAAGTAAATGACGCCAATAGTTTTATATTGGTTCGGAACACCGGTGTGATACATACGTCCAGTCCCATTGGGTTTCAAGGGTTTCCTTAAGAGCTTGTTGAGAATTTAGGTGTTACATAATGTTACAGTTGAGAGCCTTGTCTGATATGGAAATCAAATCTTTTTCTTTGACACAACCTCTACCTGTATAACCTACACTCAAATCTTTCTTTCTCTTTTCTTTTCAATTGTTCACTCAAGTGAGCACAAAGTTTTATGAAAGATAAAAGAAGATTACAATATAAGTAAAAATGAAGTGTGTGTTTCACAACTATGGCTAAGAGAGGTTTCTATAGCTTTGGAGGACTTTGTTCTTTTACGAAAACCCAAGGGAGTTTGAATCAATGATTTTTGATTAAGTCCTTGATTTTATTTTGATTGATTTGCTGAGTCATGTCCATATCGGATATGTGCATGAGAAAATCGATTTATTCCTTTGTATGATGATCTTCTTGTGGTCTTGAATCTTTGGCTGATCTCGTTAACTTGAATGCATCCCTTGATTTCGATTTCTTCCTTGTAGTCTTGTATGTTAACTGATCTTATTGTCTTGACAGTATCCTTTGATTGATGTACATTATCTCTTTCCTTCCTTAGGTGATTTGTTCTGCAATCTTGAATATATTTTATTGTTTTCTAGAATCTCTGATTGATCATGATCTGCTTGATTGATTCTGGAATCTGATTGACTCTAGAGATCAAGACCTATATTTATTCTGGAATCTCTGATTGATTCTACAGATCAGGACATATCTTTATTTATTCTTTATGCTTTATGCTTGGTTTCCTTTCTTGTTGATGTGTTTGCCTGTGAAGAGTATGAGTGAATGTTTAAGTGTCATATATCAAAATCAACGCTAAGGAGTTAACAATCTCCCCTTTTTTAATAATGACAATAAAATTCACAATTTCAATATAGTAATCTGAGAGACAATGAAACTTCCCTGATGTTCATGTAGGAATTAATTGGTCTTATAGCACCCCCCCTGTCTGTAGGAATTCGTTGGTCTCGTAGCTCCCCCTATTTGTAAGACTCATCTATATGTATTGGCTCCCTTTGCCTTTATGGAAATTGTGGAAGCAAAGATGTTCTCCCCCTTTGGCATAATAAAAAAGAAAGCAGGGCAAATAGGATAATAGTAGGACCAAAAATAAATAAAAACAGTGTAGCAGATATGAGGATAACGAGTCCTCAATATGCAATCCAAATAATAAAAACTGCAAAAACCAAACGAGAGTCAAAGATTATGAGTTAGCGATCACCCAGAAAGTATTTAAGGTTGTTGATGACCATTCCACAAAAGGAGTTATAAGAGCTTTCCACATTTCTGGAGAGACTGGAGTAGGAGATTTGAACCGTCACACAGGGTCAGTGTTGGAGGAGCTAACTCCACTGTTGAGAAAGTCAACTTGTTGACTATGGAGATTACTTCCACTGTCAGGAGAAATACAAAGGTTTGCATAGAAGAGGCGAACAACTTCCTCGAAAAGTTCAAGACCGCACATAATGTTCTTTTGCTCAATTCCCCAGAAGCGGTGTATGTCCTCGGGAGAGAGGGATCCTGAAGCATTGGGACGCAGTTTCTTTGGAGACTTCTTTTAGGATTCTAACCTTGCTACCGGAGCAAAAGTTTCATCGTAATCAATACCTTCCTTGTTTATTTTAAGCTGGTCAAGTTCTTCTTTTATTGTTTGTCTCCAAGATTCACCTTTCATTGCCTCATTTATACATTTGGGTTCAAGTTGAGACACGAGTGCAACATATGCTTATTTTCTCAATAAAGCTCTGGTTTGTATTGAGTTGGTTAGTTTACCCATAATGAAGTCATTTGGATAGCTAGCGCTGTGTCTCCATGCATGTCTTTTCGATTGGGCTAGTCGACTTCGGTTCTGGACTAGTTGACTTCAATTCTGGAGTAGTTGACTTCGATCAGAAGTAGTTGAGAGGTTCTCAGCGTTCAATGCTGGAGTAGTTTCATCATCTATAGACTCTACTTCCTGCATCCTTGGGTTATTATCATTAAAAACAACATGAACAGATTCTTCAACACTTAAAGTACTTTTATTAAAAACTAGAAATGCACGACTGATGGGTGCATCACCAAAGAATATACCTTCATCACTTCTTGGATCAAACTTACTCAGATTTGTCTTACCATTGTTGTGAATGAAACATTTGCATCTGAAAGGGTGAAAATAGCTGATATTAGGCTTCTTACCTCTCCATAGCTCATATGGAGTTAAAATAGGTCTGATAAGGCATATGTTCAAAATATGGCATGCAATACTTACTGCTTCAGTCCAGAATTGATTAGTGAGATTTTGATCAAGAAGCATGGTTCTGGCGAATGATTTTTCCATTCTACCACCTATTATGCTGAGGTGATCTAGGAGATGAGAAATTTTGGGTGAATCCATTTTTATCAGAAAATTCCTCAAATGCTTTATTCTCAAATTCTCCTCCATGATCACTATGAATTGTGGAAATAAAATATCCTGCTTCTCTTTGTACGCTCTACAAAACACTTTAAAGATAGAGAAAACTTCATTTTATAAGATGGTAAAATTACCCAAGTAAATCTTAAGAGGTCGTCAACGATAACGAAGACATATTTCTTACTACTAATGCTAGCGGTTCAAGTGGGACCAGAGAGATCCATATGTAGAAGTTGCAAAGGTTTAGTGGTACTTACAGTATCCTTGACCTTGAACGAAGAACAAGTTTGCTCACCAAGCTGACAAGCGTCGCATATATGGTCCTTTTTGAATTTTAACTTTGGAAGCCCAATGACTAGTTCAAGTCTGGACAATTTTTCAAAGGAATGCATGTTAGCGTGACCAAGTTTTCTATGCCATAGCCAAGATTTATTTGATACTATAGTTAGACATATAAGTGTTGGTAAGTCAATACAGATATTATCATTACGATCTCCAACGATTGTGATATCCTTAGTCACATGTCTGATAGTGCAAGTTGTAGCATTGAATGAGAATTTGAATCCAACATCACATAGTTGACTGATGCTAAGCAGGTTGTGTTTAAGTCCCTCCACTAGGTATACTTCTGATGTATCACATGATGAGCTGAGAGTGATAGATCCAACTCCTACTACTTCTCCTTTTGCATTGTCTCTAGTCTGTGCTTATCTTCCACCGTTTTTGTTAAGAGTTTTGAAATTTTCTTTCTTTCCGCACATATGTCTGGAGCATCCACTATCTATTACCCACATTCCCTTTTTGTAGGTTCTTTTGGTCTGCTTTTGCAAAACAAGTAGATTAATTTATTTTTGGTACCCAAGTATATTTGGATCCTTGAGGGTTAGGATTAACAATTTTTGGTCTCCAAATCCATTTTCCAGAAGAAAATTTCCTACAGTTAAAAGATTTGTGACTAATGTCACCACAAGTATAACAAGAGAAATTAACAGAATTTTCAACAAAATGATAAGGAGAATTAGATGTAGATCTGTTGGTTCTGTTGGAATTTTGATTAAGAGATCTTCTCCTGTTGAAAGCAGTTCTGTTAGATCTGACAGAGCTATGACTAGGAGATTTCAACTGCATTTTTACTTCTTCCAGTTCTTCTGCTAGTAAGTCTACTTCAATATGACTTGCTTTAAGAAGAATCTGCCAAGACTTTCTTTTCTTGAGCAATCTTATTGTACTCATCAATTACTTTCTGTAACTCATCAGTAACTATGTCCAAAGAGTCATGTAAGTCATTACAGTTAGGACAGTTAAAATATCTTACCTCACTTGTTTCACCTAGTGCCATTAAGCATATGCTGGCAATTTCATCATGATCATCTTCAGATGTTTCTCCTTGATCCCAGGCTTCGAGACTTTTTGGATCTTCATTTCTACGATTGTTTCTCCTTCTCTGTTCTGGACATTTTTGTTTGATATGTCCTGGTTTCCTACAGTAGTAGCAACAATCATCATTCTTTTCTTTATTCTTAAAATCTTGTTGGGGTCTCCGTCTTCTTTGTCTAAGCATTTGTCTCACTCCTCGATTTATGAGAGTCATTCCTTCGTCTTGATATTCATCACCTTCTTCTCCGACTTCAGATGTCTCGGCAGTAAAGGACATAATTTTCTTTTTATCATCTTTGATGTACCTGTTAATATGGTTTTGCTCATAGGCCATCATGTTGCCTCGAAGTTCATCGTACATTATTTTCTGCAGATCTCCATCTTCAAGAATAACAACTTTAGTTTTCCAAGCTTTGGGAAGACTTCTGACGAGTTTTCTAACTTGTAGCCCATGTGAGTATACCATTCCAAGAGATTTGAGTTCGCAAACAATTTTGCTAAATCTCGAGAACATGTCTTCTATGTTTTCATAGCCAGCCATTTTGAATAATTCATATTCATTGACTAGTGAACTGATCTGAGCTTCCTTTACTTTGGTGGTTCCTTCATAAGTTACCTCTAGTTTGTCCCACATTTCTTTTGCAGTTTCACATGTTGATATCTTGTCGTATTCAACTCCACTTACTGCACGGTATAACAAACTTATAGCTCTAGCATTAGTTTGAATTACCTCTTGTTGCTCATTTGTGATATCGAAGGATTCGGGATCAAATGGCTTCTCAGTGCCGTCTTTTTCAGTTAGTCTAGGAATAGGCTTTGGACCCTTCTTGATCACAATCCATACTTAATGGTCATTTGAAAAGACAAAGATTATGAATCTATCTTTCCAGTGGGAGTAATGTTGGTCGTTAAAATACGGTGGTTGTATTGAAGAATGTACATCTTGAAGTGGAGCACCAGGAATCTAATAGTGTGCCATTGGATCTTTACTCACGTGTGGTTAAACATTTTACTAGTGAGACCTTCTCTGATACCAATTGAAAGTTAGAGCGGGGTGGGGGGTGAATTAAAAATTCCTTCAGTCGACTTCCTATATTAGTCAATCGACTCACCTGCAAGTTAGAAATGCAGATAAACAAAGATAATAAATGTAGTAAGTAAATGACGCCAATAGTTTTATATTGGTTCGGAACACCGGCGTGGTGCCTATGTCCAGTCCCCTTGGGTTTCAAGGGTTTCCTTAAGAGCTTGTTGAGAATTTGGGTGTTACAGAATGCTACAGTTGAGAGCCCTGTCTAATATGCAAATCAGATCTTTTTCTTTGACACAACCTCTACTTGTATAACCTACACTCATATCTTTCTTTCTCTTTTCTTTTCAATTGTTCACTCAAGTGAGTACAAAGTTTTATGAAAGATAAAAGAAGATTACAATATAAGTTCAAGTGAAGTGCGTGATTCACAACTATGGCTAAGAGAAGTTTATATAGCTTTGGAGGACTTTGCTCTTTTACGAAAACGCAAGGGAGTTTGAATCAAGGATCTTTTATTAAGTCCTTGATTTTATTCTGATTGATTTGCTGAGTCATGTCCATATCAGATATATGCATGAGCAAATCGATTTATTCCTTTGTATGATGATCTTCTTGTGGTCTTGAATCTTTGGCTGATCTCGTTAACTTGAATGCATCCCTTGATTTTGATTTCTTCCTTGTAGTCTTGGATGTTAACTGATCTTGTTGTCTTGAAAGTATCCTTTGATTGATACACATTATCTCTTTCCTTCCTTAGGTGATTTGTTCTGCAATTTTGAATATATTTTGCAACCTTGAATATATTCGATTGATTTTTGGAATCTCTGATTGATCATGATCTGCTTGATTGATTTTGTAATCTGATTGATTCTAGAGATAAAGACATATCTTTATTCCGGAATCTCTGATTGATTCTACAGATCAGGACATATCCTTATTTCTTCTTTATGCTTTATGCTTGGTTTCCTTTCTTGTTGACGTGTTTGCCTGCGAAGAGTATGAATGAATGTTTAAGTGTCATTTATCAAATTCAACGCTAAGGAGTTAACAGAAATGCCATATACATCACTATAATTTGAAGCGAAAAAAGAAGAAGCCGCAATTTATTATATAGAGCATCTCATTTTAGTAGGGTCAGGAAAAGGGTTCATCCCTCTTAACATCTTATTCTAATGCAAGCATTGATAATTATTAGATTACGAACCGATCGTGACTTATAGATCACATACAAAAATCTTTACTATGATGTCAAGGCTAGTTCCCGTTCATGTTAAATATGAAATTTTAAAAAATAAGATGACTTTTAATTTGGTGGTTCTAAATTAAAGATATGTAGAATATATTAGACCACTAAACCACACATTAAAGTGCAAATTATAGCCTTTTCCTCCAAATATGATGGTGATCGTTAATCCATTGCTATTTCACTCACAGTTAACAAAAATCTGTCGCTAAATAGAATTAACAATGAATTTTGTTGTTTAACTACACGTTACACTTTAGGCGAATCTTACATCGAAATGGGAGAAGAAAGTTAGGGATCTTGTAAGAATGAGTAGTTCATAATCAACTGTTGAGACGGAGGCTCAAAGCAAACAATACCTTGACAGTTGGACCAATATCATTACAACAATTGTCTTGCATTATTATACATATATATATACACACACACACTTCCTTCAATTGCATCTTATTACAAAATTCACAAATATTAATTTTAAAAAATCAAATGGAAATGCTATAAGGTACACCTTTTTCCAGTAATTCCAGGTTCAGAAAATGGTTTCAATAATTCATAAGGCATAACTACAGCTCTATTTCTATTCTTGAAATTACTATCAGCATTTGTAGCATCAATTATCCCTTCAAGCTCCTTCAATTTCCCCAAAAATACGTCAAACACCGCGTTAATTACGGGTTCATCTTTCCAAAAAGGTTCAATATTTGTACCAACATACTCTTCATCTGGAGAATGATTTGACAAAACATCTAAAACTGCTATCATTGTTGTTGCTTGAAGTTGTGAAGGGAAGCATTTTAATAATGCCTCCTCAGGTTTGTTCAAGAAATCCTCCCATTTATCATATCTTGGATCCTCAGTTGGCATTTTTGACCTAGCAATTGTTGGCCTATTTGGAAAGTAGCCTACACATTCAATAGACTGTAAGTACAATCAATCGTCTATCAGAAACAATCTCTCTACTCTACAAACGTAGACGTGAGATCTGCATACATGCATCATACACTCCTCAAACCCCACCTGTGGTATTATACTGGATATTTTATATAATTTTACTTATATATACACACTAAAGAGTACGTAGCCTAGTGTACGAAGCATCCTGCATTAATTCACATATGATTTCGGGAATGACGCACCCAAAGTTGAGTATAATATATGCAACATACTCTAAAAAACTCGTAACAATTTTACCGTTGTTCCAAGACCTATTTGTCCTTCATTTAACTTATATAAAAAAAATTAATTATGTATCTCGGAATTTCCAAAAATGTTGTTGCATCCATGTTTGATTCTCCAAAAATTCACTATTTTTGAAATATCTGACACAGACTCGTCGATATTTTTAAAGAGTCTACACAACATAGACTTATCATTCATTTAACTTATATCCACGGACAACTTGTGTTACTCGAACTCTTTAAAATATTTCTATGTCTAATTTTCTAACTATTCACTATTTTTGAAAAATCTGACACACACTACTCGATATTTTTAAAGAGTCTGAACAACATAGCAGACAATATCGAAAAATAATGCAAAGAAGCAAAGGAGAGTACCTGCATAGCTGTATTTGCCAAAGTTTACTGCTGCATGGTGGCCAGAAGCTACCCAAATTATTGTTGTGACAATACCAATTAAGTCATTTGGGGTTTTTAACTCTGGCCACCATGGCTCATCTTTCTTGTCACCATGTCCAACATTTTTTATCTCTGACCACCAAGCTTGGAGTTCTTCATCAGATTCAATGAGATTTGTTTGTGGATAATAAAGATTGACATAATTTGTTACCCATTGTTTAAGTATGTCCCAAAGTATTAAACCATCATTAGCAAAAGGGTAATCTTCTATTATTAGTTTCAATCCATGTGGTGCATTTGGATCTTCCTCTGCCAATACCCTGTATATTTTGCACAAAAGAACTTGTTAGGGGAAGCAGGGGGACAAAGTCTGAGTCCTTTTCATTGAAAAGTAATATTGTATATGTAAATTCAAAAAAAATAAAAAATCTTTATATATTGTAGATGTTAAATCTTCCCTTGGTGTATCATACTGTAATTCAATGGAAAATATTTTCTTATTGCAGTAGGTTAACAGTGAATAAATACAATACATTAGGTGCTAACTAAGAAAATAAATTTAAGATTGATTCCTATGAATCTACAGTGATTCCTATAAATCTGCTACCTAAATATAGATATGTATATTACTAGATTTAAGTCTATATACATTCTATAACACATATCAATGTACAGAACAACATGTCTTGATTCAGATATGTGTGTTGGTATGGATGTGTGATAGTAGGTCAGTTACCATTTTTACTAAGTAACCAATTTAGGTTAATTGTGGAGATTTACTTGTAAATATCTCATAACTAAATAATTAGCGAACATCAAAGGTTTTGTTGAGGTGGTAAGTACCCCTCTATATTTAACTAAAGATCTCTAGTTTGACCCATGTGAATGGCGTCCCCTTTAGTTGGGAGCGCTTAGCCTCCAAAATGGGACTTTCTCTACAAACTCGGACTAGATGGATCCATAGAGGGTACCAGACAGTAGATGGAAAATAAAAAAATAGAAGATTAATGACCACCGAAGATTACAGTGGGTGGTAAGTATCCATTCATCCTTAACAAAAGGTTTCGAGTTCGTTCCCTATGAATAGCATCGCATTACTTGGAAGTGTTTCACCCCAAAATGAGATTTTTCGATGAAGATTCGAATTAATCAAACGCATTCAAGCTCGGACACCGGGTGAAAAACCAAAAAGAAGAAGAGAGAATGAGTGACCACCAAAGTTTGTGGTAGACTAGTAAGAAAATATATGTTTATTTTTAACCACAGGTGTCGAGTTTGACCCCTGTGAATCGAGTCACCTTTGGTTAGGTGCGCTTTACTCATAAAGTAGAGCTTTATGGAGTGAATTCAGATTAGTTGGATATCAAAACAAATACCGTACACCAAATCAAAGACAGAAGATTAGTAAATTATTACCTACTAATAAGGTCCTCATGGAGTGCTTCTCTATCAAACCTCCATTCAAGATCATAGGCAATAGAACTCAACTCCATTGAATACTTGCCAGGGGAAAATACACTCTCAATAACACCATTAGCATTAATAAGTGCTTCTCTACCTGTACCATTTATCTCCATTACATATCTAAAATGAGGAAACAATAATATGTATATTGGATGCATTACACTTAGTTGCCTATTAGATGCTATAACGTATGGCGCTGTACAACAATGAGTTCTTAGCCTGCAAAATTTTGAAGAAATATTGGATCGGGTGTCATGTTCTGACACACTAACAGTTTGGGTGTGGGTTCCATGAGAGGACCACTGTGATTATATATTCATGTCTAATTGTCGTTAATATTCAAAACTGTATGTTGCTCTCAAAATGATAATTGATCTGTGTATTATGTATACGTGCATTTACAATATTGTAATTGCTTGCCTATGTCTCGCTTACTAGGGTGGCCGCGTGATCCTACCAGTACACTGTGGTTGTGTACTAATACTGCACTTGCTTGTTCTTTGCTTTAGTACAGGGCATCTTCAGGCGGCTACTAATAGACCTCAGCTATGAGATCATTGATCGAAGACCGGATTCAAGGGTGAGCCAGCTCTTCCAGGCCACCATGAATCCTTCCTTGTTTAGTCCACTCTTTTTGGACTAAGACTGTTTTAGTTAAACTTTTCTTATGTTAGTTTAGGGGTCACATTCCTCTTTTTAGACTTGTTGAATTTAGAGTTTTGGTACAATGACTTTCAGGTTCTAGGAGTTGTTTTCCGCAATAGTTTGTTTAGTTGGTTTGTTAAATATTTGGAGTTTATGGGGACTCCATATTTCATTACTCATTTAAACCTGCTTCTGTATCTTTAAATGTTCTAGTTTTCGTTAAGTTGCTTAGTTGGGTTGTAATAATGGTTCTCCCACCGGAAGGTCAGTGTGGGTGTCAATCACGACGGTCTGGGTCATGAAAAAGTTGGTATCAAAGTCCTAGATTCGTTGATCTCATTGTACCAAAATGAGTCTAGTATAGTATTGGGGAACAGTATGGAGACGTCTGTACTTTTCTTTGAGAGGCTATAAGACTGTAGAAAATTTCTCTATCTTCTTCTCCTTTCGTGCTATGACTTGATTTCAATTGGTATCTAGTGATCCAAATTGGTATCTAATCTCTTTCACTCTTTTGTTCACAGATGGTTAACACGCGATACAATGGAGTTAGGCCCGTAGCTCCCGTCAATGAGGCCACTAAGGATCCCGCAGCAAGAGGCCGTGGTCGAGGCAGGGTAGAGGTCGAGAAAGGTAGCACCCGCTAGGAGTGGATCCCCAGTTGAAAATTCTCTCAGGGAAGAGGCCCCTCCTGCGCCCCAAGAAGAGGTACAAGAGAATGTGGAAATAAAAAACGAGAAGGATGTTGGACCAAATGTGGAAGTAGAGGCTTAGACTACAAATATTCCTCCCTTAGACCTAGTGTTAGCTCAGCAGATCATGAGTTTTCTGAAGGGGTTGGTCGGCCCTGGATTTATTCCCATAGTGCAAGCGACTCAACCTCCCGTCAATCCCCACATTTCTGTTGTGGTTCCCAAGGTAGGTGGAGCAGTAGGCACTGCTGCCTTTTTTCGTCCCCCTATTAGGTTATGTGATGACTGGTAATGAAAATGAGATGTTGACTAAGTTATTGAAGTTGAAGCCGCTCGTGTTCCATGGTTCTGAAAATGAGGACGACAATGAGTTTATTTTGGATTGTTATGAGAGGCTTCATAAATTGGGTATTGCACATCATAATGGAGTGGAGTTTTTGACCTTCCAGCTTCAGGGTGAGTCTAAGCAGTAGTGTAGTGCCTATGTGGAATGTAGATTGCTAGTTTTGCCCCCACTCGCTTGGACGCAGTTCCATGCTTTCTTTCTAGAAAAATATGTGCCCCGAACGTTAAGGGATCGCAAGAAGGATGAGTTTATGGCTTTGGAGCAGGGTGGTATGTCTGTAGCTGCTTATGAGGCTAAGTTCTATGCTTTATCTAGATATGCTACACAATTAGTGACTACAGAGGAAGAGAAGATCCGTCTATTCATCAAGGGATTGAACACCGAACTACAAGTATTGCCTGTTCACATGACCTCTGTAGGGAAAAGTTTTAATGAGGTGACAAATTTTGTGAAGAAAGTGGAAGAAGTTCGACGTGATGGGCAACTGAAGGCCTTGGCTAAGAAACCCAAGAGCACGGGTAACTTCCATGGTTCCTACTCCAGAGGTTCAGGTAGGCCGACGCTTGCACCCCGGCCAATTCAATCAGCCTTGCCCCTTTCATAGGTAGTTACTCGGGAACTCCATAACAAAAATTTACTCAAGATAGCTAGGGAGCCGCACCTTCGGCGGGAAGCATGTCGTCTTTTGACCGCACTTGTTATAATTGTGGAGAACCTGTGCATATGAGGAGAGATTGTCCCCACCCACATATGTTTTACCCTGTGCAACAACAGACTAGAGCAGTGGTACCCGCGGGCAACCGTAATAATGGCAGAGGACATATACAAGGTGGTCGAGGAGGGAATCAACGAGGTCGTGGAGGCCGGGGAAGTGGTAATGCAGGTAGAGGAGTAGTGCAGCCAGACAAGAAGGTTGTCTATCAAGATGACATGGCTCAGTGTTATTCCTTTTCAAACAAGAGCGAGACAGAGTCTTCTAACGCAGTGATCACATGTACTATTCTTGCTTGTGACCGGATGACTATTGTTTTGTTTGATCCGGGTTCTACTTATACCTATGTGTTAGTTAGTTTGCCTTGGGATTTTATGCGGTTTATGATGTACTTGATGCCCCCATCCATGTTTTACCCTAGTTGGAGAGTCTGTCATAGTCACCTATGTATATCTTGCTTATCCTATTATGTTTATGGGTTTTCAAACTTGGGTTGATTTGGTTATTTTGGATATTACTGACTTTGATATAATCTTAGGCATGACTTGATTGTCCCCCTATTATGTTGTGTTAAATTGTAATACTAAGTTTGTGACTCTAGAGATCCCAGGTAGGGAAAAGTTAGAGTGGGAAGGGGTGTACAAGCCTAAGCCAGTTAAGGTCATATCTTTCATTTGGGCTAGGAAATTGGTGAGGCAGTGTTGTTTGGCATATTTGTCTCATATTCGAGATGTTGAGACCAAGTCTCCCTCCATTGAGTCAATTTCTGCAGTGTCTGAGTTTATGGAAGTGTTTCCTATCGATTTGTTTGGTATGCCTCCAGATAGAGATATATATTTCTGCATTGACTTGGAACTGGGCACTCACCCCATCTCCATCCCTCCTTACCGCATGGCTTCGGTAGAATTGAGGGAGCTTAAAGCTCAAATCCAAGAGCTTCTTAATAAAGGTTTCATCCATCCTAGTGCCTTCCCGTAGGGTGCTCCGGTCTTGTTTGTTACGAAAAAAGATAGTAGTATGAGGATGTTTATAGACTATCGATAGTTGAATAGGGTCACCATTCGAAACAAGTATCCGTTGCCTATGATATCTTTGACCAATTACAAGGTGCGTCGATTTTCTATAAAATTGATCTTAGGTCTACTTACCATCAGTTAAAAATTAGGCCCGAGGATGTACCAAAAATGGTATTCAGGACCCGCTATGGTAACTACGAGTTTCTAGTGATGTCGTTTGGGTTGACGAATGCACCTGCAACTTTCATGAGTTTGATGAATGGTGTGTTCAGACCATTTCTAGATTCTTTTGTTATTGTCTTTATTGATGGCATTTTAGTTTATTCATAAAGGGAGGAAAAGCATGTTGACCATCTTCGTATAGTTTTGGGTGTCCTTGGGAGACAAAAGTTATATGCTAAATTTTTCAAGTCTTAGTTCTGGTTGACTTCAGTTGCCTTTTTGAGGCATGTAGTTTCCAGGGAAGGGGTAATGGTAGATCTCCAAAAGATCGAAGCAGTCAAGAACTAGGTCCGGCCTAGCTTTGTGAATGAAGTTAAGAGTTTTGCAGGGCTCGCCAGCTACTTCGACAATTTGTGAAAAAAAATTCTTCTATCGCCACGCATCTGACAAGGCTGACCAAAAAGAAGGTGCCTTTCGAATGGACCGAAAAATGTGAAGAGAGTTTTCAAAAGCTCAAGATTTTTCTGACCACAGAACTTATCCTGGCACTACCGGTGAGAGGTAAATATTTTATTGTTTATTGTAATGTTTCACATTTGGGTTTGGGTACTATATTGATGCAAGATAAGAATGTCATAGCTTATGAATCGCGGCAGCTGAAGGTGCATGAGAGGAACTACCCGACGCATGATTTGGTGTTGGAAACGGTAGTGTTTGCCTTTAAGATCTAGCGACATTATTTTTATTGTGTCAACTGTGAGGTGTTTACTGACCATCGTAGTCTGCAACATGTATTCACTCAAAAGGACCTAAATCTGAGACAATAAAGGTGGATGTAGTTACTTAAGGATTATAATGTCACTATCCAGTATCATCCGGGTAAGGCTAACATGGTGGCAGATGCATTAAGCCGGAAGGAGGTGAGTATGGTTAGTCTAGCTTGCTTGGGTATGTCCAAGCGACCTTTGGCCAATGAGATTCAACCTTGGAGTCTAAGTTAATGCAGTTGGGCATCTCAGAGAAAGGTAGGGTGTTAGCTAGCATTGAAGTTAGACCCACGTTCATTGAGGAGATCAAGGCCAAACAGTTTGAGTATGAGAATTTGAATGAGCTCAGAAAGAAGACAGTGTCTGGCAAGGCACAAGATACAACTCTTGATAGGGGGTGTGCTAAGTTTTAAGGTAAGAATTATGTTCCCTGAGTGGATGAATTGATCAGAAGATGTTAACAAAATCTCATGGTTCGTGGTATTCCATTCATTTGTGTGAGTTCTCCTATAATAACAATTACCAATCCAGCATTGACATGGCACCGTTCGAGGTACTTTATGGGAGAGGATGTAAATCACCCATAGGGTGGTTTGAGGCTGGATATGTGAGACATTTGGGGGTTGATTTGGTGAAAGATGCGCTGGATAAGGTGAGAAACATCC
Organism: Solanum verrucosum; assembly: GCF_900185275.1. Taxonomy (NCBI): domain Eukaryota; kingdom Viridiplantae; phylum Streptophyta; class Magnoliopsida; order Solanales; family Solanaceae; genus Solanum; species Solanum verrucosum. The sequence goes on from NW_026019986.1 coordinate 419,097, forward strand.
AAGCTAAGCTTCTTGCAACCCAAAGTCAATAGAAAAAGTTTGCAGACTGTAAGGAAAGAGACGTGACATTTTAGACTGGTGAGCAAGTTCTTCTTAAAAGTGTCACCTATAAAAGGGGTGATGCGATTTGGCAAGAAGGGCAAGCTTAGTCCTACATACATTGGACTATTTGAGTTCCTTGATTGTATAGGGCTAGTGGCTTATAGGTTGGCCTTACCTCCTAGCTTATATGGAGTTAATCCAGAGTTTCATGTGTTCATGTTGAAGAAGTATCATGGGGATGGGATTACATCATAAATGGGACTCACTTTTGTTGGACAAAGAAAATCAGTACGAGGAGGAATCGGTTGCAATTCTTGATTGCGATGTCCGGAAGCTGAGGACCAAGGAGATAAAGTCTGTGAAAGTTCAATGAAAGCATCATCCAGTTAAGGAAGCTACTTGGGAAACCGAGAAGGACATGTGAGATAAATATCCCCAGTTATTCGACGTTATGGAAAAGACAATGGGGGAAGAAATTGGGCCAGAAAACTTTTGAGTAGTGACTTGAAAATTTCTAGGCTAGGCTAGACTTGGACGAAATCTGAGTCATGTGAGGTCTAGGAAAATCTGGTAATGAATGGGGAATTTAATTATGATATTTATCACATGAGTGGATAGCCAAGACGTTAAGGAGCCTTTACGGCTTTACAGAATCGAATTCGGACGAGTAGATATCCCGAAACTGAATTTGGCGTGAAAGGGTAGTTTTAGAACGTCTTGTTTTGAAAGTGTGTTGTAAAATAGGAGATTGGGACTCAAATTCCGAGCTTCTGTCTCTGCACAAGCCGCCGAGATAGGATTATTCCCGCCAGGGCAGGGCCGCTGGGGGCGGGTTAGGTCTCGCTGTGGAGGGACAGTCGAAACTTAAGTCGGGGAAAAATCCCAAAATCGTTATTTTCTGCAAACCTTCGTTCTTGAGAGCTAAGAGATGACCCAGGGCTATTTCTTGACAGATTTCCATGACTTCTAGCGCAAAAGGTAAGGTTATTACTCCCCTAATCCATTTTTCGATCCGTAGAACTTAGATTCTTGGGTAATTATCATTGGGAAAGGGTTTTGGCCTGATGTTGATGGTGGAAAATGCCCTAATTAAACATTAGGATCTGGGTTTGGTCTTGGGATAATAATTGTGTTATTTTCCGGGTAATTTAGACCTTGTTTATTGATCCTTGCATAAATTACTCGTTTATAGACAAAGATTAAGCGGAAAGAATTCGGAAAGGGAAGGCTCAAGTGTCTTAGGGGGATTCAAGCTTGGTTTCGAGGTAGGTGATGGTTTGATTTCTTGTTTGTGTGATATATGCTGGTTAATTGCTTCGTTGTATGCATACATGTATGAGAATAAGGAATGTAAACCGAATCTAATGCAAATGAGTATATATATATATATATATGAATAATTACATGCAATGAACCCATTACTTGATTATATGACTATGAACATTGTTCATTATGGGTGTGATTGTGATTGTGATTGTGGTTGTGGTTGTGGTTGTGCTAACTGGATCGGGTATCACGTTCTGACACATATATTGGATTGGGTGTCACATTCCGACACATTTATATTGAATCGGATGTCATGTTCCAACACACTAAGAGTTTGGGTGTGGGTTCCATTATAGGACCACTGTGATTATATAGTCATGTCTAATTGTCGTTGATATGGGGAATTGTATGTTGTTCTCGAAATGATAATTGATTTGTGCATTATGTATGTGTGTGTTTACGGTGTTGTAATTGCTTGCCTATGTTTCGCTTACTGGGGTGGCCGCGTGATCCTACCAGTACAGTGTGGTTATGTACTGATACTGCACTTGCTCATTTTTGTTGAGTACAGGGCATCTTCAGGCGGCTACTGATGGACTTCAGGTAGGGGATCATTGATCGAAGACCGGATTCAAGGGTGAGCCAGCTCTTCTAGGCTGCCATGGATCCTTCCTTTTTTATTCCACTCTTTTCGGACTCAGAATGTTTTAGTTAGAGTTTGCTTATGTTAATTTAGGGGTTGCACCCCTTTTTCTTAGACTTGTTGAATTTAGAGTTTTGGTACAATGACTTTCAGGTTCCAGGAGTTGTTTTCCGCAATAGTTTGTTTAGTTGTTTTATTAAATCTTTGGAGTTTATGGGGACTCCATATTTCATTACTCATTTAAACCTTCTTCCGTATCTTTAAATGTTCTAGTTTTCGTTAAGTTGATTGGTTTGGTTGTAGTAATGGTTCTCCCACTGGAGGGTTAGAGTGGGTATCAATCACGACGATCTGGGTCGTGACAATTATACTTTTTTTTTATAATAGCGTATCACTATAATAGTAAAAAAGTATGTTTTTTTTGCAAATAATTTAATTTTGAATTAATGCTATACAAGTATCATAGAATTAATGTTTCACAAATTCAATTTTTTTTCTTAAACTTAATATTCGATAATATTGTATATTATTTGTTTTTTGTTCAAACAACTCGTTGTGGAAAATAAATTTGTTTTTATATATTAATAGGTTTTAAATATGTAATCATATGTTTTATGTTTCAAATATATCTAGCTTTAAATAAAATAGCATTTCTCGTCATCTTCGAAACTAGCTAGCTCCCCAAGGGAGGAAAGGAGCAAATAAGACTACTTGTTTTTTTTTAAAAAAAAAAAATGATAAAAATGATTTTTTTTGATTATTTTTAAATTGTTGAATCTCGTTAATATTATCTTTTTTTAGTAAAGTAACAAAGAAGATCCAAAAATTCTAAAAATTTTCTTGAATCTTCGAATAATTTTTTCATTTCGCCACTAAAAATACTTTTCCTCCTAAGTTGCACTCGCTTTTGCTCCCTCCTTGCCTTCAAGAGGGAGGAATGGAGCAAATAAAGTAACGGTTTCACCGGAGGCGAATGGAATTCATTTCACCAAAAGCAATAAAAATTGCTATAATTTTAACAAATATTAAAGTTTTGAATGCAAAATTTCACAAGTACAGTAAATTACGAGAACCATAAAAGTTGAAATCATCAAGTATAAACTTTGGTTTCAACTCTGACTCATTGACACATCCACGTAGAGTTAAGGATCATGATCAGTTTAACATCCTTCAGTAAAATATTGTAACAAATCTATTACCCATATATATAAGTCGGAAATTAATTACTTTACATATTTTTTTTACTAATTTATATGGCATAGTTAAACATCTAAACTCTGTTCTTGAATTCGTACGTATAGAAGCTTTAAGTTTCCTTGAAATAAAAATTTGTCTATTTCAAACACTACGCTAAAAAATATTATAAATCATAATAATTTATAATAACTTAAAATATCTAAAAGACACATAAGGGAATTACGATCAAATAAAAATTTGACTGACTCTCGAAACTCTAGCTATGTCACATATATTAAGATTAGGATGAAAGAAGTATATATTAAACTCTGAACATTCTTAATGAAATTTCTCATTTCGCCAGCACTGCCCTGAATACTCTAACCAATACACATTAAAACTTAAATAAAGAGAGAACACACTTTTATTTACGAAAGAAATATAAATTTATGAGTGAATCATGAATACTTACTAGGATCAAGCTCAGCAGCAGCAATAGACAAAAAAAAGTGATCTACCAAATAAATCACCAATACCATCAAGTCCTCTTGTTAAACTTAAATTAGTTCCTCCAACTGTTCTTTGGGCAATCACAATTGCTTTACCACTTGTTGATTTTTCAATATTAGAACTTTGCACATATGTGGAATTTTCAGTAGAACTTACCACAACCTTGGTGCTAAATTTCTTCTTTTTTTTAACTCTAAGATTTTTATTATTAAAAATATTTATGGGAAAAGAGGCTAAGCATAATGCTTTAGTATTCCAATATGGAATTAGGGTTTTTGTAGATTGTGATGATTGTTGAAGTTGAGGTTCAACATTTTAAAAAAATTTGTTTTGTTTGATATATGGTTTGATTTATATTATGATTCTCTAAGGAGTTCTCTTTATATAGATGATGGAGTTTTGCTTAGGGAACTTTGGTTTTTTTGTTGTGCGTCTTTGGCTTGTAATTCTCTTGCATGGATATGAAAATAGGTTTATAGATATGGTTGTTAAATATGCGGATTAGATTGCATTTTGATTAGTCAAATTTATGACTTCAATTAAAAATATTTGAAATTGGACTTGATCACAGATTATACCATATACTTTAGAACAAATATATACGTACATACAAAAATATCTGAAGTTAAACACAATATATGTAAACTTTGGTTGTAATTCTGAAGTTGGTCTTGATCACAGATTATACCATATACTTTAGACCAATATATACGTACATACAAAAATATTTGAAGTTAAACACAAATATATGTAAACACAATATCTGTAAACACAATGTCCTTGGTTTGTAGTTCTCTTGCATGGATATAAAAATAGGTGGATTAAATTGAATTTTGAATAGTCAAATTTATAACTTCAATTAAAAATATTTGAAGTATGTCTTGACAGATTATATCATATACTTTAGACCAATATATATGTACATATAAAAGTAACTAAAATTAAACACAAATTTTTAACTTCAGTCAAATACATTTGAAGTTATTTCTAAAGTAGTTAAACTTCACAAGAAGATATATGTTAAATTTTAGCCACTCAAAATAGACTAAGTTAAACGTGAAAAGATAAATAATGAGTCATAATCCAATTGGTTAAAACAAAAATAAAGAAACTTCTAACAAAAACATATCATCCAAAAACCTTAAAGTTTTCTAAAACTTACTGGTCCAATTTCAAGAATATACGATATCGAAAAGTATAACGTTTGAATAAATAAACAAAAAAATTTATCAAAAACAACACATGGTTGTGTCACACTAGCTACAAATCTACCCCATCACTAGACTAATAAGATTTTACTCGCCCAGTTTCAATTTTTTTGTCTTATTTTTCTTTTTAACCTATTATTAAAAAATATTTTATTTTTCTGTTTTGACAACTTTTCAAATATAATTTTTCACATAACATTTTATATCAGAAGATTAAAAAATATTTTGGTATATCCTAGATATTTTTAATTTAAGACCAGAAAATTGAAATGTCTTCTCTATTTTCTTTAACTCCATATCCAGTTAAATTAAGGACAAAAAACTTAAGTATACAACTTAAGTACCTTAATTACTACTATATAGCAATAGTTTTTATTTCCACTTATATAGCAATAGTTTTTTTAAAAAACTAGAATTTATAGTTTAAAAAAAACCTAGAAATAGTCAGCCACGCTTATCTCATATTTCTTGAATATTATAATAAAATCTTTAAAATGGATTCTTCACCTACCAAAAATGGTACACCTACCAAAAAAGTCATGAATTCCACACCTACTACACTACCAAAAATATCATGAATCCCTCACCTACCAATAAGATGAATTCCGCACCGAAATAAAAAGAAACGTACTAGTAGAAAATTAAGAAAAATAAGAAGAAAATTAAACAAATTGTATCCGGAATATAAACAACTCAATATCACAAAAACTGATAACGAAAAATTAGATCAATTAATAGATAATATATCTAAAATAGAATATAAATATATTCAATATTTAAAAATACAATGAATAACAAGAATAACGAATATAGAGAAAAACTTACTGAAATAATTATAGCAAAAAGACAAGAATTAGCACATAGGCAAAGTAGACTTAACAATAATATATTCACAGGAACTTGTAAAAAATCTATAGTAGCACAAAGAAAAACTATTTTATATCTACAAATACAGATAGAAAGTTTAGAATATAAACTTCAACACAATCTATAAATGAATAAGGAAGAATATGCCATAGACGAAAAAATATATGAAAACTATGACGGATTAAAAATAAAGATAATATTTTCTAATCTAGGAAGAAGATACAAAAAATAGGTGACAATATAAGTTTAATGTTAGAAAAAGAAATAGTAAAACTAGAAGATAGTTTAACTGCTATGATAAGAATAACAAAAGAAAATGAAGAAATAGATAGAAAAGTGGAAATTGAAAAAATAAAACAACAAGCAAAAAAGGAAGTACAACAATTAGAAGAAGTAAAAAATACTAAAATAATAGAACTAGAAAAAGAGCTGGCAATGTTAAAAGAAATGTATGAAATGAAACAAAAAGAAAAAGAACAAAAAACAAAATTAGCAAATGAGATGATTAAATTTAAAGAAAAAATGCAATTAGAAGATGAATTAGAAGGAAAAGAAGAAAATAACCAAGATAATCTACCTGAAATAAGAATTGATGAAATAAGTGACGATGATCTAGATGAACAACATTCGGAAACAAGCAAAACATATACGGAACTTTTAACAAACATAGATAATACAAAGAATTTAGAAGTAAATGCATGAGACATAGACATGGATGAAAAACCTAGTACATCAGGAATAAAAAACCCAAAAAATTTAAAATATTATAATACAAACTATGAACAATATGATAAAGGAAAAACTATATGAGACAAAAGATTGAATAAAAAATGGACACCTAAACCAATAACTGAACAACATAATTTTTTAGATTTAGACTGTGTAGCAGATATAAATAAAACAATCCAATTATGGATGTGATATATATCAAAACAATTAATAGATAACAAAATAGTAATGAAAGAAACACCGGGATATATAGAAAGAACACTTATAGGAACAGTAAAATTATGGCTACAAAATTTATCAGATGAAAGTTTACAAACTCTAAGAAGTAATAAAAATTTGATGGTGAAATAGCTACTACAACTATGGAAATATTATATAAATACAAAATAGCTATAAGAAACGAATTTAGTAGTATGACAACAGAAGTAGAAGAACAAAATAAAGAAAAAATCATAAACCGGAATCTAATGACAAAATTAGCAATATGTAACATGTGTTAAATAGGTAAATATACATGTACATTTAGAGAATACTATTATAAAGGAACATATAGCATAGAAGAAAATAAAGAAATAAGAAAATTATATTTTACAAAATTACTAGAACCTTTTAATTCAAAAGTAATAAAAAACTGGAATGAAGCAGGATTAACAGATACCTTAGGAGCTAGAATAAAATTCTTACAACGATAGTTTATAGAACTATGTGAAAGACATAAAGAAAAAATAAAAATGGAAAAAGTACTAGTAAAAAACTTAGCACGTTGCAAAAATAAAACGGCACCCCAATTTGGTTGTACGGACAAATACTATAAAAAGAGATATAACAAAAAATATAGATCAAAATATAAATATAAAAAACCAAGAATAAGATACTATGTAAAAAACTACAAAACCAAAAGACCATATAGACCAAAAAGAAAACTAACGGAATGTACTTGTTATAATTGTGGAAAATTAGGACATATAGCTAGAGATTGTAAATTACCTAAAAATCCAAAGAAAAAACAAATATCAGAAATAACAATAGACGATGAAAAATATACGCAGATAGAGTACGTAGATTATGAATTAGAAAGTGAAGATAGTATATATGAATTATCAGAAAACGAAACAAACGAAATGGAAAATAATTCAGTAATAGAATCAGATAATGAATACTATATCAATGACTGAAACAGATATACAAATAATAACTAAAGAAAAATATCAAGATGAAGAATCGGCAGAACAAAAAATAATATTTGATAATAACATATTTGAACAAATAAAAGGAAAAGAATTAGACCTAAACGTAGAAAAAATATTCGAAATACCAACAATGAGAAATTGGTTTAAACGACAAAAAGAAGAATATTAGGTAGTAAGTCAAAGAGAACATATCTTAGATTGCAAATACACCAAAGGAAAGGCTAAAATACCAATAATAGACAAACGAATAATAAATAAAGAAATACAAGATATTAAGGCTAAAACTCAAATTAAATATGTACATTTAGGAGGAACAGAAATACTAATAAAAGCATGTTTTAGAGAAGGAATAGATACACCCATAGAAATATACTTAGCGGATGATAGAATTATACAATCCATAGAAAAAAGTATAATAAGTCCAGTAAAAGGTAACCTCATATACCAAAAATTTAAATTCATAATAAGTGCTAACTACTCAGTAGCAATAAATGACAGAAATATAGATAAATCACTACTATTATATTGGAAAATGTCAGGAATAGAACTAGCCCCGGGAAATAAAATATTTACAGCTAGATGTAAAAACTTATATGTTTTAACAACAAAACATAAAATAACAGCGAAAAATAAAATAAAATAAATAAAAATAGAAGATCCTTTTGAAAGGATAGTTACAGTCATAGATAATAATGAATATAGTTATAATGAGATTGATATAGGAGAAGATTTAGAAATAGTAAAAGAAAGACTAAGTACATCAAAAAGAATAAACTATGAAATACCCCAAATATCATAAAAAATGAGTACCTCAAGAAGAATAGATAAAACTCCACAAAAATCAATAGAAGAAGAAATAGTACCATATCATTACTACATAACGGGAGTAATGGAACAACGAAAATATCTAATATTAATAAATACAGGGCAAGAAGAAAACTATATTACAAGAGAACTAGTAATAGAAGATGAAATAATTACTACTGAACAATCATGCCCTGAACTACCAAAGGCATTAATATATACCGAAGAAACTACGGAAAAGAAAATAATCATTGGAGGAGTACCAATAATAATAAAGTTTAAAGTATATCAAGGAGATAAAAATATCACTTTAGGAATAAAATGGTTAGAACAAGTAAAATCATATAATTTAGAAGATAAACAGTTAATAATAAATTATAATAATAAGAAGATAATAATAAAAAGAACTTTCTTATGATAAAAACATGAAAATATATATACTTGCAAAAATAATAATAGAAGGATATTACAACATATATTATACACCAATGATAGACACATGAGCATAAGCTAATATATGTAAATACAATTGCTTACCAGAAGATAAATGAGAAAAATTAAAAACACCGATAGTAGTAACAGGATTTAATAATGAATGAAGCATGATTACATATAAGGCAAAGAATATAGAAATACAAATATGGGATAAGATATTAACTATAGAAGAAATATATAACTTTGAATTGTGTAATGACCCTAAAGGTCATTTTTGGAAATTTTCATAAAATGACCGTTTTACCCCTCACGATAGTTGCCCCGAGTCCTAATTGTTGTATTTTTGAAGTTGGTTTGAAGGAAAATTGATGAAAAGTTGAGTTTTTAAGAGTTAAAGTTTGGTTAAAAGTGCTATTTCGAGTCATTTGGAGTTTTGAGACTCGAATCGGATTTTCGTCGATTCTAGCAGTTTTAGAATGTCGAAATGGGTCTGTGAGAATTTACGGAGTCGAATTTGGAGTTAAAACGAAGATTTGAGGTCCTAAGTTGCAAAAATTGTGAAATTTTAATCAAGAGTTGACTTTGGTTAACAAACAAGGTTCCGATGCTCGAAATGGAATTTCAAGGGCACCGTTGGATTCAGGGGGTGATTCTAAGTCTAGAATGAGTCTTGGTTGAATTTTTAGAAGCCCCGAGTGCGTTTCGAGTTTTTGAGCCTAAAGTTAGTTTCTTGACGCCTTATCGGATACCGGGTCAAGGAGACCTCGAATTCCAATTCTGATGATTTCATTGAGTCCGAAATGTCATTTTCAAGCTAGTAGCATATTTGGTTTGTGTTCGGGGAGTGCCAAATGAGTTTTGGGTGAGCTTTTAAGCTTCTTGGATGCTTTGACACTATTTCAGCAAATTGTGGCAACTAAAGGGTTCATTATTAGTTTTAAAGGTCGAAAAATTATTCCGAAGGTTCTGAAATTTTGAGCATGAATTATAGGACTTATCTGCAAAATTTGGTGCATTTTCGCTAACCCGAGATTGGATTTTTATCGCAAATAAGATATAATTGTTTACCGAGTAGAAATGATATTTAACTGGGCAACGAGCATGAAATTGAGCTCCGATTGAACGAGCAGGTCCGTATCATTATTTAAGACATTTACAAAAAAGAATTGGGTCATTTCACTATCGTATGAGGAAATTACGGCCTTTTTAGTGAAATATTAACTGCTGTTTTTTTGGTGCATAACAGCCATGTAACTATTATAAAAATCTCAGACTGTGTTCATTTGGTATTTTGAGCATATCGGGAGTTCTAGAGATCGGAATGGAGTGATTCTTACGGGTTTATTCTTGAATTAATATGAGGGTTAGTATTCAATCTTCAATTCGACATTTTCTCATAATTTCTTTATCTGGTTTTTTTTCCTATCCGTAAATCTCTTGGGAAAAATTGGGGTTTTATCGATTTGGACTCCCTTTTTGATGAAAAAGGTATATTTACGATCCTTATGTTATGGGTAAACTGATTTTAACATAAAATTATTGAATCATCGATTATTTTCATCATATTAACCGCGTACAATTTGGACTTTCCCGGTAAAGTTAATGTTTGATAAATTGAGAATTTCAAGGTCGATCTTAACTCCATTTTTGATGAAATTTCATATTTGAACTTATCTAAGCATGGGTAAGATGTTTTTCAAGAGATATTTCATTTTCGAGTCGGGGTTTCGGATCCGAATATTTTAGGCTTCTTTAAGAACGTGGATTTTCCTTCAAATTGAGTTTGTGAATTGATTTCAACTCCGTTTTCAAATTGGTTTTCACCATTAGCTTCCAAATACTTTAAGGATCATTTTACATCAAAAATTTCTTGATTTGGGTATCGTTTTCCGGTATGAGACTTTTGGACCGTTTTGCCATTTTTCCCTAAATTTCTTGATTTTGGTGTCATTGGACTCGAAATTGTGATTGTGAATAATTATTTGAATAGATTATCGTGATCCGGATTATACTCGGAAAGAAAAGGCTCAAGTCAAGTAACTTTTGGAGTTCGTTTTAAGGCAAGTGGCTTCCAAACTTTGTAAAACTCTTAGACTACACATGACTACTTTCCTAATTGTGTTGGGGAGTAATGGGGATTGAGGATGGGTCTTATTTGTTGATTGAAATTGTTGTAAATGAAAGATGGGGAATAAAACGAGCTAAATGTGTTATATGTGACTTGAATTTGTTGAATAAGTCATGTGATAACTGATATTGAGGGGATAGAAGAGCATGAGTAGGCTATGATTGATACAGACATTGTGATTGAGACAGGTGATGTGTAATGCTATGATGTGGTCGTGATATGGTTGTGATTGAGATAGGTGATGTGTAATACTATGATGTGGTCGTGATATAGTTGTGATTGAGACAGGTGATTTGTAATACTATGATGTGGTCGTGATATGGTTGTGATTGAGATAGGTGATGTGTAATACTATGATGTGGGCGTGATATGGTTGTGATTGAGACAAATGATGTGTAATACTATGATGTGGTCGTGATATAGTTGTGATTGAGACAGATGATGTGTAATACTATGATGTGATCGTGATATGATTGTGATTGATGACATGTGCATATTCATTATTCATCTCATGTGTGAACTATCTGTTGCATGAGTTCTGAGACACTGATATGATGATGGATGGATATGAGACACAGTTGAGACTAGCTCCGGCTAGAGATTTATGAGATGAACTAGCTCCGACTAGCGATTTGGATGCCGATGGGATCTGGTTCCGGCGGTGATACATGGTCCATGTGTGGCCCCCATGGGTTCTGATTTGAGTATTTAATGCGGACTGATTACGTCAACAGATGTGTATCGTAGGACAGACATACATCACGACTACATGACATCATTATTGCATTTTGCATCGCATTTGCCTTATCTTTGTCTGTGATGTGTGGATTGTATCGGTTTACCCTTCTTATGTGGAATTTGATCTACTTGCTCTTATTTGTTGATCTGAGGTTGATGAGGATATACTGTTGGTTCTGGCTGTTGAATATGATCTGTTTAGTATAGGTTGGTTGGTTTGCTGCTAGATTGAAGTTTCGGTGGTTCAGTTAGGATTGAAAGGAGTTGTTTGTAGCTGTTAGTTTTGCTTAGTTTAGAGTTACTTGCGAGTACCTGTGGTTTTCGGTGCTCACCCTTGCTTCTACACAATTGTGTAGGTTGACAGCTCTCTCTTAGATTCGGCTTAGTATTTTCTTTAGCAGATTGAGCTTCGGGACATACTCGAGAGGTAGCGGTTCATTCTAGACGTGCCCTTGAGTTATCTTTACTTTCAGTTTTGTTCTATTCGAGAACTATACTCTGAGACTTGTATATTTTTATTCGAATTCTGTATTTAGAGGTTGTACATGTGACAATCAAATTCTGGGTAGTGTTGAGTCTTAATTAAAGTCTTCCGCTTATTTATTATCTTTTATTCTCGTATTTCTACTTCTCTATCGTTGTGGTTGGGTTAGGCTGACGTGTCCGGTGGGAAATGGACACGTGCCATCACATCCGAATTTGGGGTGTGACAAATTGACCACAAAAGATATGCTATTAGGAATGCCATTTTTAGAAAAATTATACCAACATATAATAACAAAAACACATTGGTGGTTCACAACACCATGTAAACAAAAAATAGGAGCAAAAAGAGTAAATAACAAAAAACGAAAAACAACAGAATGGATAAACGAAGTGAAAAAATACACACAAATTAGATAATATAAAAGAAGAAGACACTAAAATAGAATTAATTATATTCTCTATAGATAAAGTAAAAATAATCCAAGATAAGTTAGAATTATTATATAGTGAAGATCCTTTACAAGGATGGGAAAACATAAAACAAAAGTAAAAATTGAGCTAATTGATAATAATAGCATAATAACCAAAAAATTATTAAAATATAATTTTAATGATTTAATAGAATTTAAGATACATATAAGCGAATTACTAGAAAAAGGGTATATACAAGAAAGTAATAGCAAGCATACAAACCCAACATTTATAGTAAATAAACATAGTGAACAAAAAAGAGGAAAAAGTAGAATGGTTATTGATTATAGAAATTTAAATGCAAAACCTAAAACATATAATTACCCAATACCTAATAAAATATTAAAGATAAGACAAATACAATGATATAATTACTTTAGTAAATTTGACTGCAAATCAGGATTTTACCACTTAAAGTTAGAAGAAGAATCTAAAAAACTTACAGCATTTACACTACCACAAGGATATACCATTTTTCGGTGCGGAATTCATCTTATTGGTAGGTGAGGGATTCATGATATTTTTGGTAGTGTAGTAGGTGTGGAATTCATGCCATTTTTGGTAGGTGTACCATTTTTGGTAGGTGAGGAATCTATTTTAAAGATTTTATTATAATATTCTTTTGCTAAGTATTTTAATCTTGATATCTCTTTAATATTATTTATGATATATTCTAGATATAACATAACCTGGGTTCTTAGGTACATATTTAAATTATTTTCCATTAATTGTTCTAGTAGTGTTATATTTTCCATAGCTTCTATCCAATATTGTAAATATTCCTAGTTCATTTTAATCTGAGTTTATTTCTCAATCATGTCATTTTATTCTTTCGAGGTCTAAATCACGTAGGTCTATTTCATACCATTGTTGGTTTAATATATTTTCCGATTCGTTATCATTAAATATTTTTTTCCATATGATTCTTCTTAATTCAATTATCCTATACCTTTAAGTATATATAGGATTAAAGTTTCATAGTTTTTTATTATTTCATCATGCATGTATGTAATCATGTTCTTTATCATGCAGGTTTTCTATTTCCAATTATTCCTTCCTATCATATTCATAATTGATTAAATTCATATTAGATCATTATGAACTAGAATATCTGTTTATCATGTTCTCCTGTCACTACTAGCATCGTACTTTAGCGGATACTTCCTCATTATCAGCGCCTCAACTTTGTTTACTCCCCTAAACGGCTTTTCTTGCCTACCGATTTCAACATTAGGATGACATAGTATAAAAGTTTTCTCACTGTTTTCAGTGTGCTAATAAACTAGAAATCACGATTCAAATCATTCTACTACATAATAACTAACATAAATTTATTCAATCATATATATGATATTCAGGAATATATGAAATTAGTTCTGCATATTTTTTGAACAATATACATTTGCCTCTTGCTTATCCATGATATCTGAAGTTTGTTCCATTATCTATTAAATATGAATAGCTTAAGCATTAAATATTTGAGAGAGTGTTTATGAAACCGCTTCATTTATTCGAAGTCTGTCTTTTATGTTACATGTTCCTTCCTTTATATAAAAAGGAAATCCTACCGCACTTACAAATTCTAATAATGCACCTATAATGCACAATAATGCACTACCATGACTTTCTTACATAGTACTATTTACTTTATGAGTTTTTTACATTGCCCACTTTACACTTGTCCCTTTAGTAATGCACACTACCTCTCCACTTTACACTTGTCATCATTATTAATGCACACCATACCTACTACTTTTAATATGCACATGCATACTACCCTACTTGTTGACTAATTTACACTACACTTTCTTATAATAAGACTAATAATATTTACATGGTACTTTTTTATATTATTTGCTTTTGGCCATATGTATTCTTTGCGTTATCTCTTTACGACTTTCTTTGCACATGTGTCTTTTTATTTTTGTCTTCTTCTTCTTGTCTTCTTCTTCTTATCTTCTTTCGTCTCTATCTCATTTGATCATTCCAGCTGTACATTGGAAATCACATTATCTTCTTCATTACACTTTGAACATATGTGATCTGGATATTTGTGTCCAATTATCTTACAATATCTGGTTAATAGTTCATTTGAGATGAATCCCTTCTTTAATGCTCTGGTAATAGGTTGTTCTTCTGGTTTGAGTAGAGATAATATCCATTTTTGTACTTCGTCCATATTTGCTTGCCTTAGCTCCCTTGAGTTTAAATATATCATAAGTTGGTTTCGTGAATAATAACTCCATATTGCATTCCCATTTAGATAATTATTTGATAGTTCTTGGATAATTGTTGACATACCAATTATTCTCTTATTAGCATAGAAACTTGGTATCTCAATTTCTTGTATCTCTGGTTGTTGTCCGATATCTTCTGGAATTATCATATCTTTGGTTAATCCTATTTTTACAACTTGTATTATTGGTTTTATTTCATCATATAGTATCTCTGCCGGGGCTGCATAAAACTTTACATAAAATAGATTACCTTTTGTTACTCTTATATAGGTTATGAATGCTCTGTGTATCTCTGGTATATCGCTTAGTTCTTCTCCATCGTATGTATAAACTGTACTTAATAATCCATAGTTGTAACAGGTTTTGACTAAATTTGCTTTAGTTTTTGGTTGAGCTATCAACTTATTGTACCCTTGTAATTTTTGGGTTAAATAATCTTGGGTTGGTTCCTTAGTGGTGGTAGATCTGGGATTAAGATTCAAATATGTTTGAATTTTATGTATATTCCTAATATAGGTTTGTGTGATATGGTATTCAATTTTTTTGTCTTTGTTTAGGCTCTCTGCATACGTTGAGGTTTGCAGTGATATAATCAATGGATCTTTTGGTATTTTTGGTGTAAATGGTTTTTCAAACATTTTGTTTAGATTAGTGCATGTATATTGTTTCCTAACTGTTTTGCTTGTACCTACTGCTGCATTGAAACAATCATTATGGGTTTTTTGGAGTATCCCAACGTCTCCTTCTAGCTCTGGATGTTTAGTGTCTTCCGATTGACATATCTCTACATGTTTATAGTCATGCGACTGACTTTCGACTTTAGTTTTTGTATCTCATTGTCCATACTATCCACTTTGACACAAAGTGTAGTAATGGTTTTGAGTATATCTTCAATTGTATTTTCTTTCTCAATTTGAGTAGCTTTGTCTTGATAAGTAATCTGCAATAACATTCTTGTCAATTTTTATTACTTCAATAGTAAATGAAAAATTTAATATATTTAATACCAATCTTCTTATTTCTTTTATAGTTACCGAATCTTGTATTTTTCTTGCTAGCCACCATTTTACTTGTGTGTTACCCGTTCTTATAATAAATTTGTTATATACAATATATGGTTCAAATGATAATAAACATTTATATACTGAATATAATTCTTTCCTATTTATTTTCTATTTTATTTCTGTATTAGTAAATGTTCCTGAATAATATCTGCAATGATGTTCTATTTTTTCTTCATCACATCTATATTTTAAGACTCCTCCATAACTTTTTTCACTGGCGTCTGATTCTACTATATAAGTAAATTTTTTTGTTTTCATCTGGAAAATATAGTTTAGGTAGGTTCTTACATAATAATTTTATTTTTTGTATTTGTGTTTGGTCTTTTTTATCAAACTGGTATTCTACATCTTTCTTTAACTTTTTTTTGTAATAGTTTTAAATTCCTTGCTAATTTTGATATGTATTCTCTTACTTGATTTACTAGTCCTAGAAATGATTGTAATTTCTTTTTTGTATCTAATTGTTCATTTGAGTTAATTATTTTTTGTACTATATGTGTTTGCATTTTTATTCCATTTTTATCTATTTGTATTCCTCAAAATTCTATTTGCTTTTTCATTATGTCTGCTTTCTTTTTGCTTAGGCTTATGCCTAAATATTCTATAATATGTATGAATTTTTATAATAATCTTATGTGTTCATCTTGGGTTTTAGAATATAGTAATATATCATCAATATATACTACACAATTTTCTAGTTGTTTAAAGTAGTTATCCATAAAGTGTTGATATCTACCTGGGGCATATTTATATCCAAATGGTATTACATTCCATTCATAAAATCCTTGTGGTACTGTAAATGTTGTGAGTTTTTTAGATTCTTCTTCTAACTTTAAGTGGTAAAATCCTGATTTGCAGTCAAATTTACTAAAGTAATTATATCCTTGTATTTGTCTTATCTTTAATATTTTATTAGGTATTGGGTAATTATATGTTTTAGTTTTTGCATTTAAATTTCTATAATCAATAACCATTCTACTTTTTCCTCTTTTTTGTTCACTATGTTTATTTACTATAAATGCTAGGCTTGTATGCTTGCTATTGCTTTCTTGTATATACCCTTTTTCTAGTAATTCGCTTATATGTATCTTAAATTCTGTTAAATCATTAAAATTATATTTTAATAGTTTTTGGATTATTATGCTATTATTATCAATTAGCTCAATTTTTACTTTTATTTTATGTTTTTCCCATCCTTATAAAGGATTCTCACTATATAACAATTCTAACTTATCTTGGATTATTTTTACTTTATCTATAGAGAATATAATTAATTCTATTTTAGGGTCTTCTTCGATTTTTGTTATTTACTCTTTTTGCTCCTATTTTTTGTTTACATGGTGTTGTGAACCACCAATGTGTTTTTGTTATTATATGTGGGTATAATTTCTAAAAATGGCATTCCTAATAGCATATCTTTTGTGGTCAATTCAAAGTTATATATTTCTTCTATAGTTAATATCTTATCCCATATTTGTATTTTTATATTTTTTGCCTTATATGTAATCATGCTTCCTTCATTATTAAATCTTGTAACTACTATCGTGTTTTTAATTTTTCTCATTTATCTTCTGGTAAGCAATTGTATTTACATATATTAGCTTTTGCTCCTGTGTCTATCATTGGTGTATAATATCTGTTGTAATATCCTTCTATTATTATCTTTGCAAGTATATATATTTTCATGTTTTTATCATAAGAAAGTTCTTTTTATTATTATCTTCTTATTATTATAATTTATTGTTAACTGTTTATCTTCTAAATTATATGGTTTTACTTGTTCTAACCGTTTTATTCCTAAAGTGATATTTTTATCTCTTTTATATACTTTAAACTTTATTATTATTGGTACCCCTCCAATAATTATTTCCTTTTTCGTAGTTTCTTCAGTATATATTAATGCTTTTGGTAGTTCAGGGAAAGATTGTTCAGTAGTAATTATTTCATCTTCTATTACTAGTTCTCTTGTAATATAGTTTTTTTCTTGTCCTGTATTTATTAATATTAAATATTTTCGTTGTTCCATTACTCCCGTTATGTAGTAATGATATGGTTCTATTTCTTCTTCTATTGATTTTTGTGGAGTTTTATCAATTCTTCTTGAGGTACTCATTTTTTATGATATTTAGGATATTTCATAATTTATTCTTTTTGATGTACTTAGTCTTTCTTTTACTATTTCTAAATCTTCTCCTATATCAATCTCATTGTAACTATAATCATTATTATCTATGACTGTAACTATCCTTTCAAAAGGATCTACTATTTTTTGTTTTATTTATTTTATTTTTCGCTGTTATTTTATGTTTTGTTGTTAAAACATATAAGTTTTTACATCTAGCTGTAAATATTTTACTTTCCGGGGCTAGTTCTATCCCTGACATTTTCCAATATAATAGTAGTGATTTATCTATATTTCTGTCATTTATTGCTACTGAGTAGTTAGCACTTATTATGAATTTAAATTTTTGGTATATGAGGTTACCTTTTACTGGACTTATTATACTTTTTTCTATGGGTTGTATAATTCTATCATCCGCTAAGTATATTTCTATGAGTGTATTTATTCCTTCTCTAAAACATGCTTTTATTAGTATTTCTGTTCCTCCTAAATGTACATATTTAATTTGATTTTTAGCCTTAATATCTTGTATTTCTTTATTTATTATTCGCTTGTTTATTATTGGTATTTTAGCCTTTCCTTTGGTGTATTTGCAATCTAAGATATGTTCTCTTTGACTTACTACCTAATATTCTTCTTTTTGTCGTTTAAACCAATTTTTCATTGTTGGTATTTCAAATATTTTTCTACGCTTAGGTCTAATTCTTTTCCTTTTATTTGTTCAAATATGTTATTATCAAATATTATTTTTTGTTCTGCCGATTCTTCATCTTGATATTTTTCTTTAGTTATTATTTGTATATCTGTTTCAGTCATTGATATAGTATTCATTATCTGATTGTATTACTGAATTATTTTCCATTTCGTTTGTTTCGTTTTCTGATAATTCATATATACTATCTTCACTTTCTAATTCATAATCTACGTACTCTATCTGCGTATATTTTTCATCGTCTATTGTTATTTCTGATATTTGTTTTTTCTTTGGATCTTTAGGTAATTTACAATCTCTAGCTATATGTCCTAATTTTCCACAATTATAACAAGTACATTCCGTTAGTTTTCTTTTTGGTCTATATGGTCTTTTGGTTTTGTAGTTTTTTACATTGCATCTTCTTCTTGGTTTTTTATATTTATATTTTGATCTATATTTTTTGTTATATCTCTTTTTATAGTATTTGTCCGTACAACCAAATTGGGGGTGCCGTTTTATTTTTGCAACATGCTAAATTTTTTACTAGTATTTTTTCCATTTTTATTTCTTCTTTATGTCTTTCACATAGTTCTATAAACCATAGTTGTAAGAATTTTATTCTAGCTCCTAAGGTATCTGTTAATCCTTCTTCATTCCAGCTTTTTATTACTTTTGAATTAAATGGTTCCGATAATTTTGTAAAATATAATTTTTTTATTTCTTTACTTTCGTCTATGCTATATGTTCCTTTATAATAGTATTCTCTAAATGCACATGTATATTCATCTATATAACACATGTTACATATTGCTAATTTTGTCATTAGATTTCGGTTTATGATTTTTTCTTTATTTTGTTCTTCTACTTCTGTTGTCATACTACTAAATTAGTTTCTTATAGCTATTTCGTATTTATATAATATTTCCATAGTTGTAGTAACTATTTCACCATCAAATTTTTTATTACTTCTTAGAGTTTGTAAACTTTCATCTGATAAATGTTGTAGCCATAATTTTATTGTTCCTATAAGTGTTCTTTCTATATATCCTGGTGTTTCTGTCATTACTATTTCGTTATCTATTAATTGTTTTGATATATATCCCATCCATAATTGGATTGTTTTATTTATATCTGCTACACAGTCTAAATCTAAAAAATTATGTTGTTCAGTTATTGGTTTAGGTGTCCATTTTTTATTCAATCTTTTATCCCATATAGTTTTTTCTTTATCATATTGTTCATAGTTTGTATTATAATATTTTAATTTTTTTGGACTTTTTATTCCTGATGTACTAGGTTTTTCATCCATGTCTATGTCTCCTGCATTTACTTCTAAATTCTTTGTATTGTCTATATTTGTTAAAAGTTCCGTCTATGTTTCGCGTGTTTCCGAATGTTGTTCATCTATATCATCGTCATTTATTTCATCAATTCTTATTTCAGGTAGATTATCTTGGTTATTTTCTTCTTTTCCTTCTAATTCATCTTCTAATTGCAATTTTTCTTTAAATTTAATTATCTCATTTGCCAATTTTGATTTTTGTTCTTTTTCTTTTTGTTTCATTTCATACATTTCTTTTAACATTGCCAGCTCTTTTTCTAGTTCTATTATTTTAGTATTTTTTACTCTATTTACTCAGATTTGTTATATATTCTCTCTCATGAAGAAAGGTTTTAACAAAAATAAAATTCTCTTTCTACTCATTCTGATCGATTATTGAAACATGGATACCAACAATTTTTGAATTCTAATTCAACACAACGAACGATGGGATGCATTAGGTATTTGAACAAATAACGATTGAATTGATATTTTTTATGCGGTTATTTTAATATATTTGTGATTTTTTTCGTATGATCGTTTTTCTTACAATCTATATTAGGTCGTTTTGGTATTTATTCGTTGGCTTAAAATTGTATGTTTTTGTGGTTAGGCATAAAATTCATATGCTTTGGTAAATGATCTGGTGCAACTATTGACTGGTTTCAATTCTTGAATAAACAATAAATATTATTAATCGTTTTTGGTAGATTAATAGGTTCAATTATGTAGTATGTTTTTATAAACACCATTATTCATCATTATTTTTGGTGTGAGTGATATAAACGCCAAATTCCTTGAATATTATTTTGATAAAAGACTAGGTGTAATTGATAGTGTATATTGATTGTTAATAAACATAAAAATTTGGGATAAATTTTTGGGTTTATGTTATGATGTAATTGTATATTTTATAACGTATTTAAACACCAACTAACGTGATATTTTTTTGGTTCATCTATTGGGATAGTAGATAGTGTATTTCTGATATAATTGATATATTTAGGTCGTATATAAACACCAACTTTCATGGTAGTTTTTTGGTTCATTTATTGGTGTATTTGTGGTGTATATTCTGGTATAATTGATATATTTAGGTTGTATATAGGCACCAATTTTCATGGTAGTTTTTTGGTTCATCTATTGGTGTATTTATGGTGTATATCATGATAGAATTGCTAATTTTAGGTCGTATATAAACACCAACTAACTTGATAGTTTTTTGGTTCATCTATTTGTGTATATAGTGTATTTTCTGGTGTAATTGATATATTTAAGGTCATATAAATCACCATATAACATGGTATTTTTTTGATTCATCTATTGGTGTATTTGAGGCTTCTACATTGATTCAGAGAAAAAGGGCTCGAGTTGCAGCACTTCTATTCTTAATGGACAGCAAGCTACCACAATTGATAGCCTTTTTGCTAGGAATTTAGATAGTGTATTTTTAGGTGTAATTGATATATTTAGGTCTATATAAACATCAATTTTTATGGTATTTTTTTGGTTCATCTATTGGTGTATTTTATAGTGTATTTTGGGTTGTCCAAAATTATTTTGGAGATTGATTAACAATAAATTGTAATCTAACACATGTAAGTACGTGGATTACAATATGAGATTTTTTGTAGTCATACAGTTGCTGCTATCAGATACAGAAACAAACACTGTGAATATTATTGGTCAGCTTATCATAGTTCTAAGACTTTTCAAATACTTATGAAATCTCAATTGATCCAATGCCTTGCGAAAGCACTTGGTATATTCAATCACATATTATGAAAAAAATAGTGTTACCATCAATTGCAAGAAAACAACAAGGCAGACCACCAAATAATGATCGTAAGAAGGAATTCAACGAAGGGAAATTCAAAAGGTGTAAAGTCACTTGTAGTAAATGTGGTACACCAGGGCATAACAAAAAGACTTGCCCTAAATTTGCGCCTCAGAATTTGCATTGGTGTTTTTTTTTGGTTTTGATTTGGAAAGTATACATTTGAATTTTTTAGGTTTTTGTTGAAATTCAGATTTTTTTAATGAATGTTAATCACAATTTAATTCATATTTGGTTAATTAGCTAATTCATAATAAGGATCAATTTATAATAGTGGTGTAATTACTGTTGTAACATTGGTGATCGATTGCATGTTGATTTACTACATTATGATTTTTTTGGTGAAAATATGATATAACTGTTCAAATTTATTGATGGTATATAATGGCTGAATTGTTTGTATTATATAATATTGAGGGATGACTGACCTTAAGATAAAAAATAAAAATGGTGAAAGCATTAAACTGGTGAGAAAGAAAAGAATGGTGAAAATGATGAATATGAACGGAATATAGAAAGACAACAATGGTTACAATTTCTCTCCAAATAAAACTACATAAGGAATAATGAATATTTAGAAAGAATAAATTGTTGGAAAAGTAAAAAGGTTTTACTTTTCATTCATTGAATTAAAAAGGAAGAAAACAAAATAATATCATTCAAAAGACAGTAACGTGTGCAAACAAAAGTGTAATTTGGAGATAAATAAGGCATATAATCCCAAAAATAGGAGAGAAAAAAATCGAATTTATATAATTAAATTAACATAAAAAATTAATTATTCTGCTATGCATGTAATTTATAAACTATGTTTATAATTAAATAAAAGTATGTGCATATATTGTTAATTAAAGTCTTAAGTAGTATATTATTGTAATTGTTTCCTTAAATAAAACAGACAAACAACCTAATATGAAAAAAAGTCTTTATTTATCGATTTTATATGCTTAAGAGGTGCTAATTAACTTGTTAGCCCGTTAACGTGTCCTCCTCCTAAACCCTAACCTACAATATAATAAAACGGCTAGAGTTAGCTATACACGTATTTACATTGTCTAGAATATATAGGTTGTGGACAAAGAAAATTTATACAAATTAAGAGGACTTTTGATAATTCATGACTTGACTAATAAATTCAATTTCAAGCTCGTAATTTCTTTATAAAAAATTAAATTTGATTTAGAATTTTTGTTTCAGTGTGTGAATAGATTATTCGTATCATATGTGAGAATATTATATTAAAATCATATATATATATCTCTACAACGTTTTTATATATAAGTACTTGTAATTACACATTATTACAAACTTTCAAATACACATAATCTTAAAAAGATTCATTAGTACTTCAATATGAATCTACAATAGTAATAACTAGTTATTCTCTAATATTACAATCTCCTGAACGGTACAGTCAGTCTCTTCACATGACTCTTTTTTTTCCTGTAAAGTTTCAAAATATAGATTTCATTTTATAAAATATAAATTTATAAATCAAATATTTATTTTTAAAAAATTAAAATCACAATCGTGAAATTTAAATCCTATATCTTTTAGGTGAATTTTGAATTTGAAATCTTATATATATATATATATATATTAATTTTTATTTTTGTAGAATTAGCTGTCTGAGAGAGATGATGAAGTTATTTTTCTTATGTTTAGAATTGCGATATGAAACTTCCAAAACTATGTTCAATTATGTCTATTTTAGGCTTATCATAAACTTTATTTAGATATTTTAATTATGATAAATTTTAATTAAGTAATTAAATATGTGATAAAGTATTTTTATTACACTTTTAGCTCAATTCTTTTAGAAAAGTTTTTATGTGTGTTCTCAAATGTACCCATTAAATTAATGAATTAACCACTTAAAATATGTCTTCTTAATTATACGCATTAACATAAAAAAAATTATAAAACCACACACATATTTCAATTGAAGTTGATATGTATAATTAAAGAAAGTGACGTATTTTATGTGGGGTTAACTTATATATTTAAGAAATCTTTTTTATTTATTAAAATCCTCAATTACATGGACCTTCCAGGAATAGTAACCAGCCTATTTTTCAATGGACTTGTTTTTACGCATGCTCTTTATATATATATATATATATATATATATATATTCACAGTATCATAGCATCATAACTTTTGATGTATATTGTGACCTCATAATTAACAAATTTTTAATAAGTTAATGATATTGAACAAATATTTTTTTCTCTCGACCACTTCAAACTCAAGATTTTTTCTAGAGGATAGATATAATTTATAATGTTTTGATCTATTATAAAATAAGGAGTTTGAGATTCAAAAACACATCTAAACAATTTTCATTGATTTGCTTAAGAGAAACATTTACAGTGAATCAAAATAGCTTCAATAACCCTAGAATTTCCTGATTGAATTTTTCAAAATGGCCACGGCTGCCGCCAGCCAGTTGACTAGTGCTGGTCCGGCGTTAGTCAGTTATGATTCGCAGTATTCCATTCATCCGGGTGTGACCAAAATGTATCGAGACTTAAAAAGACTTTATTGGTGGTCTGGCATGAAGAAAGACATAGCTTAGTTTGTGGCTAAGTGTCAAAACTGTCAGCAGATAAAGTATGAGCACCAAAGGCCGACATGTTTGCTTCAACGAATGCCAATTCCGGAATGAAAGTGGGAAATAATAACTATGTATTTCGTGATTGGTCTTCCCAAGACCTTGGAAAAGTTTGACTCCATTTGGGTGGTGGTCGAAAGACTTACTAAGTCAACCCACTTCATTCCAGTCAGAGTAGACTATAATGTTCAGTAATGGACTAAGGTTTATGTGAAGGAGATAGTGAGGCTGCATGGGGGGCCTCTTTTCATCATCTCGGACCGTGGTACGCAGTTCACATCATAGTTTTGGGGAAGATTGTATGAGGAGTTGGGCACTCAACTCACGTTCTATTTATTAAAATCCTCAATTACATGGACCTTCCAGAAATAGCGACCAGCCTATTTTTCAATGGACTTTTATTACACATGCTCGTTATATTTATTTATTTATTTTTATAAGAAAAACAGTATCATAGCGTCATAACTTTTGATGTATATTGTGACGTCATAATTAACAATTTTTTAATAAGTTAATGATATTGAACAAATATTGTTTTTTTCTCGACCATTTCAAACTCGAGATTTTTTCTAGAGGATAGACATAATTTATAATGTTTTGATCTATTATAAAATAAGGAGTTTGAGATTCAAAAACGCATCTAAACAATTTTCATTGATTTGCTTAAGAGAAACCTTTACAGTGAATCAAAATAGCTTCAATAACCCTAGAATGTCCTCATAATTTTTTTCAAAATGGCCACGGTTGTTGCCGGCAAGTTGACTAGTGTTGGTCCGGCGTTAGTCAATTATGGTTCGCAGTATTCCATTCATCCGGGTGTGACCAAAATGTACCGAGATTTGAAAAGACTTTATTAGTGGTCTGACATGAAGAAAGACATAACTTAGTTTGTGGCTAAGTGCCAAAACTGCTATAGGTAAAGTATGAGCACCAAAGGCCGGCAGGTTTGCTTTAACGAATGCCAATTCCGGAATGGAAGTGGGAAATAATAACTATGAATTTCGTGATTGGTCTTCCCAAGACCTTGGGAAAGTTTGACTCCGTTTGGGTGGTGGTCGAAAAACTTACTAAGTCAGCCCACTTCATTCCAGTCAGAGTAGACTATTTAAGTGTTAGAGGACATTGGGATAAGTTCCTACCTTTGTGTGAGTTCTCCTATAATAACAATTACCAATCCAGCATTGACATGGCGCCGTTCAAGGCACTTTATGAGAGGGGATGTAGATCACCCATATGGTGGTTTGAGGCTGGAGATGTGAAACCTTTGGGAGTTGATTTGTTGAAGGATGCTCAGAATAAGGTACGAAACATCCAAGGTAAGCTTATAGCAACCCAGAGTCGACATAAAAAGTATGCAGACCGTAAGGTAAGGGACATGCAATTTCAAACTGGTGAGCAAGTTCTTCTAAAAGTGTCACCCATGAAAGGGGTGATGAGATTCGGCATGAAAGGCAAGCTTAGTCCTCGATACATCGGGCCATTTGAAATTCTTGACTATGTAGGGACAGTGGCTTATAGGTTGGATTTACCGCCTAGCCTATCTGGAGTACATCCAGTGTTACATGTGTCCATCTTAAAGAAGTATCATATAGATGGAGATTACATCATAAAGTGGGACTCAGCTTTGTTAGTCAAGGACCTTCAGTTTGAGGAGGAATCAGTTGTAATTCTTGATTGCGATGTCTGGAACCTGAGGACCAAAGAGATAAAGTCTGTGAAAGTTCAAAGGAAGCATCGTTCGGTTGAGAAAGCTACGTGGGAAACCGATAAGTACATGCGGGACAAGTATCCTAGTTGTTCAACGATTCAGGTACTACTCTACTCTTGCCTTAGCCATTTCTCCTAGTTGATCACTCGGGGACGAGTGATGGGTAAATTTGTACCTATTGTAACGACCAATTTTCGTCGTTATAGAAAAGACAATGGGGAAAGAATTTGAGCCAGAAAACTTCTAAATAGTACCTTGGAAAATTCTAGCCTAGGCCAGACTCAGACAAAATCTGAGTGAGGTGAGGTCTAGGAAAATATGGTAATGAATGTGGGGTTTAATTGTGAATATGATCACATGAGTGAATAACCAAGATGTTAACGAGCCCGTATGACTTTACAGAATCGAATTTAGGCGAGTAGAACTCCTGAAACTGATCTTGGCGTGAAAGGGTAGTTTTAGAATGTCCTGATTTGTTAGTGTGTTGTGAAACCAGAGCTTGGAACTCAAATTCCCAGCTTTTGTCTCCGTGCAAGTCATCGGGGTAGGATAAATCCCGCTAAGACGGGACCGCTGTGGCGGGATGGGGTCCGTCGTGGCTGGCCAATCGCGAAATAAGTCGGGAAAAACCCTAAAATTGTTATTTTCTGCAAAACTTCGTTCTTGAGAGCTAAAGGACGACCCAAAGCAATTTCTTGACAGATTTCCATGACTTCTAGTGCTAAAGGTAAGGAAATTACTCCCCTAATCCATATTTCGATTTCTAGAACCTAGAATCTTGGGTAATTATCATTGGGGAAGGGTTTTGGCATGAAGTTAATGGTAGGGAAAAGCCCTAGTTGAACATTAGGATCATGGGTTTGGTCTTGGGTTAATAATTGTGTTATTATCAGGGTAAATTAAACCTTGTTTATTGATCCTTGTGTGAATTACTTATTTATTGACCAAGAACAAGCTGAAAGACTTCGGAAAGGGAAGGCTCAATTGTCTTAGGGGTATTCAAGCTTGTTTTCGAGGTAGGTGATGGTTCGATTTCCTGTTTGCATGATATATGCTGGTTAATTGCTTCATTGTATGCATGGATGCATGTGAATAGGGAAATGTGAATCGAATTAAATGAAATGATTATGTGCGAACAATTACATGCTATGAACCTATTACTTGATTGTATGACTATGAGTACTGTTCATTATGGGTGTGATTGTGACTGTGGTTGTGCTGACTGGATCAGGTGTCACGTTTCGACACATATATTGGATCGGGTGTCACGTTCTGACACATATATTAGACCAAGTGTCACGTTCCGACACATGTATATTGGATCGGGTTTCACGTTCTGACACACTAACATTTGAGTGTGAGTTCCATGAGAGGACCACTTGTGATTATTATGTTCCTATCTAATTGGCATTGATATTGGGAAACTGTATGTTGTACCTTAAATGATAACTGAATTGTGCATTCTATATATGTATTTACTGTGTTGTAATTGCTTGTGTATATTGTGCCTACTGGAGTAGCAGTGTGATCCTATCATACATTGTGGTTTATGTACTGATATTGCACTTGCTCTTTCTTTGTTGAGTACAAGGCATCTTTAGGCGGCTCCGGACAAACCTCAGTTAGGAGATCACTGGCCGAGACCGGATTCAAGAGTGAGCTAGTTCTTTGAGGCTGTCATGGATCCCTCCTAGTTTAGTCCAATCTTTTCGGACTCGTGCTATTTCTTCATTCAGACTTTTTTCTTACGCTTAGTTTCAATGTTGCACCCATTTTACTTAGACTTGTTGATTGGTAGAGTTTTGGTACAATGACTTTAAGTTCTAGGGGTTGAATTTCCGCAATAGTTGTTGTTAGACCTTCGGAGTTTATGGAAACTCAGTATTTATTTAGTCATTTATACTTCCTTTTGTATCTTTACGTGTTTTAGTCTCTTGAAAATTGCTTAGTCGGGTTATAGTAATGGTTCTGCCACTGGAGGGTTAGTGTGGGTGCCAATCACAATAGTCTGGATCGTGACAAAGTTGGTATCAAAATTGTAGTTCTCTTGCATGGATATGAAAATAGGTGTGAATTTTGAATAGTCAAATTTATAACTTCATTTAAAAATATTCGAAGTATGTCTTGACAGATTATATCATATACTTTAGAACAATATATATGTACATACAAAAATATCTGAAGTTAAACACAAAGTTTTAACTTCAGTCAAATACATCTAAAGTTGTTTCTAAAGTAATTAAACTTCACAAGAAGATATATGTTAAATTTTAGCCAGTCAAAACAGACTAAGTTAAACGTGAAAGATAAGTAATGAGTCTGTCACGACTCAAACCGTCGTGGTTGGCACCCACACTAACCCTCCGGTGGGAGAACCATTTATACTAATTAGCTAACCCAAGAACTAAACAACTTAATCAAATACTAAACATTTAAAAATACAAAAGCAGGTCTAAATGCAAAATTAAAATAGAGTTCCATAAACTCCAAAAGTCTAACAATGACTAACAAAACATTGCGGAAATTATTCCCTAGAACCTGAAAGTCAATGAACCAAAACTCTAACAAGGAACCATAAGTCTAAAGAAAATGGATACCACCCAGTTAAACATGTGAATATCTAAAGTACTAATCTAAGTCCGAATAAGATGGACGGAGAAAAAGGAGAACTCATGGTAGCTTGGAAGAACTGGCTCACCCTTGAATTCGAATCGATCACTGGTCTTCTAAACGAGGTTTGTTAGTAGCTACGTGAAGATGCCCTATACTCAACAAAGAAAGAGCAAGTGCAGTATCAGTACACAACCACAGTGTACTGGTAGGATCACACGGCTATTCCAGTAAGCAAAATATATACAACAGTTACAACATAGTAAACATGCATATACAGAATATAACACATATATGGATTATCAATCATGAACAACTTACAATTCCACATTCTCTTTAACAAGTGATCACGACAATTTAATGGTCCTCTCATGGAACCCATACCCAAACTGTTAGTGCATCGGAACGTGGTATCCGATCCAAGTTAGTGTGTCGGAACGTGACACCCGTTCCAATATGTATGTCGGTACGTTACATCCGATCCCAGTTAGTGTGTTGGAACGTAACACCCGATCCATTCAACAAGTCACAATCACAATGTACATTCCCACAATCATACAATCAAGTGTTGATTCATGGCATACAATCATTCATTCATACTCATTTGCATTATATGTGATCAATAGTGCAACATTGGTATACATACATACATTACAATGAAGCAATTGTTAGTATACATCACACAAAACAAGAAATCAACCATCACCTACCTCGAACAAATCTTGAACCCTTCTAAGAAACATGATATACCCTTTTCCAACTTCTTTCCGCTTGTTCTTGGTCTACAAACAATCAATATATCACGAGGATCAATAAACGCCTAATTACCAAGATTACAATCACCACTATCAACCCTAGTCTAACCCCATGATCCTAATATGCAGCTAAGGCTTTTTCCCACCATCCAAACAGTTTCAAAACCATCCCCCCAACAATAATTACCTATGAATTTACATTCTACGGATCGAAAAATGGATTTAGAGAATAAAAGCCTTACCTTTTGCTTCAAGAATGCTGAAAAACTGTCAAGAAGTCGCCCTGGTTCGTCTCTTAACTCTTAAGAACAAAGTTTGTAGAATAATGACATTTTTGGGGTTTATTTCTGACTTAATTCGCGACTGGCCTGCTATGGCGGCCCCCATCCCGCCACAGCGGCCCCGCCCTGGCAGGAATAATCCCGCCCCGGTGGCTTGCACAAAGTAGTGAGTCGAATTAAGAGTTCCAACCTCCCATTTCACAACACACCTTCAACCCATGACAGTCAGAAACTACCCGTTCATGCTAAGATCAATTTCGGGAGTTCTACTTGCCCGAATTCAATTTTGTAAATTCATACAAGCTCATTTACATCTAGCTATCCATTAATGCAATCAAATTCATTATCAGATCTCTCATTTGTTACCAGATTTTCCTAGACCTCACTAACTCCAATTTCGTCCAAATTTGGACTAAGCTAGGAATTCTCAAGTTACTACGAAAAAAAATTTTGACCCAAAATTTTTCCCCAATGGCTTTTCTATAACGACGAGAACAGGTCGTTATAATATATACCAATTTACCCATCACTCGTCCCAGAGACTTAGGAAAAATAGGCTAAAGTAAGTGTGGAGTAGTATCTGAACGATGAACAACTGAGGATACTTGTCTTGCATGTCCTTCTCGGTTTCCCAAGTAGCTTCCTCAACTAGACTATGCTTCCATTGAACTTTCACGGATTTAATCTCTTTGATCCTCAGCTTTCGGACATCTCGATCAAGAATTGCAATCGGTTCCTCCTCATATTGGAGGTCTTTGTCTAAAAAAACTGAGTCCCACTTTATGATGTAATTCATGTCACCATGATATCTCTTCAACGTGGATATATGAATTACCGGAAGAACTCCCAATAGATTAGGTGGTAAGGATAATCTATATGCTGCTGGCCTTACACAGTTAAGAATCTCAAATGGTCCAATGTATCTAGGACTAAGCTTGCCCTTCTTATCGAATCTCATCACCCCTTTCATGGGTGACACCATAAGAAACACATTCTCACCAGTCTAAAATGCCATGTCTTTTACCTTATGGCCTACATACTTTTTATGTCTACTTTGGGCTGCCAAAATTTTAGCTTTAATACTCCTCACTTTATCTCGAGCATCCTTTACTAATTCAACCCCCAAAGGTTTCACGTCTCCAGTCTCAAACCACCCTATGGGTGATTTACATCCCTTCCCATAAAGTTTCTCGAATGGCATCATATCAATGCTAGAGTGGTAACTGTTATTATAGGAGAACTTACACAGAGGTAGGAACTTACCCCAATGTCCTCCAAAGTCAATCACACATTCCCTCAACATGTCCTATAACACTTGGATAGTTCTCTTCGACTGCCCTCCGTTTGCGGATGAAAAGTTGTACTAAAAGTGAGTTGTGTAATTTCCTCCAATAACTTGGGTGTGAATTGCGTACCACGTACCGTGGTCTGAGATGATAGAAAAGGGGCACACCGTGCAGTCATTGTCTCTTTCACACAAACCTTAGCCAAATTGATGTGCATTATAGTCTATTCTGACTGGAATAAAATGGGATGACTTAGTCAATCTGTCCACCACTACCCTGATAGAATCAAACTTCCCCAAAGTCTTAGGAAGACCACCTACGAAATCCATAGCTATCATTTCCCACCTCCATTCCGAAATTGGAATTCTTTGAAGAAAACCTACAGGCCTTTGATGCTCATATTTTACTTGTTGGCAATTTTGACACTTGGCCACAAACTCCGCTATATCTTTCTTCATTCCCGGCCACCAATATAGTCGCTTTAAGTTTTGGTACATCTTGGTCACACCCGGATGAATGGAATACCGCGAACCATAAGATTATGTCAATAACTTCTGAATCAAGTCGCCCACTCTAGGAACACAATTCGTTCCTTTAAAGCTGAGCACTCCCCCACATCAAGAGTGGTCTCTTGTGCCTTGCCAGATGTTGTCTTCTTTCTAAGCTCATTCAAACTGTCATCCTCAAACTTTTTGGCGTTGTTCTCCTCAATGAATGTGACACTTACTTCAATGCTAGCTAACACCCCACCTTGCTCTGAGATGCCCAATTGCATGAACTTAGACTCAAATGTTTGAATTTCCTTAGCCAAAGGTCGCTTGGATACACTCAAATAAGCTAGACTACCTATACTCACCGCCTTCCGACTTAGTGCATCTGCCACTACATTAGCCTTACCCGTATGATATTGGATGGTCACATCATAATCCTTGAGTAACTCCATCCACTTTTGCTGTCTCAAATTCAGATCCTTTTGAGTGAACACATGTTTTAGACTACGATGATCAGTAAACACCTCACACTTGACACTATAGAGGTAATGCCGCCAGATTTTAAGGGTAAACACTACCGTTGCTAACTTTAAATCATGTGTTAGGTAATTCCTCTCATGCACTTCAACTGTCGCGATGCATAAGCTATAACATTCTTATACTGTATTAACACAACACCCAAACCTGAATGTGTAACATCACAATAAACAATAAAATCTTTACCTTCCACCGGTAGTGCTAGAATAGTTGTTGTGGTCAAAAGGGTCTTGAGCTTTTGAAATCTCTCCTCACATTTTTTTGATCCATTTGAAAGGTACCTCATTTTTTGTCAACCTTGTTAGATACGTGGCAATAGAAGCAAAGTTCTTCACAAATCAACGATAGTAGCTAGCGAGCCCCACAAAACTCCTGACGTCAGTCATAGAGCTAGGTCGAACCCAATTCTTAACCACTTCAATCTTTTGGGGATCTACCATTACCCCTTCCCTTGAAACCACATGCCGCAAAAAAGCAACCAAAGTCAACCAAAATTCACACTTAGAGAATTTCACATACAACTTTTGTTTCCTAAGAACACCCAGAACAATACGAAGATGGTCGACATGTTCTTCCTCACTTTTCGAATAAACCTAAATGTCATCAATAAATACTATAACAAACGAATCAAGTTATATTTTGAACACACCATTCATCAAACTCATGAAAGCTGCAGGCGCATTTGTCAACCCAAATGACTTTACTAAAAACTCATAGTGCCCATAGCGGGTCCTAAATGTCGTCTTGGGTATATCATCAGACCTAATCTTTAACTAATGGTAACCAGACCTGAGATTATTCTTAGAGAAAACTAACACACCTTGCAACTAGTCAAAAATATCATCTATCTGAGGCAATGGATGCTTGTTTCGAATGGTGACCCTATTCAATTGCCGGTAATCTATGCACATCCTCATACTACCATTATTTTTCTTCATAAACAAGACAGAAGCACCGCATGGTGAAGCACTAGGATGGATTAAACCTTTATCAAGAAGTTCTTGGATTTGAGCCTTAAGATCTCTCAATTCTACCAGAGTCATGCGATACAGAGGGGTGGAAATGGGGCGGGTACCAAGTTCCAAATCAATGCAGAAATTATATCTCTATCCGAAGGCATATCAGGTAAATCCTTAGGAAACACTCTAAATTTTGACACCACAGGAATAGACTCAATAGAGGGAGACTCAACCTCAACATCCCGAATATGAGACAAATAAGCCAAACAACACTGCCCCACCAGTTTTCTAGCCTAAATGAAGGATATGATCTTAGCTGGCCTAGGCTTGTACACCCTTTCCCACTCTATCTTTTCCCTACCTGGAATTTCTAAAGTCACAGGATTAGTGTTACTATTAAGCACAACATAATAGAGGACAACCAGGTCATGCCTATGATTATATCAAAGTCGGTCATATCTAAAATCACCAAATCAGCCCAAGTCTGAAAACCCATAAATAAGATAGGACAATCATGATAGACATGGGTGACTATGATAGACTTTCCAACTAGGGTAGAAACATGGATGAGAGCATCAAGTATATTACAATCATATCAAATCGCAAGGCAAACTGAATGGACACTTAAGAATAAGTAGAATCCGGATCAAATAGCACATTAGTCATCCGATCACACACAAGAATAATACATGTGATCACTGCATCAGACGCCTCTGCCTCGGTCTTGTCCGAAAAGGCATAACACTGAGCCATGTCATCATGACGGGCAACTTCTCTGTCTGGCAGCATTGTACCTCTGCCTGCGTTACCATTTCTCTGACCTTCACGGCCTCACTGATTTCCTCCTCACCCACTTTATGGACGTCTTTGACCATTATTATTGCCCGCGGGTATCACTGCTCTAGTTTGCTGTTGTACGGAATCCAACATGCGCGAGTGGGGACAATCTCTCCTCATATGCCCAAGTTCTCCACAATTATAACAAGTGGGATCGACAGGTAGCCTGCTGCCCGTCGAAGGTGCGGCTCCCAGGCTACTCTGAATCAAATTCTAAGGTAGAGTTCCTGAGTAATTACCTGTAGAAGCGGGCATAACATACTGAATTGGCCGGGCAGCAAGTGTCGGCCTCCCTGAACCTCTGGAGTAAGAACCCTGAAAGTTACATGTATTCTTAGATTTCTTAGCCAAATCTTAGCCTGCTCATCACTCCTAATTCCTTCTACCTTTTTCATAAAATCGCTCACCTCATTGAAGATTTTTCCTGCAGAGGTCATATGAACAAGCAATACCTGCAACTCTGAATTTAGTCCCTTAACAAATAAACGGATCCTCTCTTCCTCAGTAGTCACCAATTAAGTAGCATATCTAGACAAAACATGAAACTTAGCCTCATAAGTAGCCACAGACATACAACCCTGCTCCACAGCCATGAACTCATCCTTCTTATGATCTATCAAAGTCCAGGGAACATACTTCTTCAAGAACAGAGCATGAAATTGGGTCCAAGTGACTTGGGGTAATGTTAAAGATTTGCACTCCATATAAGCTCTCCACCACTGCTTAGCCTCACCTTAAAGTTGAAAAGTCACAAACTCTACTCCATGTTGATGGATAATTCCCAACTTATGAAGCCTCTCATAACAATCTAGAATGAACTCATAGGCGTCCTCACTCTCGGAACCATGGAACAAAGGCAGTTTCAATTTCAAGAACTTAGTGAACATCTCGTGTTCATTACAAGTCATAACATGACCCAACAAAGGACGGAAGAAAGCATCAGTACCTATAATTCCGCCCACCTTGGGGACAGTGATAGCAATAGGGGGATTGGCGGGAGCTTGAGCTGCGTTGTTGAACCGCGGGAAGAATTCCAGGACCAACCAATCATTTTAGGAAAGACATAATCTTTTGAGCTAACACTGGGTCTAAGGGAGGAATACCTGTAGTCTAAGCATGCACCTCTTCCTCTTGTCCAACATCCTTCTTATTTTCAACCTCCACATTCTCTCTTCATGATGTGCAAGAGGGATCTCATTTCTGGGAACATTCTCAACCGGACCTCTACCCCTAGCGGGCGCTACCCTACCTCAGCCTCTACCCCTTGCTCTTCCTTTAACCCTGCCTCGACCGCAACCTCTTGCAGTGGGCTCATTGACGGGAGCTACGGGTCGGACACCGTTGAAGTGAGTGTTAACCATCTGCGGACAGAAGAGTGAAGGAGATTAAATACCAATTCGGATCGCCAGATACCAATTGGAATCAAGTTATAGCACGAAAGGAGACAAGAGAAAACAGAGAGATTTCCTAAAGTTCTATAACCTCTCGAAGAAAAGTACAGACATCTCTGTACCATTTCGTAAGACTCTACTAGACTCATTTTGATACACCGAGATCAACGAACCTAGGGCTCTGATACCAAGTTTCTCACAATCCAGACCGTCGTGATTAGCACCCACACTAACCCTCCGGTGAGAGAACCATGAAAACTAATTAGCTAACCCAAGAACTAAACAACTTAATTAAATACTAGGCTTTTGAAGATACGAAAGCAGGTTTAAATGCAAGAATCAAATAGAGTTCCCATAAACTCCAAAAGTCTAACAATGACTAACAAAACATTACAGAAATTATTCCCTAGAACCTGAAAAAAAATGTACCAAAACTCTAACAAGGAACCATAAGTCTAAAGAAAATGGGCACAACCAGTGAAACATGTGAATATCTAAATTACTAATCTAAGTCCGAATAAGATGGACTGAGAAAAATGAGAACTCATGGTATCCTAGAAGAACTGGCTCACCCTTGAATTCGAATCGATCACTGGTCTTCTAAACGAGGTCTGTCAGTAGCCGCCTGAGTATGCCCTATACTCAACAAAGAAAGAGGAAGTGTAATATAGTACACAACCACAGTGTACTGGTAGGATCACACGGTTATTCCAGTAAGCAAAATATATACAACAGTTACAACATAGTAAACATGCATATACAGAATATAACACATATATGGATTATCAATCATGAACAACTTACAATTCCACATTCTCTTTAACAAGTGATCACGACAATTTAATGGTCCTCTCATGGAACCCATACCCAAACTGTTAGTGCATCGGAACGTGGTATCCGATCCAAGTTAGTGTGTCGGAACGTGACACTCGTTCCAATATGTATGTCGGTACGTTACATCCGATCCCAGTTAGTGTGTTGGAATGTAACACCCGATCCATTCAACAAGCCACAATCACAATCACAATCAAAATAAAAATGTACCTTCTCAAAATCATACAATTAAGTGTTGATTCATGGCATACAATCATTCATTCATACTCATTTGCATTAGGTGTGATCAATAGTGTAACATTCGTATACATATACACATTACAATGAAGCAATTGCTAGCATACATCACATAAAACAAGAAATCAACTATCACCTACCTCAAATAAAGCTTGAGCCCTCCTAAGAAACTTGATACTTCCCTTTCCAGATTCTTTTTGCTTGTTCTTGGTCTACAAAAAATCAATATAACGCGAGGATCAATAAATGAGACCTAATTACCCCGATTACAATCAACATTATCAACCCTAGGCCAACCCCATGATCCTAATCAGCTAGGGATTTTTCATATCATCCAAACAGTTCCAAGACCCTCCCCAACAATAATTACCCATGAATTTACATTCTACGGATCGAAAAACATATTCGGAGAGTAAAAGTCTTACTTTAGCTTCAAGAATGGTGAAAAACTGTCAAGAAGTCGCCCTGGTTCATTTCTTAACTCTTAAGAATGAAGTTTGCATATTAATGACGTTTTTGGGGTTTATTTCTAATTTAATTCGCGACTGGCCCGCTATGGCGGCCTCCATCGCGCCACAGCGGCCCCGCCTTAGCGGGAATAATCCCGCCATGGTGGATTACACAGAAGCAGTGAGTCGAATTAAGAGTTCCAACCTCTCATTTCACAACACACCTTCAACCCATGACACTCAGAAACTACCCGTTCACGCTAAGATCAGTTTCAGGAGTTCTACTCGCCCGAATTCAATTTCGTAAAGTCGTACGAGTTCCTTTACGTCTTAACTATCCACTCCTGTAATCAAATTCATTATTAGATCTCTGATTTGTTACCAGATTTCCCTAGACCTCACTGACTCCAATTTCGTCCAAATCTGGACTAGGCTAGGAATTCTCAAGTTATTGCAAAAAACTTTTCCGGCCCAAAAAAATTTCCCGATGATTTTTCTATAACGGCGCGAACAGATCGTTACAGAGTCATAATCCTACTGGTTAAATTAAGAAGCTTCTAACAAAAACATATCATCCAAAAATCTTAAAGTTTTCTAAAAATTACTGGTCCAATTTCAAGAATATACGATGTCGAAAAGTATAACGTTTGAATAAATAAGCAAAACAAATTATCAAAAATAACACGTAGTGTTGTCACACTAGCTACAAATCTACCCCACCACTAGACTAAAAAGATTTTACTCGATTCGTTTCAATTTGTTGTCTTACTTTTCTTTTTAATCTGTTATTAAAAAATGTTCTTTTTCTGTTTTGACAACTTTTCAAATATAATTTTCCACATTACATTTTTTATCAGAAGATTAAATAATATTTTGATATATCAAAAATATTTTTAATTTAAGACCATAAGATTGAAACGTCTTCTCTACTTTCTTTAACTCCACATCTAGTTAAATAAAACCGACAAACAAACTAATATGAAAAAAAATATTTATTTATCGATTTTATATGCGTAAGAGGTGCTAATTAACTTTGTAGCCCGTTAACGTGTCCTCCTCCTGAACCCTAACCTACAATATAATTAAACGGATAGAGTTAGCTATACACGTATTTACATTGTCTAGAATATATAGGTTGTGGACAAAGAAAATTTATACGAATTAAAACGACTTTTTAATAATTCATGACTTGACTAACAAACTCAATTTCAAGTTCATAATTTCTTTATAAAAAAATTAAATTTGATTCAGATTTTTGTTTCAGTGTGTGAATAGATTATTCGTATCATATGTGAGAATATTATATTAAAATCACAAATATATATCTACAACGTTTTTAAATTTATATATAAGTACTTGTAATTATACATTATTATAAACTTTCAAATACACATAATCTTACAAAGATTCATTAGTACTCCAATATAAATCTACAATAGTAATAACTAGTTATTCTTTAATAATATAATCTCCTGCATGGTACGGTCAGTCTCTTCACATGCCGAGCATGACTTTTTTTTTGTAAAATTTCAAAATATAGATTTATTTTTATAAAATATAAATTTATAGATCAAATATTTATTTTTAAAAATTAAAATCATAATCATGAAATTTAAATCCCATATCTTTTAGGTGAATTTTGAATTTAAATCCTATATCTATATATATATACTTTTTTTTTCTTATTAATTTTTATTCTTGTAGAATTAGCTGTCTGAGAGAGATGACGAGGTTATTTTTTTTATGTTTAGAATTCTGATATGAAATTTCATAACCTATGTTCAATTATGTCTATTTTAAACTTATCATAAACTTTATTTAGATATTTAATTATGATAAATTTTAATTGAGTAATTAAATATATGATAAAGTATTTTTATTACACTTTTAGCTCAGTTCTTTTAAAAAACTTTTTATGTGTGTTCTCAAATGTACCCGTTAAATCAATAAATTATATTAACGACTTAAAATATGTTTTCTTAATTATACACATTCACAAAAAAAAAAAACTATAAAACCACATGCATAATTCAATTGAAGCTGATATATATAATTAAAGAAAATAACATATTTTATGTGGGGTTAACTTATATATTTAAGAAATATTTTTTATTTATTAAATCCTCAATTACATGGACCTTCCAGAAAGATATTTTGGTAACCAGCCTATTTTTCAATGGAGTTGTTTTACACATGCTCTATATATTTATTTTTAAAAAAAACAATATCATAGCATCATAAATTTTTATGTATATTGTGACGTCATAATTGACAAATTTTTAATAAGTTAATCACATTGAACAAATATTGTTATTTTCTTGACCATTTCAAACTCAAGAATTTTTCTAGAGGATAGATATAATTTATAATGTTTTGATCTATTATAAAATAAGGAGTTTGAGATTCAGAAACGCATCTAAACAATTTTCATTGATTTGCTTAAGAGAAACCTTTGTAGTGAATCAACATAGCTTCAACAACCCTAGAATTTCCTAATCGAATTTTTCAGAATGGCCACGACTGCCGCCAGCCAGTTGACTAGTGCTGGTCTGGCGTTAGTCAGATATGGTTCACGGTATTCCATTTATCCAGGTGTGACCAAGATGTACTGAGATTTGAAAAGATTTTATTAGTGGCTTGGCATGAAGAAAGACATAGCTGAGTTTGTGGCTAAGTGCCAAAACATTCAGCAGGTAAAGTATGAGCATCAAAATCCGACTGGTTTGCTTCAACGAATGTCAATTTCGGAATGAAAGTGGGAAATAATAGTTATGAA
The DNA here is from genome assembly GCF_900185275.1 of Solanum verrucosum. Taxonomy (NCBI): domain Eukaryota; kingdom Viridiplantae; phylum Streptophyta; class Magnoliopsida; order Solanales; family Solanaceae; genus Solanum; species Solanum verrucosum. The sequence goes on from NW_026019986.1 coordinate 458,830, forward strand.
TTTCGTGGTTTGTCTTCCCAAGATCTTGAGAAAATTTGACTCTATTGGGTGGTGGTTAATAGACTTACTAAGTCAGCCCACTTCATTTCAGTCAGAGTCGACTATAATGCTCAGCATTTGGCTAAGGTTTATGTGAAGGAGATAGTGAGGTTGCATGGGGTGCCTCTTTCCATCATCTCGGGCTGTGGTACACAGTTAATATCCAAGTTTTGGGAAGATTGCATGAGGAGTTGGCACTCAACTCACTTTTAGCACAACTTTTCATCCACAGACGGACGGGAATCAGAGAGAACTATTCAAGTGTTAGAGGACATGTTAAAGGCATGTGTGATTGACTTTGGAGGACATTGGGATAAGTTCCTATATTTGTGCGAGTTATCTTATAATAATAGTTACCATTCCAGCATTGACATGACACCGTTCGAGGCACTTTATGGAATGGGATGTAGATCACCCATAGGGTGGTTTGAGGCTGGAGATGTAAAACCTTTGGGGGTTGATTTTGTGAAGGATGCTCAGAATAAGGTAAGAAGCATCCAAGCTAAGCTTCTAGCAGCCCAGAGTCGATATAAAATATATTTAGACTGTCAGGTAAGGGATATGACATTTCAGACTGGTGAGCAAGTTTTTCTAAAAGTTTCACCCATGAAAGGGGTGATGAGATTCGGCAAGAAGATCAAGATTAGTCGTCGATACATCGGGCCATTTAAAATTCTTGATTGCGTAGGGCCAGTAGCTTATAGGTTGGCTTTACCACCTAGCCTATCTGGAGTCCATCCAGTGTTTTATGTGTCCATATTGAAGAATTATCATAGAGACGGAGATTACATCATAAAGTGGGACTCAATTTTGTTAGACAAGGACCTTCAGTATAAGGAGGAACCGGTTGCAATTCTGGATCGCGATGTCCGGAAGCTGAGGAAGATACGTGGAAAACCAAGAAGGACATGCTGGATAAGCATCCCTAATTATTCGACGATTATGATACTACTCTACTCTTGTCTTAGTCATTTCTCCTATTCGATCACTCGGGGACGAGTGATGGGTAAAATGATATCTATTGTAACCACCTGTTTCCGTCGTTATAGAAAAGCCAATGGGGACATAATTTGGGCTAGAAAACTTCTGAGTAGTAACTTGAAAAATTCTAGTCTAGGTCAGACTCGGAAGAAATCTGAGTCAGGTGAGGTCTAGGAAAATATGGTAATGAATGGGGGGTTTAATTGTGAATTTGATCACATGAGTGGATAGCCAAGATGTTAAGGAGCCCATACGGCTTTATAGAGTCGAATTCGGGTGAGTAGAACTCCTGAAACTAATCTTGGCATGAAAGGGTATTTTTAGAACGTCCTGATTTGAAAGTGTGTTGTGAGATGGGAGCTTGGATCGCAAATTCCGAGCTTATGGTGTGGAATTAATCCTTCCATGATGGGGCCGCTGTGGTGGGATGGGGTCAGTCATGGCGGGCCATTCGCGAAATAAGTCGGGGAAAACTCTAAAATCGTTATTTTATTCAAAACTTCATTCTTGAGAGCTAAGGGACGACCCAGAACAGTTTCTTGATAGATTTCCACGACTTCTAGTGCTAAAGGTAAGGAAATTACTCCCCTAATCTGTATTTCGATTTCTAGAACCTAGAATCTTGGATAATTATCATTAGGGGAGGATTTTGGCCTGAAGTTAATAGTGGGAAAAAGCCCTAGTTGAACATTAGGATCATGAGTTTGGTCTTGGTTTAATAATTGTGTTATTATCCGTATCAATTAGACCTTTTTTATTGATCCTTGCGCGGATTATTTGTTTATATACCAAGAACAAGCTAAAAGACTTCGGAAAAGGAAGGCTCAAGTATCTTAGGGTATTCAGGCTTGGTTTCGAGGTAGGTGATAGTTTGATTTCCTGTTTGCATGATATATGTCGGTTAATTATTTAATTGTATGCATGCATGTATGTGAATAGGGAAATGTGAATCCAATCTAATCAAATGATTATGTCTGAACAATTACATGTCATTAACCTATTACTTGATTGACTATGAGTATTGTTCATTATGGGTGTGATTGTGACTGTGACTGTGGTTGTGCTGACTGAATTGGGTGTCACGTTCCGACTCATATATTGGATCTAGTGTCACATTTCAACACATATATTGGACCGGGTGTTACGTTTCGATACATGTATATTGGATCCGGTGTAACGTTCCGACACACTAACAGTTTGGGTGTGAGTTCCATGAGAGAACCACTTGTGATTATTACGTTCGTATCTAATTATCACTGATATTGGGAAAATGTATGTTGCACCTAAAATGATACTCCCTCCGTCTCATTTGAAGTAGTTTGACTTGGCACGGAGTTTAAGAAAAGAAGGAAGACTTTTAAAACTTATGGTCCAAAATGAATGATAGAAATTTGTGTGGCTGTAAATCATTTCATTAAGGGTAAAATAGATATTTTATAGCTAATTTATTACTTAGTATAGAAATGTGTCAAATTTTTTTGAACTGATTAAAAAGGAAAGTAAGTCACATAAATTAGAACAAAGGAAGTTATTGAATTGTGCATTCTGTATACGTGTGTTTATTGTGTTGTAATTTCTTATGTATATTGTGCCTACTGGAGTAGCCACATGATCCTACTAGTTCACTGTGGTTTGTGTACTGATACTGCACTTGCTCTTTCTTTATTGAGTACAGGGCATCTTCAGGCGGCTACGTACAGACCTCAGTTAGGAGATCACTAACCGAGACCAGATTCAAGGGTGAGCTAGTTCTTTCTGGCTGCCATGGATCCCTCATAGTTTAGTCCAATATTTTTGTACTCAGGCTATTTCTTCATTCAGAATTTTTTCTTATGTTTAGTTTCGGGGTTGCACCCCCTTTCCTTATACTTGTTGATTGGTAGAGTTTTGGTGCAATGACATTCAGTTCTAGCGATTGAATTTCCGCAATAGTTGTTGTTAGACCTTCAGAGTTTATGGGAACTCTGTATTTATTTAGTCATTTAAACCTGGTTCCGTATCTTTAAATATTTTAGTCTCTTGAAAATTGCTTAGTCGGTTTGTAGTAATGGTTCTCCCACCGGAGGGTCAGTGTGGGTGCCAACCACGGCGGTCTGGGTCGTTACAAGAACAAGATAGAGGAACAATATGACTAGGCGTAACATTATAAAGTGACATAATGATTATATATATATATATATAATGATTGAATATAAGCACTTGTATCACTCATAGTCTTAAACATACTAGGTTCTGCATCAACTTGAATATCTAAAGCAGTTTATGTAATGTGAACAAATTCAGACATAGTAGCAAATTTTATACACATATTTAACATAACAATAATAAAATAAATAGTAGGAATAAGAAAAAATATTTTTTTAATTTTTCAATTACTCCAGTAACAGTCTCTGTGTAGCCTTCTTTAAGTTTATATTCACTTAGAAATAAAGAAAGGTTGTTTACATAATCTAAAATATTACATAAAGTAGGATAATAAGGATCGAAAAATGCAATATATAGTTGCGATGTTATTTTTTTTTTTAAAATAACATCATTAATTTTAAGCCAATTAGATTCTTGCAACATGACATCAAGAAATTTATGCATATTAGTTAAAGAGATGTAGTTAAAGGCACTTTATAAATGTAGCAAATTTTAAAAAAATCATAAGTAGAATTCCACCTAGTTTCTATTTCTTCGGGCATTAATCATGCTCTAAGATTATTTTCCTTACATTTAAAAAAAATAAATTAAGTCTAGCTTTTCTATTATTTCTTTGAATAAAACCAACAGCATACCTAACTTTTTCATTACGAGCTATAAAAACTAAAGACCATCTTTTATAATTAAATTATATATATGACAAGCACATCTAACATGAAAAAATATCTTGTAGGAGGGATAAATTCGTCTTTTAATGAAACAATAGCAGTAGTGTTGTTAAATGCATTATCAAAAGAAATACATAAAACTTTGTGTTCAAGACCATAATATTTTGCTACCATAAATATAGATTCAAAAAGAAATTGTGCAGTATGTTTACGGTCTTCATCATATCCAAATGTTATAATACATTTTTGCATGATAAAATCACTATTTATCCAATGGCAAGTAACAATCAAATAATCATTTTTATTTATAGCACGATCAATATCAGAAGTAAGAGAAACTCTACATGGGAGATTCATAAAAAATATCAATGTAAATAGTATGCATTCTATTCATGAAGTCTAAAAGTATTTGATCAACAAGTACTTCTAGGAATACCTTTAAACATGAGATTATAATCTGATTGTATATAATGAATAAAAGCATCAGAAGAAGCAAATGAAAAAGGCAGACAACCTAAATCTATAGTTTTCTCTAACTCTTCACGATCCGTCATTTTATTATACGTCCCAGTTAATCTTCCGATCTATGAGTTTAATCTACCTTGGACTGGTCCAATAACACCTAAGCCTTGTTCTATTCGTTCTTTACAATTAGGGTGTTTCCCATCTAGATGTCTAAGCAAATGACCCGTCTCACCTTTATTACCCACAGTTTTATGCTCATATAGGGGGCCACAAATACATTCAACTTTAGTTGTTCCAGCTACTCGAGTAAAATAATGTCATACTAAATTAGCTTTTTCTTTCTTGGATAGGTTGTGGAGGTCAATTACAAGTTCTAGATTGAGATAAATAGTGGATACATGACAGGATAAATTGTGTCAGATACATGCGTTAATCTTCAATAATGAGTAAATCTCCAATATATTTATTAGATACATATACACTTAATCAAATACATTGATAAAAATTAGATACATATAATTGTATCTCAATAATGTGTCATATACATCAACAATGTGTCAAATACATGCGTAAATCTCCGCTTATTGAAACTTTTCAATTATGTTCGTAGCTGGTCATGACATTTCATCGCAACATTGTTGCTACACCTTTTGATTTGTCGATGTTGCTCGCTGCACAGATGGACCTCTATCAGAGACACAAAAAAAAATTGATTTTTCGTCCCTCCAACTATTAAGGGTTTGGAGAAGAAGGCCCTCAAGTCGTCGGAGATGAAATTTAAGTGTTGCCATAATGCAGCCACAAATTTCATATAGGATACATCGATACATGGTTATGCTCGCACTCGTCGTATCTTTCTTGTCGACAGATCCTAGTGGTGGCTAGATGTCACGACCCAAACCATCGTGACTGGCACCCACACTAACTCTCCGGTGGGAGAACCACAACTACAACCCAAACCAAGCAACTAATCTAAAAACTAAGGCAATTAAGTATACGAAGCAAGTCAAATACTAAGGAAATAAATTGGGAGTTCCCATAAACTCCAACAAAAGTCTAACAAGAACTAAATAATGCGGAAGACTAACCTAGAACCTGAAAGTCAATGTACCAAAACATCTAAAGTTCAACAAGTCTAAACAAGAAGGGATACAACCCCAATCTAATGAACAAATCAACTGACTAGAACATAAGTCTAAGTCCGAAAATGGTGGACATAAACGAAAGAGAACTAATGGCAGCTCAGAAGAATTGGCTCAACCTTGAATTCGAACGATCACTGATCTCCTAAGCAAAGTCTGTCAATAGCCACCGAAAAATTCCCTGTACTCAACAAAAATAAGAGCAAGTGCAGTATTAGTACACAACCACAGTGTACTGGTAGGATCACGCGACTATTCCACTAAGTGTAACATGCATAAGTCAAGACAACAGTATAATCACATACATATATATCAACATGTACAATATTATCAACATTTACGAACAACGAGCAACTTCACATTTCATATCAAATCATTGGTCCTCTCATGGAACCCAAACTCAAATTGTTAGCATACCGGAACGTGGTACCCGATCCAAATGTTATGTTAGAACGTTGCAACCAATCTCATATTTATGCTGGAACGTGGCAACCGATCCAAGTTAGTTATGCTGGAACGTGGCAACCGATCCATTCACACACCACAATCACAATCACAAGTATATCTTCAAGATCATACATTTAAGTCATGATTTCATGAAAATCATAATTCATCCATCTCATTTACAACATGTGATCAATAATGCAAAATTCATATACATACATGTATCATAGTGAAGCAAAAACAAACATACATCACGCAATCATAGAATCACAACCATCACCTACCTCGAAACAAGCTTGAAACCCTAAGAAACATGATCCTTCCCTTTCCGAATTCATTTCGTTTGTTCTTGGTCTACAAACAATCAATATAATACGGGAATCAATAAACAATCACTAATTACCTGAATTACTAATAGTTCTATGAACCCTAGATTAAACTCATGATCCCAATTATCCAATTTAGGGTTGTTTCCATCATAGAATCTATAACAAAACTCACTCCCATCAATATTCACCCATTCTATTACATTCTACGGATCGAAAAATGGATTCCGAGAGTGAAAAGCTTACCTTTAGCCTCAAGAATGGTAAAAATGAGTAGGAGTCACATGGAGTTCGTTCCTTAACTCTAAAAAATGAAAAGTGTCAAATAAGGTCGTTTAGGGGTTTATTTACGATTTTAAGTCGCGTTTGACCCGCCATATCGGCCACCACCCTGCCACAACGGCCTCGCTAGAGCTACCAAATTCCCAGCCAAGGCAGGTTGCACAAGACAGTGAGTTAATTAAAGAATTCCAAAATCCTCATTCCACAATACACCTCTAACCCACGACGCTCAGAAAATACCTTTTACGCTAAGATCGATTCCAGGAGTTCTACTCACCCGAATTCAATTATGTAAAGTCGTATGGGTTCTTTAACGACCTATCTAACTACTCATGCAATCAAAAGGCCTTGTGTGTCCATAACTCAAAATAGGTGACCTAACGGCCGTCGCCCGACTAAAAATACCAATAGTCACCAGATTCATATGAGCTAGTGAGGAGTAAGCAATGATCTTCTTAAGATCAATCTGCGATCATAATTAACTCATCCGATTGTTACCAGATTTCCCTACACCTCTATGACTCCAATTTCATCCAAATCTTGACTAGGTTGGGAAATTTCAAGATACTACGAAAAAGTTTTTTGACCCAAAATTTTTCCCCATTGGCTTTTCTATAACGACGGAACGTGATCGCTACAATAGATACCAATTTACCCATCACTCGTCCCCGAGTGACAAACTTAGGAAAAATAGGCTAAGGAAGGAATGAAGTAGTACTTGAATCGATGAACAATTGGGGATACTTGTCTCGCATGTCCCTTTCGGTCTCCCAAGTAGCCTCCTCTATTGGACGATGCTTCCATTGAACCTTCACGGACTTAATTTCTTTGGTCCTCAACTTACGCACATCACGATCAAGAATTGCAATCGATTCCTCCTCATATTAGAGTTCCTTGTCTAACACAATTGAGTCCCAATTAATGATATAATTCCCGTCACCATGATACCTCTTCAACATGGATACATGAAATACCAAATGAGCACTCGATAGATTAGGGGGGTAAAGCCAATCTATACGCTACCGGTCCCACACATTCAAGAATGTCAAATGGACTAACGTATCTAGGACTTAGCTTACCCTTCTTACCAAATCTCATCACCCCTTTCATGGGTGATACCTAAGAAGAACATTTTCACCGGATTGAAACGTCATGTCTCTTAACTTATGATCCACATACTTCTTTTGTCTACTCTAGGCTGCTAGAAGCTTAGGTTGAATACTCCTCACCTTATCTTGAGCATACTTCACTAAATCAACCCCCAAAGGTTTCACATCGCCAGCCTCAAACCATCATATGGGTGATCTACATCCCCTCCCATAGAGTGCCTCAAATGGTGCCATATCTATGTTGGAGTGATAACTATTATTATAGGAGAATTCACACAAAGGAAAGAACTTATCCCAATGCCCTCCAAAATCAATCACACATTCCCTCAACATGTCTTCTAACACTTGAATTGTCCTCTCTGACTGTCCGCCTGTCTGCGGATGGAAGGTTGTACTAAAAGTGAGTTGTGCGCCCAATTCATCATGTAATTTCCTCCAAAACTTGGATGTGAATTGGGTACCACGGTCTGTGATGATAGAAAGGGGCACCCCATGCAACCTCACTATCTCTTTCACATAAACTTTAGCCAATTATTCAGCATTATAATCTATTCTTACTGAAATAAAATTGGCTGACTTAGTCAATCTATCAACTACTACCTAAATAGAATCATACTTTTCCAAAGTTTTGGGAAGACCAACCACAAAATCCATGGCTATTCTTTCCCACTTCCATTCCGGAATTGGAATTCTTTGAAGTAAACCCACAGGCCTTCGATGTTCATATTTCACTTGTTGACAATTTTGACACTTCGCCACACACTCCGCTATGTCTTTCTTCATGCCCGACCACCAATAAATTCGCTTCAGATCTCTATACATCTTGGTCATACCCGGATGAATAGAATATCACAAACCATGAGACTCTGCCAACAATTTCTCTATCAAGTCATCTACTCTAGGAACACATATTCTCCCTTTAAAATTGAGCACACCATCCGTATCAAGAGTGGTATTTTGTGCCTTACCAACCGCAGTCTTCTTTCTAAGTTCCTCCAAATTCTCATCTTCAAATTGTTTGGCCTTGATCTCTTCAATGAAAGTGGCCCTTACCTCAATACTGGATAACATTCCACCTCTTTTCAAGATGCCCAACTGCATGAATTTAGACTCTAAGGTCTGAATATCTTTAGCCAAAGGTCGTTTGGTTACACTTAAGCAAGGTAAACTATCCATACTCACCGCTTTTCGACTCAAAGTGTCTGCCACCAAATTAGCCTTTCCCGGATGGTATTGAATGGTCGCATATAATCTTTAAGTAACTCCATCCACATTCGCTGTCTTAAATTCATGTCCTTTTGTTTATATCATAAAAACTTTAAAAGATTATACTTTTTTTAATTTTACCGGATGTGACATTCACCTTTTCTAAGTTTGCAGGGTGAGATATTCATGACCTAGGAAAAATTATAAGAAAAAATATGAACAAGGTTATGTATGTGAATATGTGTATACTCGACAAATTTTATAGGTATAATTCAAATAATAAGTGCATGAGAGATAATAGTATAATCAAATATTTAAAGATAAAATAAAAGTTACAAAGATTATGTAAAAGTAGAAATCAAAGGAAATAATGGTTTGTAAATTTGTAGAAATAAAAAAACAATTGTAATGGTAAATGTTGCCAAATAAAGTAAAATTTTATTAGAAATATTTAAATCGCGTGTAGCACGGCCAAATTCAATAGTTTATTAATAAAACGGAAAAGACACAACTTAAGCAAAAACAACGAATTTTTTCCTGAAAACAAAAAAAAAAATGTGTCCTTCTCCTTCTTCCTTCTCAAAATTCTGTAAATTCCTCTGAAGGTTCTTGTGAAGATTTTTTCTCCAATAAGTGAATTAACTTCTGTAATAGATACACAATTATAGACTAACTATTTTGATATAATCAGTGTTTTATAAATATGTTATTGCACTGTTAGATTTGTAAAACGAATTCAGTGATCTTTCAAATTGTGTGTTTGATTAGATTATTTGTTAGTATCAAAACCTAGGTTATTTGTTTTTGTAGTCTAATTTTTTCAAGAGAATATTGGTTGGATGAATTTGAAATTCCATGTTATTTCCGAGTTTTTGTCGTGCGATGTTTGTGTATTATTCTATATTAGAGATGGGAATGAGAGGAGCTTCGGGTAAAGCGGTTACTTTGGTAATTTCACACATTTATAATAAATAATACAGTAATTTAAATTACTTTAAAACTTAACATGAAAATTACTTTAAGTATTATAAGTAATAAATAATACAGTAATTTAAATTATTTAAAATTTAACTTGAAAATTACTTTAAAGGTATTATAAATTATAATAAATAATACAACAATTTAAATTACTTAAAATTTAACAACTTAAAAATATTTTTTATAATATATTAAAATTTTGGTTAACTGTCAAAACTTTACATGTGCTACGTAAATTGGAACTTTAGAGAGTCACATATATATATATTTTTTAAAAATTACGTTAAAAGTATTATAAAGCACGATAAATAACAACTTACTCTATATTAGAGATGGGAATGAGAGGAGCTTCGGGTAAGGCGGTTACTTTGGTAATTTCACACATTTATAATAAATAATACAGTAATTTAAATTACTTAAAACTTAACATGAAAATTACTTTAAGTATTATAAGTAATAAATAATACAGTAATTTAAATTACTTAAAATTTAACTTGAAAATTACTTTAAAGGTATTATATATTATAATAAATAATACAACAATTTAAATTACTTAAAATTTAACAACTTAAAAATATTTTTTATAATATATTAAAATTTTGGTTAACTGTCAAAACTTTACATGTGCTACGTAAATTGGAACTTTAGGGAGTCACATATATATATATTTTTTAAAATTACGTTAAAAGTATTATAAAGCACGATAAATAACAACTTAAAGTATATAAAAATTTGATATGTGCCACAAATTAAATCAAATAAAGTAACATATATTGGGCCGTGTTTGCACAGGCGGTTGTAACTAGTATAATTAACACATGGAAAAGAAAAAAAATTGAAAAGCTAACGACAGGTCATATACTCTCCCTCTATTTTATGCTAACCAAATTTTTGGAGAATTTTTCTTTATTTAAAATACTTAAATTGTTCAAAGTTTAAGATGAATATTTAAAATTTTGTCTATATTATCCTTTTCCTTTAATGAAGTTTGATATTTTCTAGGGGGAAAAGGTAGAAGTACCTCTCTAGACTATGACCCAAATCTCAGAGACACACATTAACTAAACTAAGTTCCTATTACCCCCTAAACTCATTTTTTTTAATTTTGTACACCTTTTTGGCTTACGTGGCATCCAAATATCTCTGACGCGCCTCAACTGCGTGGAGTCACGGGGTGTGCCACATAAGCCAAAAGGTGTGCAATATTATATATAAAGTGAGTTTAGGGGCATTAGTATAACATTTGTTTAGTTAAGATGTGTCTCTGAGATTTCGGTCATAGTCTAGGGGGATACTTGTGCCTTCTCCCTTTTTTAGGAGATAAATTGCACTACTTATAAAGTTACATTTATAATTTCACAAAGACCAATAGTGGAAAGTATGATTTAAATTATGTCGTTAAATATTTTTTTTAATAAGTGTAAATTTCCTTACAAATTCAATTAATATGAAATAAAGGACGTATGATATAATACTTTGGAGTTCAAATATTTAAGTTTTTTTTTTGTTCCGGCTGTGTGGTGGCCAGTGGCCACACCATGTTGGCATATTTCTTGATGTAGACCATTTCAAGAAATAATGGGGGCAAAATCAGGTTTTTCATCCAAAATCAGTTTTTTCATCCGAAAAATGGTATCAGAGCTATGGATAATAAGAAACACGGTAAGAAACATACAAGTAGAAAATTAAGAAAAATAAAAAGAAAATTAAATAAATTATATCCGGAATATAAACAACTTAATATCACAAAGACTGATAATGAAAAATTTGATCAAATAATAGATAATATCTAAAATAGAATATAAATATATTCAATACTTAAAAATACAATGAATAACAAGAATAACAACTATAGACAAAAACTTAATGAAATAATTATAGCAAAACGACAAGAATTAGAACATAGGCAAAATAGACTTAACAATAATATATTCGCAGGATTTTTTGTCATAAATCTATAATAGCACAAAGAAAGACTATTTTATATCTAGAAATACAAATAAATAACTTAGAATATAAACTACAACATAATTTATAAATGAATAAAGAAGAATACACAATAGATGAAAAAACATACGAAAATTATGACGGATTAAAAATAAAGATAATATTTTCGAATCTAGGAAGAAGATATAAGAAAATAGGTGACAATATAAGTTTAATGTTAGAGAAAGAAACGATAAAACTAGAAGATAGTTTAACTGTTATGATAAGAATAACAAAAAAAAATGAAGAAATAGATAGAAAAACGGAAATTGAAAAAATAAAATAATAAGCAAAAAAGGAAGTACAACAATTAGAAGAAGTAAAAAATACCAAAATAATAGAGCTAGAAAAAGAGCTAGCAATATTAAAAGAAATGTATGAAATAAAACAAAAAGAAAAAGAACAAAAAACGAAATTAACAAATGAGATAATTAAATTTAAAGAAAAATTGCAACTAGAAGATGAAATAGAAGAAAAAGAAGAAAATGATAATCTACCCGAAGTAAGAGTTGATGAAATAAACGACGATGATCTAGAACAACATTCGGAAACAAGCGAAACATATACGGAACTTTTAAAAAACATAGATAATACAAAGAATTTAGAAGTAAATACAGAAGATGTAGACATGGACGAAAAACCTAGCACATCAGGAGTAAAAAACCCAAAAAAATTTAATCCAAAATATTATAATAAAAATTATGAACAATATGATAAAGAAAAAACTACATGGGATAAAAGATTAAGTAGAAAATGGACGCCTAAACCAATAACTGGACAATATGATTTTTTAGATTTAGACTGTGTAGCAGATATAAATAAAACAATTCAATTATGGATAGGATACATATCAAAACAATTAATAGATAACAAGATAGTAATAGCAGAGGCACCAGGATACATAGAAAGAACAATTATAGGAACAGTAAAATTATGGCTACAAAATTTAACAAGTGAAAGCTTAACAACTTTAAGAAATAATTAAAAATTTGATGGTGCAATAGCCACTACAACTATGAAAATATTATATAAATACGAAATAGCTATAAGAAATGAATTTAGTAGTATGACAACAGAGGTAGAAGAACAAAATAAAGAAAAAATCATAAATCGGAATCTAATGACAAAATTAGCAATATGTAATATGTGTTACATAGATGAATATACATGTGCATTTAGAGAATACTATTATAAAGGAACATATAGCACAAAAGAAAGTAAAGAAATAAGAAAATTATATTTTACAAAATTACCAGAACCTTTTAATTCAAAAATAATAAAAAGTTGGAATGAAGCAGAATTAACAGACACCTTAGGAGCTAGAATGAAATTCTTGCAACGATGGTTTATGGAACTATGTGAAAAACATAAAGAAGAAATAAAAATGGAAAAAATATTAATAAAAGACTTAGCATGTTGCAAAATAAAACAACACCTCAATTTGGTTGTACGGATAGGTATTATAAAAATAGAAATAGATATAATAAAAAATATAGATCAACATATAAATATAAAAAACCAAGAAGAAGATACTATGTAAAAAACTACAAAACCAAAAGACCATATAGACCAAAAAGAAAACTAACGGAATGTACTTGTTGTAATTGTGGAAAATTAGGACATATAGCTAGAGATTGTAAATTACCTAAAAATCCAAAGAAAAAACAAATATCAGAAATAATAATAGACGATGAAAAATATACACAAATTGTAACACCCCAGAAAATTTTCGAACTAAGACCCGAACCTTTCTTCGTAGTGGGTGAGATTTTTGCAAGTAATTAAAATTTTCTTAAGTGTTAAGGTCATTAGATGTAGCACCTTGAGTTCCAAAAAGAATTAAATTGGAAATAGCAAAATCTGAAATTTTGTAAGTTAAGCTAAGTATGAGTTTTGGGTCGACTTCAAACGACCATAAATCATAGCTCAGGATGATTTAGGTGTACTACCATATACCGTAGGAAAGATATTTGAATTATCTTTCCAACGCCGCCGAGTTTGCTAAGTTTCGAGGTCATATGAGGAAGATATGGCCTTTTGAAGATCGGTTGTCCAGTTAAGGAAAGTTAGCCGAAAATAAAGAGGGGTATTTTGGTCTTTTCCTTACCCAACCAGATTTAATTCGTTTTTAGTAATATTTTAAGGGTCTAATACTATTAGGTTCAGTTTTATAATCCTAAAATTGGCCTAGGGTTTTAGTTGAGAGTTCAAGAAGAGAAAAGAAGAGAGAAGAGGAGAAAAGAGGAGAGGATCAAGCGTTCGTCGAGATTCTTGCGTGTTGTAGCGGATTTTCGCCATGGGTTTGATCCCTAAGAGGTATGTAAGCTTCCATAGTGTTGGGTTCTTTCACCCACACGCCAATCATGATTTATTCAGCGTAATTTCGTTCTTGAAATTTATGGATTTAAGTTCTTGATGAGTTCTTGATAAGTGTTCTTGAAGTTTATTAAGTTTTGAAGTAAGATTCTGCTTAGGTCAACTTTAAACGACCATATCTCTTAGAATATTAAGAGTTACGTGAGCCATAACCTATCCAATTAAAGGTAATTGAATCTACTTTCCAACCCCACCAATTTCACGTCAATCCAATATCTGAGTAAAAAGTTATGACTATTTTAGTAACCTATACAGTGCTGTTACGAATTAGCCGACGGGAAAATATTGAAAATAATCGGTTTTTGTCTTTTTACCTCCAAGAAAGCCATCAACGAGTTTCTTGACTAATTAAAAAGCTCAAAACAATCAGATTTTCATCTTCCCTCATGAAAATCATAATTTTTGGCTATAGAGATTTTAAGAAACTAACTCGAGAATCTCAAGAAAGGTCTTCATGATTGTTTACCTTCAAGCTAGGGTTTCAAGGCTTCTAATCAAGTTCTTCTTCAAGATTCTTAAAGATTCTTCAAGATTCTTCAAGAATCTTGTTCTTCTAGGTATGTAAGGCTATCATAGTGTTGAACTAGTTCATCCTCACGCCCTACATCTACTTTCAAATCGGAAAAAGAGTAATATAGGATACTTTCCCTAGATTTGAGTATTCTTGAGATAAGTTGATTTTGAGTTCTTGAATTCATGTTTGTTTTAAAAGTTCTATTCCTAATTATCGAATATCTATATTGTTATTGAGATCCTTCATATCATGAATCATAACTCTTGAATTCATAATTCAAATTCAAGAGAGAGTTAAGAGTAGGGTTCAAGAAAGCCTTTGAGTTCAATTGTGAATCCTTTGAGATCAACTATCGATTTGAACTAAGTTTTGAGGAAGTAAGTCAGAGAATGAGAAGAGTCAAATACATGAGTTTCATAATGTTATGTAGACCTACGAGTCAAGTCGTTCATGCCCATAAATTTCGCATGAACTCCAGAAGTTGAGTATCTTTGAGAGGAGTAGTATCTTCAAGTTCTAAGTCTTGAGTATTGAGTTCCTAATACCCTTTGGGATTATATTTCTAAGCATGGGACTATTACATGTTACCCATAAAGTCTTTGAGTTGAATTGTTCATGCCCATAATTCCGCATGAATCTTATAAGTCGAACAGTCTTGAGATGAGAGGTATCTTTGAGTCATTGAGTTGAGTAGTTCATGCTCATAATTCCGCATGAACTCTGAGTTGAGCATTCTTGAAATGAGTAGTATTATTGAAGTTCTTGAGTTCCAAGTATTTGAGTTCTATCTATGGTTATTGAAAACCTTGCATTGAGTAGTTCATGTCCATAATTCGGTATGAACCATATTTTAAGAAGTCTTTTACAAACGTTTTAACTTTGTTTTAAGACTTAAGTTTTGAGTTAAGTAAAGAGTAAAGAGTAAAGTTTGTAGTCATTTTCTTCAAAAGTATATGGGGACTAAGTATTCCCAAAGAGTTTATAAATGTTTTCACATTTAAATAAGAACGGAAACTGAGATTTCCAAAGGGCCTTCGGGCTAGTTTTCAGAAAAGAGTAATAGCTTTCTAAATGAAGCAAGCAGGGAAACTGAGATTTCCAAGATAGCCTTTGAGCAATTATCTCAAATCAGCAGAAAGAAGTATATTTTTAAAACATAAGAGCTAGTATATTTTTGGGAGTAGTATTGAGCACCGATATGGGGGAGAGTTAAGACAACTCACAGCCTCCATAAACCATGTAGCCACCATGGGTAGAAAAGGGTCATACTTTTTAGATGAACCTTTTTCGAAATAAACTAGTGGATCCATTAGGCAGTTCAGGTTCTATACCTTTGGCCGGGTATAGGATGCGCTGGCAGCGTGAGGTAGATCGCTGTATCATCACTATAGCTCTTATGTGATGGTTGTCGGTTAGAGAAACTCCCACAGAAGTTATTGTATTTTTATATACATCAGTTTATTGTATTTTTATATACATTTAAGAGTTATGTTGTATCTTTGCATACACACAGATTTGACAACATGCTTTAAACAATTTGTTTCTTTATATTGCACTTGTTTTAAATTGCTTTGTATTGAAATGAGTTCAGTCATATTTAGTTGAGTATCCAGAGTCGAATATCATATCTTTGAGTCGAATATCATATCCTTGAGTTGAGTATCTAATCTCGGAGTTGAGTATCTTATCCTTGAGTACTTTTGAGTTGAGTAAGTTTGAGTAGTTTTGAGTACCCTTGAGTATTCCTTGAGTTGAGTAAGTTTGAGAAGAGGTAAGTATGTTTCATTTCTATCAAGTTTCAAGCTTATGTTTATGTTTTAGAATTCCTCTTACATGCTCGTACATTCCACGTACTGAGCCATTTGGCCTGCATCTTTTCATGATGCAGACACATGTATTCAAGATCATCAACAGGAGCTTCGTTGATACATCCGAGAGTTCGAGTTAGCTATGGTGAGCCTCCTTGCTTTCGGAGGATTTCATTTACCTTTCAGTTATATCAGTTGTTAGGATGTCGTGGGTCTTGTCCCGACTTCCATCTTTATCAGTTAGAGGCTTCATAGATAGTCAGTATAGTTAAGAAGTCTGTATCATTTATTTTATTAAATGTTTTAAAGACTAAAGTTGCCTTTTTATGGCGACTTGTATATATTTTATTATACAGAGTTTTCTTTGGACTTAAAGTTTGTATTTAAGTTTTACGAACTTTTATTTCAGTTTTTAAGCTTTGTATGCTTGAATCAGTTTTCCGCTTGTAGTCAGCCAGGATGAGGGTTCGCTTGGGGACCAACAATGGTCTTCGAGTGCCGGTCACGTCCAGGGTGTAGGCTCGGGTCGTGACACAAATAGAGTACATAGATTATGAATTAGAAAGTAAAGATAGCATATATGAAATATCAGAAAATGAAATAGATAGTAACATAGAAATAGAATCAGATAATGAATTTTATAATATAACAAATGACTGAAGCAGACATACAAAAAATAAATAAAGAAGAACATCAAGACGAAGGAGTCTTTAGAACAGAAAATAATATTCGATAATAGTATATTTGAACAAATAAAAGGAAAAGAATTAGACTTAAGTGTAGCAAAAATATTCGAAATACCAACAGTAAGAAACTGGTTTAAACGACAAAAAGAAGAATATTATGTAGTAAGTCAAAGAGAACATATCATAGATTGCAAATACACTAAAGGAAAGGCCAAAATACTAATAATAAATAAACGAATAATAAATAAAGAAATACAAGATATTAAGGCTAAAAATCCAATTAAATATGTACATTTAGGAGGAACAGAAATATTAATAAAAGCATGTTTCAGAGAAGGAATAGATACACCCATAGAAATATACTTAGCGGATGATAGAATTATACAACCCTTAGAAAAAAGTATAATAAGTGCAGTAAGAGGTAACCTCATATACCAAAAATTTAAGTTTATAATAAGTGCTAACTACTCAGTAGCAATAAATGACAGAAATATAGATAAATCACTACTATTATACTGGCGAATGTCAGGGATAGAACTAGCCCAGGAGGTAAAATATTTACAGCTAGATGTAAAAATTTATATGTTCTAACAACAAAACATAAAATAACAACAAAAAATAAAATAGATAAAATAAAAATAGAAGATCCCTTTGAAAGAATAGTTACAGTTATAGATAAAAACGATTATAGTTATAATGAAATTGATATAGAAGAAGATTTAGAAATAGTAAAAGAAAGACTAAGCACATCGAAAAGAATAAACAATGAGATACCCCAAATATCATAAAAAATGAGTACATCAAGGAGAATAGATAAAACCCCACAAAAATCAATGGAAGAAGATATAAAACTACATCATTACTACATAACGGGAATAATGGAACAAAAAAATATTTAATATTAATAGATACAGGACGAGAAGAAAACTATATTACAAGAGAATTAGTGACGGAAGATGAAATAATAACTATTGAACAATCATGCCCCGAACTACCAAAAGCATCAATGTATACCGAAGAAACAACAGAAAAGGAAATAATCATTGGAGGAGTACCAATAGTGATAAAATTCAAAATATATCAAGGAAATGAAAATATCATTTTAGGAATAAAATGACTAGAACAAGTAAAACCATATAATCTAGAAGACAAACAGTTAATAATAAATTATGAAAATAAGAGGGTAATAATAAAAAGGACTTTAGTATGATAAAAATATGAAAATATATATACTTGCAAAGATAAAAATAGAAGGATATTATAACCAATATTATACACCAATGATAGATACGGGAGCAGAATCTAATATATGTAAACATAATTGTTTACCAGGAGATAAGTGGGAAAAATTAAAAATGCCGATAGTAGTAACAAGATTTAATAATGAAGGAAGCATGATCACATATAAGGCAAAAAAATATAAAAATACAAATATGAGATAAGATATTAACTATAGAAGAAATATATAACTTTGAATTAACTACAAAAGATATGCTATTAGGAATGCTATTTTTAGAAAAATTATACCCACATATAATAACAAAAACACACTGGTGGTTCACGACACCGTGTAAACAAAAAATAGGAGCAAAAAGAGTAAATAATAAAAAACGAAAAACAACAAAATGGATAAAAGGAAGTGAAAAAATTACACAAAAATTAGAAAATATAAAAGAAGAAGACCCTAAAATAGAATTAATTATATTCTCTATAGATAAAGTAAAAATAATTCAAGATAAGTTAGAATTATTATATAATGAGGATCCTTTACAAGGATGGGAGAAACATAAAACAAAAATAAAAATTGAGCTAATTGATAATAATAGTATAATAACCCAAAAACCATTAAAACATAATTTTAATGATTTAACCGAATTTAAGATACATATAGATGAATTACTAGAAAAAGGATATATACAAGAAAGCAATAGTAAGCATACAAGCCCGACATTTATCGTAAATAAACATAGTGAACAAAAAAGAGGAAAAAGCAGAATGGTTATTGATTATAGAAATTTAAATGCAAAAACTAAAACATATAATTATCCGATACCAAATAAAATACTAAAGATAAGACAAATACAAGGATATAATTATTTTAGCAAATTTGATTGTAAATCAGGATTTTATCACTTAAAACTAGAAGAAGAATCTAAAAAACTAACAGCATTCACTGTACCACAAGGATTTTATGAATGAAATGTATTACCATTTGGATATAAACGCACCAGGTAGATATCAACACTTTATGGACAATTACTTTAAACAAATAGAAAATTGTGTAGTGTACATAGATGATATATTATTATATTCCAAAACACAAGATGAACATATAAGATTATTAGAAAAATTTATACACATCATAGAATATTCAGGTATAAGTTTAAGTAAAAAGAAAGCAGATATAATGAAAAATCAAATAGAATTCTTAGGAATACAAATTGATAAAAACGGAATAAAAATGCAAACACATATAGTACAAAAAATAATTAACTCAAATGAACAACTAGACACAAAAAAGAAATTACAATCATTCTTAGGACTAGTAAATCAAGTAAGAGAATACATACCAAAATTAGCAGAGAATTTAAAACCATTACAACAAAAATTAAAGAGAGATATAGAATATCAGTTTGATAAAAAAGACCAAATACAAATACAAAAGGTAAAATTATTATGTAAAAACTTACCTAAACTATATTTTCCGGATGAAAACAAAAAATTACTTATATAGTAGAATCAGATGCGAGTGAAAAAAGTTATGGAGGAATATTAAAATACCGATATAATGGCAATACGATAGAACATCATTGTAGGTATTATTCTGGAACATTTAATAATACAGAAATAAAATGGGAAATAAATAGAAAAGAACTATATTCAGTGTATAAGTGTTTATTATCATTTGAACCATATATTGTATATAACTAATTTATTATAAAAATAGATAATACACAAGTAAAATGGTGGCTAACAAGAAAAATACAAGATTCGGTAACAACAAAAGAAATAAGGAGATTGGTATTAAATATATTAAATTTTACATTTACAATTGAAGTAATAAAACTGATAAGAATGTTATTGCAGATTACCTATCACGACAAAGCTACTCAGACTGAGACTGAGGAAGAAGATACAATCGAAAAGATATTCAAAGCTATTACTACACTTTGTACAAAAGTGGATAGTATGGACAACGAGATACAAAAGCTAAAGACTAATGAAGATAATCTAAAGTCTAAAGCTAGTCAGCAGCATGACTATAAAAATGCGGAGCTACGTCGATCGGAAGACGGAAAAAAAGCCAGAGCTAAAAGGAGACGATGGGAAACTCCTTAAAACCCATAATGTTTGTTTAAATACAGCTGCAGGTACAAGCAAACAAGTTAGCGATAAACAACATAAAAATGAGAACTTAAACCAGCTATTTGCAAAACCATTTACCCAAAGGACACCTAGACATATGTCCTTAGAACCACAAACATCTACATACACAGATAGTTTGCAAAACCAAAATGAGAAAAAGACATATAACTACATCACACGAACTTATATAAAAAATATACACAAAATCCAAACTTATGTAAACCGCAACCCCATATCAACTACAAAAGAACCAAACCAAGATTATTTGACACAAAAGTTACAAGGATATAATAAGTTAATTGCACGATCAAAAACTAACGCTAATTTAGTGAGAACATGTTACAACTACGGACTGTTAAATACCGTATACACATACGACGGAGAAGAAGTTAGTGGAATACCGGAGCTACACAAAGCATTCGTCACATACAAAAGAGTTACAAAAGGAAATTTATTTTATATAAAATTTTATACAGCACCAGCGGAGATATTATACGAGGAAATAAAACCTCCAATACAGGTTATCAAATTAGGACTGACTAAATATATGATTATACCCTAGGACATCGGACAACAAGAAGAGATATGCAAAATAGAGATATCAAGTTTTTATGCTAACAAAAGAATAATTGGTATATCAACTATCATACAGGAGCTAGCAAATAATTATTTAACGGAAACGCTATATGGAGCCACTATGCAAGAGATCAGTTAATGATTTATTCCAATTCAAGGGAGCTAAGGAAAGCATATATGGATGAGGTCCAGAGATGGATTTTATCATTACTTAAGCCAGAAGAACAACCTACAACACGAGCACTAAAAGTAGGATTTATTTCGGCAGAGTTATTAACGAGATATTGCAAGCTAATTGATCACAAATACCCTGACCACATATGTTCGAAATGCAACGGAGAAGATAATATAATCCCAGACGTCCAGCTGGAATAAGAGATAAAGACGGATGAGAAGATAAAGATGAAGATAAAAGAAGATAGAAGATAAAAGGAAACACAAAAATGTGCTTGGCCACACAAAGCCAAAAGTAGATATGTAAAAGTCTTGAAATAAATAGTAGTCATATTATTAGGTACAAGTTAGTAGAAAAAAATTAGTCAGCATATGCATGTGCATTATTAAAGATATGTTCACAAGTGTAAAGTATGGGTAGTATGTATTATATTATTAAGAAGACAAGTGTGTAGTCGTAAATAGGATAGTGGTAGACAAAATAAGAACTATTCATGAATAGTAGTCATGAATAGTATTAGAATGTGTATGTCTATATATAGATGCAGTTGTAAAACTTTGAAAGGCAGGCAACGCCTAAATAAAAACTCTCCTTTCAAAAAACCCTCTTAAGATACTAAATACTTAAAAGTTAATGGATAAATCTGAAATCCAGTCAGATATTTCAGATAGCATGGCTAAGCAAGAGACAAAGGTATATTGTTCAAAAAATATGCGGAACTAATTTCATATATTCCTGAATATCATAAATATGATTGAATAAATTTATGTTAGTTATTATGTATTAGAATTATTTGAATCATGATTTCTAGTTTATTAGCACACTAGAAACAGGGAGAAAACTTCTATACTATGACATCCTAATGTTGAAACTGGTAGGCGAGGAAGCCGTTTAGGGGAGTAAACAAAGTTGAGGCGCTGATAAGAAGGAAGTATCCGCTAAAGTACAATGCTAGTAGTGACAGGAAAACATGATAAAGATAATCTAGTTCATAATGATCTAATATGAATTTAATCAATTATGAATATGATAGGAAGGAATAATTTGAAATAAAAAATCTGCATGATAAAGAACATGACTACTTACGTTCATAATGAAATGATAAAAAACTACGAAACTTTAATATTATATATACTTAAAGATATAAAAATAATTGAATTAAGAAGGATCATATGGGAAAAAATATTTAATGATAACGAATCGGAAGATATATTAAACCAACAATGGTATGAAATAGACCTACATGATTTAGACTTCGAAAGAATAGAATGGTATGATTTATAAATAAATTCAGATTAAAATGAACTACTAATATTTACAATATTGGATAAAATCTATGGAAGATATAAAACTATTAGAACAATTAATGGAGGAAAATTTATATATGTACCAAAGAACCGAAGATATGTTATATCTAGAATATATCATAAATAATATTAAAGAAATATTCAGATTAAAACAACTATTGGAAGAATATTACAATAAATATTATTACATTTTACCATGAATTTTACACTACCAAAAAATAACATTAAAGAGATATCAAGATTAAGACACTTAACAAAAAATATTATAATAAAATCTTTAAAATAAAATATTCACCTACCACACTACCACTTTCATGAATTCACCAACTACCAGTTCCGCACCGAAAAATGGTATATCTTAAATTTTGAGAGTAGATCGTAATTGAATTTAATTTCTTTATTAAATCATGTACAGGTTTTTTTTATTAATATAAATTATTGTATAATCTTGTTGATATGTGGTTAGTCCTTATCATTTTATGTATGTGTTATAGAAAATTATGGTATTGATAAGGACATCCAGTAAAGGGAAAAAAATGTTGCTAATGAGATCCGAACACATGAGCATTTAGGGCTCTTTCAAGACATCTAAAATTACTGGCTTACAATACCTTATTCTGTCAAGGGTGTCCAAAATTTGTTATTTAATCAATTCGTGTAACATTTTACTTATAAATACAGTATTATTTTCTGACGAAGGGTGTCCAGAGTAGCTACGCCCTTGGATATGATACTAAGATAACATACATAAACAAAAGAAACAGAAAAATAGAATAAAGTCTCTAGTAGCTATTATATCATAAAAGAGAATCGGTTACAAGACAATATATGTGAATTCTACTAACTATCTGAAAAGGTTCTAATCATAATGTGTTCCTAGGACAAGTCTCTAGCTAACTCTAAACTGTCTGAAAACAAAAGTAAAATATTGAAGAAAGTCATGAAAAGGTATGTTCCCGAAACATAAACACTCACCAAAAGCACTGCAAGTTTAGAAGATCATGTACTAACCGCGACCCGAAGGATGTGTGTCAAAATTTATGTTATGATACAATATAGACATAAAAATATGTGATTAGTACTTCAAATGTACCATTTTATGAGGAAAAGGCAAATTCATGATATATGAACATGATAAGTTTGTATAAAAAGCTAACACAATGACTAAGTAAACAAAACAAGAAAACCAATGATTTGATCTAAAAGCATAGTCATGTAATATTTGGAAACATAATGATTTGTGGGATGTATATAATAACCGACATAAATCATGTGAGCTACAACATTGAGTTCAATGTTTTTCTCCTAAACTAAAAAGAGAGTGTCTTACTTGCCAGGGTAAGTATTATGAAATCTGAAGGTGAATCAACTAGCTAATGTTTATTTGAGACAAATTTTACGGTGATGTATAGTTCTGGGGCTTAGGAATTGCTAATAAAGGTTCACACACGCTAAATGAAAACCTTCATTCCAAAAGTCCACTCGGTGCTAAGTATACTCCCAATGGAAACATGCATAAATCTGAAAATATAGTAAGAATTTGATAATACTAAATCATACTGAAAATCTGGTAACATACTGAGTAGATCCTAAATCATGATAACTGAATGTAATATGAAAGATACTTCATCTAAAAGAATCTAAATCATGATATTCATATATACTGAGAGATATTTCAATTGAAAACATCATAATTCATGAAAATCTGATAATTCGAGACATGCATATAAAAATAACATAATTATGATCAGGAAAATACTTGCATGCTGGTTCATGAAAATATCATTGAAAACATTAAATTATAATCAATTCATGCATAATAAGATCAACTATGAAAAAAGAAATCAAAATTCACGTGGGTATGCTGAGCAATTCAGCCCTTAAATTTGCTTCAAATTCTCTTAAATCAAAACAAGTTGACTTATCATTCACACAAAACTTAATTTCATGTATTTTTTTGTCATTTTTGACACATCGCAACAATATATAATGGACCGTATGTTCATTGAACTTAAAATAATTTGGGATATGTCTCAAGTGTCCAAATCAAGTTCCCTTAAAGTCATGATAAAATTTGTCATCAAATAAGAAGTTTTCTATAGTCACAATTAACAACCATCCTTGTTCTTATAGAAATATTTGCTGGAAATGATCCTCTTGCATCCATCCACATTGCTAGGTCATACGACTTATTAGAGACATCTCTTGCACAAATTGGCAAGGCTAGAGGATCATCCTCCTCATTTTCACTATGCGTATCTCTTCTGTTCTCCTCATCTTCGCTATCATTTTCCCCTTCACTAGACTCAACATCATCACTAGCCTACGCACTACTGTCCTAGTAGTTTATCAATCTCGGTCATTATTTTTTATTTCGAGTTAGACTCGGATTCTTCAACTAGAATTTTTTTTAAATTTCGAAAACTTCTTCAGCCTTTTATTTCTTACTTCTAGAAGAAGCACTAGTAGATCATTTTAATATTATTGCCTTTAATTTTAGCCATACTGTAAAATCTACAAGCAAAAACATATTTGTCATATCAATCTATCGACCACTGGTCTTTGAACACAACTAGAGTAATGCTCAAATAAAACATGCAAAACCAGTAGTAGTTTCAATAGAAATCGACAATGCAATCTCCAGAAACACCATTAAAGTCGACCGAAATTCAGTAGAAATTTCAAAATCAAGCGGGATAAACATATAAATTTTAAATTTTTCTAAATTTTATCCAAATCAACGCGCCATAATGATGTGAAAGCAAGAACATAAAAAACATTTTAAGCACAATTAAATAAATTCAAGCAAATACACAATACTGCAATAAAAAAAACAACCAGGGATTGCTAAAAAAACACGATTAGACTTACCTGAAAGGGAAATGATGAGAGCTTTGAACTTGGGGGAAAATGATTGAACAAATTTTATTTCCTAAATTGGTATGTATGGGTTTCCGCCATCCACCTTATTGAGCATCTTATGTTGCGACAAACATATTATGATACAACATTTATAGCGGGAAAGTAGCCTTGTAGTTTTGCCTATTCATCCTCGGAGAACTGAAAGTCTATTTGCAGAATCCATAGTCATAAGTGCTCGTACTCGATCAAAATCTTTGATTTGAATTCGATGAAGGTAAAATACTTATCGAGCCTCCATTTATAGAGTGCTAGAGTAATCTCGCCATTTGTCAAGAATTGAATGGCATGCACGATTCTTACTACTTCTCCGCACAACTTTGTGCAGTTGAAGACTATCATGCCTGTTTAATGAAGAATTGGCTGGCTCTAACTACCTTGCGGAGCAAATAAAAGATCCCAAAACCACACTGTAACACCCAAGAATTTTTTGAGCTAAGACTTGAACCATCCTCCGTAGTAGGGAATTTAAATTTTTCTAAGTATTAAGGTCACTGTATCACCTTAAGTTCCAAAAAGAACTAAAGAGAATTCATTCAAGTCATTCCTAAGTTTTTCTAAGTTTTGGGTCAACTTCAAATGACCATAACTTTCAGTACATGATGAGTTAGGCGGCTCATAAGATATCAAATGAAAGGTCTTTGGATTAACTTTCCAACACCACCGAGTTTGCTAATTTTTGAGCTTGTATGAGGGAGATATGTCTGTTTGATGTCAGGCTGTCCAGTTAAGGAAAGCTACCTAAAATATGAGGGGTATTTTGGTCTTTTCCTTACCCAATGAGATTTAAATTCATTTTTAGTAAGGTTTTAGGAGTCTATACTGATTTAGTTCAGTTTTATAATCCTAATCTACGCTTAGGGTTTTTGAAGAAAGTTCAAGGAGAGAAAAGAGGAGAAAAGAGGAAAAGGTTCAAAGCGTTCATCGAGTTTTTCTTGCGAATCGAAGGTTGTTTCGCCAAGAGGTATGTGAGTTTCATAGTGTTGGTTCATTCATCCACATGCTAATCATGCTATTTTAATGCAAATTTCATTCTCAAAGTTGAAGGATTTGAGTTCTTGATGAGTTTTCTTGAAATTCCATTCGCAATCTTGATTGTTGTGATTTTGATGAGTTCTTGAGTTGAAAGTTAGTAATTTGAGAGTTTTTTTTAGTAGATTATCGTGTACTTTTGTTGGGTATTCAAATCTAAGTGATTGGGGAAGAAGCCATTCAATTCTAGATGAGTTGGTCCAAAAACGAGAAAGAAAAGTCGTCAAAGTTTTCTGGGTTGGGGCTGGTTCGCCGCCCCAATAGTGTGCCAGAAACACTTGTTTTTAGGATGAGGGATGGCGCCCTCCGCCACTCAGTGCGCCATGGTCGCCTGCCCCCACTCCTTCTCCATCATTTTACCCGTCTGAGTCCTTTAAAAGGGTACCTTCAAGTCCTATCGATTCTAACCACGCTAAAATAATTCTAAACATCTAGAAATCATTCATAACATGAATAATAACCTTGAATTCATAATTCAAATTCAAGGTAGAGTTAAGAGTTAAGTCGTGAGAGTTCTCCAGAGTTGTTTGAGAAAGTCCCGTTGAGATTTTTCGAGGAGTCTTCTACAAATACTTATAAATTGTTTCAAGACTCGAGAGTAAGTGAGTATGAAAATGAGGAGAATGTATTCATAAGTCTACATTATCATCGAGATCATGAATCAAAACTCTTGAATTCATAATTCAAATTCACGAAAGAGTTAAGAGTAGAGTTCAAGAAAGTTTTTGAGTTAAATTGTAAATCCTTTGTGATCAACTATTGATTTGAGCTAAGTTTTGAGGAAGTAAGTATGAGAATGAGAAGAGTCGTACACATGAGTTCTATATTGATATTTAGACCCTCGAGTTGAGTCATTCATGCCCATAAATTCCGCATGAACTCCATAATTTGAGTATCTTTGAAATGAGTAGTATCTCCAAGTTCTAAGTGTTGAGTATTGAGTTTCAAATCCTTTTGAGATTATATTCCTAATTATGGGACTACTACATGTTACCCATGACGATCCTTGAGTTGAGATGTTCATGCCCATAATTCCACATGAACCTGAGTCGAACATCGTGAGATGAGTAGTATGATTGAATCCTTGGGTTCTGGAGTTGTTGAATTCTAACTATTGAGTTTTATGTATGGTTATTAAATACCTTGAATTGAGTCGTTCACATCTATAATTCGGTAAGAACCCTATTTTGAGAAGTATTTTTTACAATTATCTATAACTTGTTTTAAGACTTAAGCATTTGAGTTTGAGGAAGAGTAGAGCTTAGTTCATTTTCTTTAAAATGATATATGGCAACTAAGTATTCCCTAGAGGAAATGTTTTTACATTTGAGGTGAGAGGAAACACCGATTTCCAAAAGAGTTTTTGAGTAGTTTTGAGTACCATCTCTTTTAAGAGAAAGATTTTTGAGTAATAATCTAAAACCACAGAAAGAGTTATGTTTTTAAACATATGAGTTAGTTACATTTTGGGAGTAGTATTGAACACCGATATGGAGACGAGTTCAGATAACTCAAAGTCCTCATAAACCATGTAGCCAACGTGGGTAGAAAGGGTCATACTATTTATATGATTCCTTAATGCTTTTTAGCATAGACTAGTGGATCCACTTAGTAGTAGGTTTATACCCTGACAAAGTATAGGACAGTTCTGACAGTGTGGGCTAGACGATGTATTATTACATAGCTCATAGTGATGGTTGTCGATTAGAGAATCTCCCACAGAGTTATATTGTATTTTTATATACAAACTTAGTTATTATTGTATTATTCAATACATTGAGCTGGTATCTATTGTTATAAAAGCTTTTCGTATATTGCATCTTTAATTGTTGCTTAATCTTGAGTTGAGTGTCTTATTATTGAGTTGAGCCCTATTTCTCTAAGTTGAGTTGAACTATGTTTCATTGAGTTGAGTATCTTATCCATGAGTATTCTGAGTTGAGTAAAATTTAATACCTTTGAGTATCCTTGAGTATTCCTTGAGTCAAGTTGAGCTGAGTTGAGTGAGTTGAGAAAAGGTAAGTATGTTTCTTTTCCATCAGTTCAAGCTTATGTTTATGCTTTAGAATTCGCCTTACATGCCCGTACATTCCATGTAGTGACGTTATTTGGCCTGCATCGTTTCATGATGCAGATACAGGTAGGGGTCATCAACAGGAGCTTTGTTGATACCACTTGCAGTTCCAGTCAGCTTGAGATGTCATGTGTCTTGTCCTGATATCCTTCTATAATAGTAGAGGCTTTATAGATAGACAACAGAGTTTGAGAAGTCTATTTCATTTATTTTGTTAAATCTTTTAAAGACTTGAGTTGCCTATGTAAATCATTTGAGTTAAACCTTTGTATTTGAGTTTCATGAATTTCATTCAGTTTTAAGCATTGTATACTTGAGTTAGTCTTCCGCTTGTATTCAACCAGGATGAGGGTTCACTTGGGGACCAACAATGGTTCTCGAGTGCCGACCATGTTCAAGGTGTAGGCTCGGGTCGTGACACACACTACCTATATGAAGAAACAAATTTTGCACAACCAACATACGTAGAAAAGATCTCATATTTTATGTCAATAGATTGGTGACATAACTTTGAACAATGGGGAAGAAGATTGAACTAATTTTATTTCTCCAATAGCATGTAGGGAACATATGAAGGTTTAGTTAGTGAGAAAATAGAAGACGGGAGAGGTATAGGTTTACTCTCAGGTTTGTGGTTTCAAGAAAGACGATAGAAGATGAAAAGCTTAGATAAGAAAGGTTTTCTTCTTAGAAAGGTGTCTTGAGAAAAGGGTTCAAAATTGAAATAAGATTTGTTTAATTGTATTGGAATTTTAATATTTTTTTATAAACTTATATTTTATACCCCAAGTTTTTAAAGTAATGAAAATGTTCATGATCCCACAACCTTACCCCACTTTTTCACTTTTTCATAACCTAACTTTAAAAGACAAATAAAAAAAAAATTAGTGGTTGTTTGTCCAAATAAATTTTGTAGGAGTTCCCGTTCCAATTAATCTCAAGAAAGAGCTAAATCTCCCATTCGAACAAAAACTTGGATACTAAGGGTGTGTTTGGTACGAAGGAAAATGTTTTCCTAGAAAATAATTTTTTTTAAAAAAACAAGTGGATTTCTAACTTATTTTCTCATGTTTGGTGGGTGAGTAGAAAATATTTTCTGGAAAATATTATTTAAGGTTTGGTTGGTGAATGAAAATATTTTTTAGAAAAATCTTTTATTTTTGGCTTGAGACTAAAAAATACTATTTAGGAAAATAATTTCTGATTTAAAAATCAACTCTGATAATTGATCTAGGACCCGACCCCAACAACCAAACTAGGAAAAGACTCCGATGATCGTTCAAAAACCGACCCTAAGATTTGACCCAGGACTTGACCCAAGAATATTTTTTTCAAAAACAACTATTTTTTAAAAAAAAAATTGAAGGGGGGAGGGTGGGGTGGGGGGGAATAAAAAATGAAATTCTTTTAAAATTTGAAATATTTTTCAAAATAATTTTAAAATATTTTAGGGAAAAGGTAAAAAATACCCCTCAACTTTGTTTTATTGATTGACTATGCCCTTATGGTTAAACTGGAGTTATTCTTACCCTTGTCGTTACCAAACTTAGCACGTGTATTCCGCTTTTAACTAAAAACCCCAAAATAGAATAAATTATCCGAAAATGAAAAGAAACCATCATCCCTATTCTAACCGCACCCGACCCAACAAACAAGTAACCCAAACAATTAGCCTTCTTCAATCTATCATCAGAGTCATTTGATGAATCTGTATTTTGAGAATCAGTTGTTAATGATGGATCACTCGAAGAAGAAGACCCAAATTCAAATTTTGCAAAAATAACATTTTCCACATTTGCATTTTTAGCCTTTTCCAACTTCTCCTGAAACTCAGATTTCTTATATTGATAAACCTCGGAAGCTTCTTCGGGATTATTAAAAGTACCCAATCAAATTCTTTTCTTGCTAAATGGGTCTCTGATCTCAGTAGCAAATTTTCCTGATTTTCTTTTTCGAACCATAGGAGGCAATTTACTAGAACATTGATCAAAACTCAAAGGGATTCTGTTTTTTAGTGAAAAGCGAGTCTTTACCTTCGATAAATCTGAGGTCGGACAATCTACCATTAATGGCGCATTTCCAGATTTTTGCAGAAATACCCTTTTTCTGAAGAAAAAAAATTTCGAACCCTAGGAGCAGGCAATTTACCAGAAAATTGATAAAAATCTAATTGGTTTTTGTTGTTTAGTACAAAAGATTGAATCTTTACATTTTTTTGAATAATCTCATAAACAATAATCTTTGTTCTTTTTTCCTGTTTTTCTGGTGATTTTGTAGCATCTGGATCTGAATTTTTTACTCTTATTTTCCTCTGGATTTCAATTACTTCTATTGAAGAAAGAAGGGCAATGTAACCATGTTTACCGTGAACAATTTTGGTACCATTGCCGGTAGTGGTATATTCTAATGATGATATTTGCCTAGTTCTAATAAAGATCAATTATGTTAAAGTAAGAAAATTGAATTGACAAGCTGATGAATCCACAAGAATATATGTTGTTGTAAAAGTATGAAGTTTTTATGGAGTAAAGAGATGAAAATATTTTTTTTATTCATCGAGGAAGAAGATGAAGAAGAAATTTATTTTGGGATTTAATTTGTCATGAGTTTTGTTTTGTGGGTTGGATTTGAATTTGGGTCAAAAATATGAAATTGGATAATTTTGGGTCAATTTGGGGCATTCCATCCAATTGAGGGGTACAAATGATGAAATTAGTAATGACAGGGGTAAGAATAACTTCGTCTTCACGGTAAGGGCATAGTCAACCAATAAAACAAAGTTGAGGGGTATATAAAAAATGAAAGAATGCCTAAAATACCCCTCAACTATATGAATTGGTACAAAATTTCCCTTCTTCTACCTTTTAAACCTAAAATGTCTTTAACGTCAACCTTTTGGCTCTATTTTGCCCCTCATCTTTAACATCCTAAATAATAACCTCAATCAGCAAATTCATTTATGACGTGTCGCTATCCTATTGGCAACCCTAATAATTAATTAAACTAATTAAAAAACCAAATACCCACCCGTAACCCAAATCTTTTAACCCAATATTCTAACCCAAATTCAACACTGTCACCAGATCTTACAGATAAATAAATCTTCAAACTCAAACTTACCACATGATAAAAAAGACTCCTTTTATCAATTGTGTAAAGTTGCGCCACTTCTTTCCATTCTTTAGCAATGCTTGACCCAGAAATCCGAGCTCAACCCAGAAAATTTCTGCGTGTATTCGACCTTTTTTTTGTTGAAAACATTCAGTTCAATCGTCCGATAAGGAAGATCAGCAACATCATTCAAATGATACACAAGTTTTTCATTCCATAAAGAGTTTAATCTCTCATTTTTACTTGTGTTCTTTGTCTCTGATTCTCAAACTCAACTTCTACAAATGGTGATGAAGAACCTTCACCATCTCTTGGCATCAAGTTATATGCTTCCACCACTTCTACAATCAATTTTTCTTTACCATTGTTTGTGGTTCTGATTAAGGAAAAAAAACAGAGAGAAAAGAGATAGATAGGAAAATAGAGGAATACGATTATACAGTTGATAGTGTTGAATTTGGGTTAAAAGATCTAGGTTACAGGTGGGGCTTTTGGGTGGGTATTTGGTTTTTTAATTAGTTTAATTAATTATTAGGGTAGCTAATAGGATAGTGACACGTCATAAATGAATTTTCTAAATAAGTTTATATTTAGGCTGTTAAAGATGAGGGGTAAAATAGAGCCAAACTGTTGACGTCAAGGGCAAACTGTAGAAGAGGGGTAATTTTGTACCAATTCACATAGTTGAGGGAGTATTTTTGGCCCTTTTTCGTTTAAAAAATAAAAAAAAATAAAATGATTTTTTGTCCATGTAACATCTCACAATTTGAAATAACTAGGAAGAAGCTAATAATTGGAAATAGTCATTTTTGGAAAGAATGAAACTTTGGAAATTTGTTTAAGTTAGGAAAAGTTGAGTTTCGGTCAACTTCAAACGGCCGTAACTCCTAGATCAAGATGATTTAGGTGCACTTCCAGATATGGCTGGAAATCTCTTGGAATGATCTTTCCAACGCCACCGAGTTTGCGCGATTCTGAGTTCGTATGAGTAAGTTATGCCCTTTGGAAGTTGGACAGTTGGATTAAGGAAAGTCTAATCCGGATTTTTGAAGGGTAATTTAGTCTTTTCCTTACCTAATTATTCTAATTGGTTTTTAGGAGTTTAGTTGGGGTAAAGTCAGATTATAGTCAGTTTTAGAAAGGTTAATTTTACTCTAGGGCATGGAGAATAGGAGAAAAGAGGAGAAAGGAGAAGAATGTCCAAGATTCGTCGATTTCGTCAAGGGTAGCTTGTGGATTTCGTCGGGGTGATCCCTAAAAGGTATGTGAGATCACATAGCATTGGGTTAGTTCACCCACACGCCAATCATGATTCAATTCAGCAAAATATGTGTGATTTGAAAGTAAATCCTTAGAATTCTCAATGAAATTCGTTTGAATTCTTGTGGGTTGTTTTGTTGAAGTTTCTTGCAATTTGATTCATTTTTCTGGGTGTAATTTTGGTTTGAATCTATCATGTATTGAGGTTATAAATGATCCTAAGTGTTTGGGGAAAGAACCATTGAAGTTTAGAGGGTTTAGAGTTGAAAAACGGAGAAGAAAAGTCGTCAAACACCTAGGAAAGGGAGTGGGGCATCGCGCCAGCCAGCGCGCCCCAAAGCAGTCCCTGAATGTGGGGATCTGGGGCGACGCGCCAGCCAGAGCGCCCCAACTTGTTCTCTGAATGTTGAGGGTTGGCGCCCCGTGCCTCTCAGAGCTCTCGGGACGCCAGTTCTTCCCATTCTTCCACCATCTTTTCGTACTTGTTCCTTATCAATGTACCTTTGTTTTCTAGTTGATTCCAACACTCTACGGTACATCTAAACATCATGAAATCAGCCATTAACATGAGATCATGAACCTTGAATCCATAATTCAATTCAAGGAAAGTTAGGATCAAAGTTAAGAGAAGTTAAAAGTCAAGTCTAGAGGTTAAAAAGCAAGTCAAAGCAAAGTTTATAAAGTTTTCAAAAGTCTTTCACAAACGTTTTAACTTTGTTTTAAGGCTTAAAGTTCAAGTTAAGCAAAGAGTAAAGTTTGAAGTGCATTTTCTTCAAAAGAGTATATCGGGACTATGAATTCCTAAAGAGTAAATGTTTTCACATTTAAACAAGAAAGGAAACTGAGATTTTCAAGATAGCCTTTGAACTAAGTTTTTGAGCACTAATATCAAATCACAGAAGAAATATGTTTTTAAACATAAAGATCTAGTATCATATTTTGGGAGTAGTATTGAGCACCGAATTGGGGGCGAGTATGAGTTTAGATAACTCACGTCTCCATAAAACCATGTAGCCACCATGGGTAGAAAAGGGTCATACTTTTTAGATGAACCCTTTTCACAATAGACTAGTGGATCCACCTAGTAGTTTAGGTCCTATACCTCTGGCCGGGTATAGGATGCATTGGTAGTGTGAGGTAGATCGATGTATCATCACTATAGCTCTTATGTGATGGTTGTCGGTTAGAGAAACTTCCACAAAAGTTATTGTATTTTTATATACATCAGTTTATTGTTTTTTTACATACATTTTAGAGTTATGTTGTATCCTTGTAGATACACAGAGTTGACATAATGTTTTTAAACAACTTTTCTTTATATTGCACTTTATTTTAACTGTTTTATATTAAAATGAGTTTAGTTAAGTATTCATGAGTTGAGAAGAGTCAGGTAAGTGTTTCTTTCATATTTCCCTTTCAAGCCTATGTTGTTTTAGTATTCCAACTCGCATACTCGTACATTCAATGTGCTGATGCCAGTTGGCCTGCATCGTCTTATGATGCAAACACAGGTAACTAGGATCGGCATTCTAGCGCACCGTTGATCCAGTGAGCAGTTCAGAGTCAGTCAGTGAGCCTCTTTGCATTCCGGAGGATCTATTTTCATTGCTTTCTAGTTAGTTCATTAGGATGTTGTGGGGTTGTCCCAACATCCATCTCACTTGTTTTAGAGGTTTTATAGACAGTCAGATGTTAGTCCTTTGAGTCTTTTCATTATCATTTCTTATTGTTAAGACTTGGGTTGCCACTTTTGGCCAAGTTAAATGTTTAACCTTTAAACATTCTCAGTTATTTTATTATTCAGTTCAGTTAAGTGTTATTGATCATTATAATTATGCATATTGTCTTCCGCCGAGTTAAGTAAGTTTTGCCAAGGGTTCGCTTGGGGCCAACAATAGTCTTCGAGTGCCAGCTATGTCCAGGGTGTAGGCTCAGAGAGTGACAACCTTGGTATTAGAGCCCAGAGTTCAAGAGTCCTAGGGAGTCTATGAAGTCGTGTTTGTAGAGTCCTAGTTATCGGTGTGAAGCGCGCCACATCTATAATTAGGAGGGTGCAACATTTAGGAATTTCTTCCTTTCTTTCACACTCTTTTCGTGCGTTAGAGTTTATCTCTAAAAAGTTTCATTCTAATTCGTACATGCGCGTGTTTTAGATAGTCATACCTCCACGAAGAGCAGTCAGAGGTCGTCCAGCTAGGAGGAATGTTGAGGAACAAGAGTTACCCAATGCACCTGAAGTGCAACCGCAAGGAGAAGTTACTAATGTTGAGTTCAGAGAGGCTATAAAGATGATCAGTCAAGTTGTGACCAACCAAGCTAGGCAGTAGAAAGGAGCCCGACAAGAAGAGGCTAACGCTTCAAGGGATCGTAAGTTCTTGAGGATGAACCATTCAAGTTTCATGGGTTCGAGCACTACTGAGGATCTGGAGAACTTCATTGAGAAGTCGAAGAAGGTATTTAAGGTCATGCATGCTGCTGATACTGAGCGGGTTGAACTAGCTGCATATCAACTAAAGAATGTTTCTAGGACTTAGTTTGACCAATGGAAGGGGGTAGAGCTGAGGATACACCACCTGCGAGTTGGCCAAGTTTTGAAGAGGCTTTCTTGGGGCGTTTCTTCCCCCGAGAATTGAAAGAGGCTAAGGTACAGGAATTTCTAACACTTAAGAAGGATTCTCTAAGTGTGCATGAGTATAGGTTGAAGTTCACCCAACTATATCGTTATGCTCCAGAGATGGTTAAGGACATGAGGACTAGAACGAACTTGTTTGTTTCTGGGTTGGGCCGTCTATCAAGCAAAAAGGGCTGAGAAGCAATGCTTATTGGGGACATGGACATTTCGAGGTTGATGGTCTATGTGCAGCATGTAGAGGAAGAAAGGCTGATAGATAGAGAGAAGTTCAAGAACAAGAGAGCTAAGACATGGAATGAGTCCGGGCAACAGAAGAGTAATGTCAATCGGTCATCCCTTCAACAGAAACAGAAGGGCCCTGCTCCATCATCTGCTAGTGCACCTGCACCTAAGAACAAAGGTGAGTACAATAATCAGAACTTCAGAGCTAAACATGTCTATTCACAGGGTAGTGTGGCGCAAGGGGGTAGTAAGCCTCCTGCCTGCACCAAGCGTGGTAGGAACCACTCAGGTATTTGTCGTGAGGGCTCCATAGTTGTTTCAAGTGTGGTCGGACTGGGCATTTAATGCGAGATTGTCCAAAGAACAAGCAGGGAAATGGTAATGGGGGCAATAGAGCCCAGTCTTCTTCAGTTGCTCCACCATACATAATTGCACCCAGAGGGGCTACTTCCGGTACTGGCAGAGGAACAAATCGCTTATACGCTATCAACAGTCACTAAGAGCAAGAGGATTCACCAGATGTTGTCACTAGTATGATTCAAGTCTTTGACTTTACTGTTTATGCCTTACTAGATCCAGGATCGAGTTTATCTTTTGTAACTTCATATGTTGCTATGAACTTTGATGTTATTCCTGAGCAACTTAGTGAACCATTCAATGTCTCTACGCCTATTGGTGAGTCTATTATAGAAAAGAGAGTCTACCGTGATTGTCGCATTTCCGTCAATCATAAGAGTACCATGGCTGATTTAATTGAGTTGGACATGGTAGATTTTGATGTCATTCTTAGTATGGACTGGCTTCATGCCTATTATGCCTCAGTTGATTATAGAACTCGAGTAGTCAAGTTTCAGTTTCCAAATGAGCCAGCCTTAGAGTGGAAAAGCAGTTCAGCAGTTCCTAAGGGTCGTTTCATTTCATACCTTAAGGCAATGAAGTTAGTTTCTAAGGGGTGTGTCTACCACTTAGTCTGAGTTAATGACTCTAGTGTTGAGATACCTCCTATTCAGTCAGTTTCAGTAGTAAGAGAGTTTCCAGATGTTTTTCCTGGAGTCCCTCCTAAGAGAGAGATAAACTTCGGTATAGACATTTTTCCAAATACTCGTCCTATCTCTATTCTGCCATATAGAATGGCACCAGCAGGGTTGAAAGAGCTTAAAGAGCAGTTGAAAGACCTTTTAGAAAAAGGGTTTATTCGGCCAAGTGTCTCACCTTGGGGTGCTCCGGTCTTATTTGTGAGAAAGAAAGATGGTTCCTTTACGATGTGTATAGATTACCGTCAATTGAACAAGGTTACCATCAAGAACAAGTATCCTCTTCCGAGAATTAATGATCTTTTCGATCAGCTTCAGGGTGCTTCTTGTTTTTCAAAAATAGACCTCAGATCTGGCTACCATCAGTTGAAAATAAGGGAATGTGATATTCCAAAGACAACATTGAGGACCCGTTATGGTCATTATGAGTTTTTGGTCATGTCGTTTGGGTTAACTAATGCACCTGCAACGTTCATAGACCTTATGAATAGAGTTTTCAAACCTTATTTAGATATGTTTGTTATCGTCTTCATTGATGACATACTAATCTATTCAAGGAATAAAGAAGATCATGCTAGCCATCTCAGAATAGTTCTTCAGACTTTGAAAGATAAGGAGTTATATGCTAAGTTCTAAAAATGTGAGTTTTGGCTTGAGTCTGTGGCATTCTTGGGCCACATAGTTTCCAGTGATGGAATTAGAGTTGTACCCAAAAGATAGAGGCAGTGCAGAGTTGGCCTAGACCCACATCTCCAACTGATATTAGGAGTTTCTTGGGTTTGGCTGGTGTCACGACCCGAGAGCACCCCCTAGTCGTAACCGGCGTACTCGACCTCGAAGAGGTCTAATACTAGCCTCTTAGCATTCATTCATCGCATAGACACTAAAACCATAAGGAATTTAAAACTTTTTTTACCAAGAAAACATTTCATAATTTAAAAAAAAAAAAAAATAACAAGCGGAAGACTTTCTAGACTTTATACATGATGTCTCAAAACCATCTAATACTTTAGAGTACAAAATTTGGGACCAATCCCGTACACAACTTAAACAATACTAAAAAGACATAAAAGAACATATTGGGTATTGTCCTCGAATCTATGAGGACTCACCAAATCTTCATCTTCAACACTTAGAAACCTATCAAAGCCATGACATGTCATCATCTCCAAATCCCTACACTTTAGTTCAAAAAGGGAAAGAAAGGGGTTAGCACAATTAAGTACTAAGTATGGAGACCATGCAAAAACATGCCAAAAAGGACATTTTCAAGGAAGTAATGCTTTCATATCATTTGATAAAACCTTTCCTTTACAAGTATAAGAGACATAATACAAGTCAACATTAACATATGAGACCATAGCCAAGCACACACATACTTAACATAAGTCCATATACAACCCATGCTTAACTTTAAAAGAACACATGTCATTTCATTACCATAAGACCTCTACCTAATATAACCTTAAGACACACTTGAGTGAGACAAGAAGTGATCGCCCATACAACCTCTTCAAACACACTTAAGTGTTCCCTAAGATTACCTTAGATAAGGACATTTCCTTTATAACATGACATCAATAGACCAACATTCTTTAAGAAACCATTTTGGAGACATTCAAGCACATAAGGGGACTTTCACATAATAGTCGTTAGACTTAGGGAACTCACTTTAGTATCTTCAAAGCCTACTCGTGCCATGTGTAGATAGCATCCCATACTACTACCTACACGTTGTAGAACCTATCCAATAACTAGAGTGCACATCCCACATGATGGGAATAGGCATAACCGAGATAGACCATACTAGCTAGGTATGGAATCCGGAGTCTATCCTACTCCGTGGAGGTTGTTCTACTTGCCAAAGGTAGAACTAGTAAGCAACCCATGTAGGCACATGGTTTAGGGGATGTCCAAGGAAGTTCATTGTGCCTAATCTCATACTCAACTAGGCCACCTTCCTAACCACATCCACTCGGTGCTAGCCTTATTTCCCATAGAGTATTCAATCACATATGTACTTAGAGAAGGTTCCTTTTCTAGTTCAACCAACTCATAGTACCTCTTCCCAAGAAAGGCCCCATTTCTTAGTCATGGCCAATCAAGGTTCATAAGGATAGCTCATTAAATCCCCCTAGAAGGGTGCCTTAGGCCTACCGATCCAAGGTTCATCATTTCACACATGAGAAGGGCTACCACCATTAGGTCTACCGATTTCATGGTTTTACATTTACTTAAGAAAGCTAGACTTATGAAAGGGCACCATTTCTTAGTTTTGCCGATTCAAGTCTTGGCCTAGAATTCCTCTTTTAGCATTTATAGAAAGGGCACCATTTCTTAGTTTTGCCCATTTCACACATTCATGCATTCAAGACTTTAAGTAACAAGGAGGGACACTTTAGTCTACCAACCAAGTCACAACATTTTCATTTAAGGATACTTTATAATCCAACATCATTTCACATATACATCATGAGAAATCATACTTTAACTCACAATGCTATCCACTTTACATAGGATCATCACAAGATCACATAAAACTCATTCACATCATACCTTCACATAAAACTCATTCACATCATACCTTCACATATAGCTTCACATAAAACTCATTCACACCATACCTTCACATATAGCTTCACATAAAACTCATTCACACCATACCTTCACATATAGCTTCACATAAAACTTTACATATAGCTTCATATAGGACTTTACATATAGCCTCATTCATATATAATAATATAACAATACAATAACACTCATATAATGCCCTTCATGGCCTCAATCATAATACATTCCATAAGTAGACACCTCCACCATAAGTGGATCACACATCAACCTATCAAAATTTTATATCAATTCTACATTAACAATGAAGTTAGGCCAACTTACCCTTTTTCCAAAGCCACAATCACCATTTCTCAACTCTCCAATAATTCACAATAGATAAACATAGATAATAATAGAAATCAACTATTCAACTCAATTTAAGCATAATTCTATCATCATTCAATCATAAACAATAACCCCACTTCATAAGCCAACTTTTGAAAATTTGCAAAGACATGGGTTCATGGAATTTCCTTTCTTAAAACCATCAATAATAACATAAATCCTCATTAAAAAAAACATTTAATGCAAGAACCCATGCTAGAATCGAAATTAGGATTTTGAGTTTTTGAACAACTTTTGAAATCTTTTGGATTGACTCTTTGATTGAAGAAGGAATCAAAGATGAAGAGTCCCCATACCTTATTCTTCAAGAACCAAACGAAATTAGAGAAGAAATCAGCAGCCACCATCCACCCTAGCTCCATCTTTCACCTTGAGCTTCCATGGGGTTTTGAGAGAGGGAGGGTTTCTTTTTTCTTCCTAATTGGAGTGATTTAAATGGAAGAATTTTGGTCAAAAGGGTTTTATAATTTCTAGGAAATAATATATGTCCTTTGGAAAAAATGGTCCAACACTTAGAAAAAAAAAAAAGGCGGGTGAACAGTAATTTCGGTCATTGGAAATTTGCATTTTCTGCCGGACAGATTTTACGAAAATGGGTATAACTTCTTCGTCCGAACTCCGAATGAGATAAAACGAAGTGCGTTAGGTAGCTAACTCAAAGGGCTTTCCATGGATATTTTATGGGCCACCCAATTATTTGTGTGCTAGGAGATATGACCCTCCAAAGTAGACCCTCGAAAAAGGCTTCACTTGGAAATTTCGGATTTTGATACGGTTGCTCTAAAATTTGGGTTAGACCCATTTCCCACTCAATTTGACCCCCTAAACAAGAATATGAAGTCGGATTTTCGAAAAACGAAACGGATCTTTTTATATACAGCTAAACAAGTTTTCGGTAACTTCCGAAGCACATTTTAAGAACTTTTTGGGTCAAATTCAATTATAACTCTTTCATTAAGTTCTCGACTCCAACCTCACATGTGAGGCTCTAGTTTCACTCTATCATTTTCCGGGTCGTTACAGCTGGCTATTATAGAAGGTTTGTAGAAGGGTTCTCACCCATTTCGTCTCCTTTGACCAAGTTGACTGAGGAAATAGTGAAATTTCAATGGTTTGAAGCTTGTGAGAAAAGCTTTCAGGAATTGAAGAAGAGGTTGACTACTGCCCCAGTTTTGACCTTACCAGAAGGTACTCAAGGTTTTGTGGTGTATTGTGATGCATCTAGAGTTAGTTTGGGTTGTGTATTAATGCAGAATGGCAAAGTTATAGCTTATGCCTCCAGACAGTTGAAAGTTCATGAAAATAATTACCCAACCCATGACTTAGAGTTGGTTGCGGTAGTATTTGCTTTGAAGATATGGCGTCATTAGTTGTATGGTGTTCATGTTGATGTATTCACTCATCACAAGAGCCTGCACTATGTGTTCACTCAGAAAGAGCTTAATCTCAAATAAAATAGGTGGTTAGAATTACTCAAGGATTACGACATGAGTATTCTTTACCACCCAGGTAAGACTAATGTTGTTGCTGATGCCTTGAGCAGGTTGTCTATGGGTAGTACCGCCCATGTTGAGAAAGAAAAGAGAGAGTTAGTGAAGGATGTGCATAGACTTGCACGCTTAGGAGTCCGGCTAATGGATTCCACAAAAGGAGTAGTGGTGATGAATAGGGCTGAGTCTTAATTAGTGTCAGAAATGAAGGAAAAGCAAGACCAAGATCCCATTTTGCTTGAGTTGAAGGCAAATGTTCATAAGCAAAAAGTATTAGCTTTTGAACAAGGGGGATATGGTGTGTTGAGATATCAAGGAATATTGTGTGTACCTATGGTGGATGGACTCCAAGAGAGGATCATGGAGGAAGCTCATAGCTCCAGATATCCCATTCATCTGGGTTCCACAAAGATGTATCATGATTTGAGAGAGGTGTATTGGTGGAATAGTATGAAGAAGGGCATTGCAGAATTTGTTGCTAAGTGTCCAAATTGCCAACAAGTTAGAGTAGAGCACCAAAGGCCCAGTGGGTTGGCTCAGAATATAGAACTTCCGTAATGGAAGTAGGAGATGATTAATATGGACTTCGTCACAGTTTTACCAAGGTCTCACAGGCAGCATGATTCTATTTGGGTGATTGTCGATAGAATGACAAAATTAACCCATTTTTTACCGGTAAAGACTACTCATTCGGTAGAAGATTATGCTATGTTGTATCTTCAAGAGGTGGTAAGACTTCATGGGGTTCCGGTCTCCATTATTTCAGATAGAGGTGCGCAATTTACTGTACAGTTTTGGAAGTCATTCCAAAAAGGCTTGGGTTCAAAGGTGAACTTAAGTACTGTCTTTCATCCTCAGACAAATAGGCAAACAAAGCGCACTATTCAGACCTTAGAAGATATGTTGAGGGCTTGTGTGATTGAATTTAAAGGGAATTGGGATGATCACCTACCTCTCATTGAGTTTGCTTACAACAATAGTTACCACTCTAGCATCCAAATGGCTCCTTATGAAGCTCTTTATGGGAGAAGATGTAGATCTCTTATTGGATGGTTTGAAGTTGGTGAAGCAGGGTTGATAGGACC
Source organism: Solanum verrucosum (assembly GCF_900185275.1). NCBI lineage: Eukaryota > Viridiplantae > Streptophyta > Magnoliopsida > Solanales > Solanaceae > Solanum > Solanum verrucosum. The sequence continues at coordinate 501,226 of NW_026019986.1, forward strand.
AGAATTATTTCATCAAGCTATGGAGAAGGTGAAAGTGATTCAAGAGAGGTTGAAAACGGCACAGAGTCGTCAGAAATCCTACATTGATGTTAGGAGAAGGGCGTTAGAGTACGAAGTGGATGATTGGGTATATCTAAAATTTTCACCCATGAAAGGTGTTATGAGGTTTGGTAAGAAGGGGAAACTTAGTCCCCGGTATATTGGACCTTATCGAATATCCAAGAGGATCGGCAATGTAGCTTATGAGTTAGAGCTACCACAAGAGTTAGCCGCGGTTCATCCGGCGTTTCACATCTCTATGTTGAAGAAGTGCGTGGGCGATCCGTCATTGATCATACCAACTGAAGATATTGGGATCAAGGATAGCCTATCTTATGAAGAGATTTTGGTTCAGATTCTAAATCGCTAAGTTCGCAAGTTGAGGACTAAGGAAGTAGCATCAGTCAAAGTCCTTTGGAGGAAACAATTTGTTGAGGAAGCTACTTGGGAAGCTAAAGAGGATATGAAGAAAATATATCCACATCTCTTTGAGTCCGGGAAAAATGCAGATCAAGGTACTAATTCTCTTCTTGGTACTCTTTAAATTATGAGTGAGCATGTTGCTTGTTTGCAATTGTTTGTATGGTGTTTGGACTTGATATTACACCCTGAGCTTAGAAGGAGTAATCTCATTCGAGGACGAATGTTTCCAAGGGGATATATTGTAACATCTTGCAAGTTGAAATAACTAGGAAGAAGCTAATAATTGGAAATAGTCATTTTTGGAAAGAATGAAAATCTGGAAATTTGTTTAAGTTAGGAAAAGTTGAGTTTTGGTCAACTTCAAACATCCATAACTCCTAGCTCAAGATAAGTTACATGTACTTCCAGATATGGTTGGAAATCTCTTGTAATGATCTTTCCAACGCCGCCAAGTTTGCGCGATTCCGAGTTCTTATGAGTAAGTTATGCCTTTTGGAAGTTGGGTTGTTGGATTAAGGAAAGTCTAATTCGGATTTTTGAAGGGTAATTTAGTCTTTTCCTTACCTAACTATTCTAATTCGTTTTTAGGAGTTTAATTGGGGTAAATTCAGATTTTAGTCAGTTTTAGAAAAGTTAATTTTTCGCTAGGGCATTGAGACGAGGAGAAAAGAGAAGAACGTCCAAGATTCGTCGATTTCGGCAAGGGTAGCTTGTGGATTTCGTCGGGGTGATACCTAAAAGGTATGTGAGATCAAATAGCATTGGGTTAGTTCACCCACGCACCAATCAAGATTCAATTCAGCGAAATATGTGTGATTTGAATGTAAATCCTTTGAGTTCTTCATGAAATTCGTTTGAATTCTTGTGGGTTGTTTTGTTGAAGTTTCTTGCGATTTCATTCATGTTTTCGGGTGAAATTTATGTTTGAATCTATCATGTATTAAGGGTATAAATGATCCTAAGTGTTTGGGGAAAGAACCATTGAAGTTTAAAGGGTTTAGAGTTGAAAAACGGAGAAGAAAAGTCGTCAAACACCTGGGAAAGGGAGTGGGGCATCGCGCCAGCCAGCGCGCTCCAAAGCAGTCCCTGAACGTGGGGCTCTGGGGCAATGCGCCAGCCAGAGCACCCCAACTTGTTCTCTGAATGTTGAGGGCTGGCGCCCCACGCCTCTCACAGCTCCGGGGACGTCAGTTCTTCCCATTCTTCCCCTATCTTTTCGTACTTATTCCTTAGCAATGTACCAATGTTTTCTAGATGATTCCAACACTCTAAGGTACATCTAAACATCATGAAATCAGCCATAAACATGAGATCATGAACCTTGAATCCATAATCCAATTCAAGAGAAGTTAGGATCAAAGTCAAGAGAAGTTAAGAGTCAAGTCTAGAGGTTAAAAAGGAAGTCAAAGCAAAGTTTATAAAGTTTTCAAAAGTCTTTCACAAACGTTTTAACTTTGTTTTAAGACTGAAAGTTCAAGTTAAGCAAAAACTAAAGTTTGAAGTACATTTTCTTCAAAAGAGTATATCGGGACTATGAATTCCCAAAGAGTAAATGTTTTCACATTTAAACAAGAAAGGAAACTGAGATTTCCAAGATAGCCTTTGAGCTAAGTTTTTGAGCACTAATCTCAAATCACAGAAGAAGTATGTTTTTAAACATAAAGAGCTAGTATCATATTTTGGGAGTAGTATTGAGCACCGAATTGGAGGCGAGTATGAGTTTAGATAACTCACGTCTCCATAAAACCATGTAGCCACCATGGGTAGAAAAGGGTCATACTTTTTAGATGAACCCTTTTCACAATAGACTAGTGGATCCACTTAGTAGCTTAGGACCTATACCTCTGGTCGGGTATAGGATGCACTGGCAGCGTGAGGTAGATCGATGTATCATCACTATAGCTCTTATGTGATGGTTGTCGGTTAGAGAAACTCCCACAGAAGTTATTGTATTTTTATATACATCAGTTTATTGTATTTTTACATACATTTTAAAGTTATGTTGTATCCTTGTAAATACACAGAGTTGACATAATGTTTTTAAACATATTTTCTTTTATATTGCACTTGTTTTAAACTGCTTTATATTGGAATGAGTTCAGTTAAGTATTATGAGTTGAGAAGAGCCAGGTAAGTGTTTCTTTCAGATTTCCCTTTCAAGCCTATGTTGTTTTAGTATTCCAACTCGCATACTCGTACATTCAATGTACTGATGCCAGTTGGCCTGCACCGTCTTATGATGCAGACACAGGTGACTAGGATCAGCATTCCAGCGCACCGTTGATCCAGTGAGCAGTTCAGAGTCAGTCGGTGAGCCTCCTTGCATTCCGGATGATCTATTTTCATTGCTTTCTAGTTAGTTCATTAGGATGTTGTGGGGTTGTCCCAACATCCATCTCAGTTGTTTTAGAGGTTTCATAGACAGTCAAATGTTAGTCCTTTGAGTCTTTTCATTATCATTTCTTATTGTTAAGACTTGGGTTGCCACTTTTCGCCCAGTTGAATGTTTAACCTTTAAACATTCTCAGTTATTTTATTATTCAGTTCAGTTAAGTGTTATTGATCATTATAAGTATGAGTATTGTCTTCTGCTTGTTGACACCCAATTTTTGCCCTCTCCGATAATAATTGATTTTCGAGCTTCCTAAATTTTAACTGATTGGAAATAATTGGCTTTATAAAATTCAAAATAATTTTCAAGTAATTTTAAGTAGTTTTGTCATTTTTATAAATTTTAAAATAATAAATATGATATTTTATATAATTATGTGTCTAATTAATATATTTTATTAATGTTCGAAAATTGTCTCAAAAGGATTTTAGTTTTATTTAAATACGTGTTTATTTAGTTTAAATTAATTAATAGCCTATATTTTGAGTTAATTAGTTTATAATTAAGTTAATTATTATATAATTATGTGTCTAACTAGTATATTTTATGAATGTTCAAAAATTGTCTCAAAAAGATTTTAGCTTTATTTAAATATTTGGTTATTTAGTTGTTTATATTGTTAAATTAATTAGTCTATAATTAAGTTAATTATTTTATTTTTTTAAGATTAAGAAGCTCGTTAATTAATTAATATCAATTTGTCTTACTTAATTACTAGCCGAATCTATCTTAACTAAATCAAATTGGCTAAGTTTTTCTAATCCTCTTTCAACCGACCCCACCCCTATATTCTTTTACAATTAACAACAGTCCATATCCAACACTGCAACACATACAACAAACCCATATACCCAATTCCATTTATTCCCTCAATTCCCAGACCCAATAGCAATTATTTCAGCCCACTTCCCAATTCCATTTCCTACAATTCCCAACCCAATTTTTTTAGGAAAAATTACTTAAATACACAACACTTCTTTACCTATTTTCAATATTTTCCTACTCTTTTACTAAATACAAAAATCCCTTATTTTTCCGTTATTAATTAAAGTATCCGCCCGTTATTAATTAAAGTATCCGCGCTGCTATATTATGCATCCGCCTGTTAATTAAGTATCCGTGCTGCTAACAACTTAATAATTTAAGTATCCGCCCGTTATTAATTAAAGTATCCGCGCTGCTATATTATGCATCCGTCCGTTAATTAAGTATCTGTGCTGCTAACAACTTAATAATTTAAGTATCCGCTCATTATTAATTAAAGTATCCGCGCTTCTATATTAAGTATCCACACTGCTATATTATGTATCCGAAAAACACTAAAAAAAGAGATTTTTGGTAATTAATGAAAGAGTAGGGAAATGAAGTAATTTCTTTCTTATACTATGTCATTTGCCTAATTTTTACTTTTTTTTATATCCAAAAGACCCATCAACATATAATACATACAACAATACACGTACAACAAGACCAAATACCACAAACACCACCCGACATTCTTCTTCTTCTTCCAGTCGAGAAGAAACCCAAAAAACTCCAGCGATCCAGCGAAATTGCAGCCCAGACCGAGCCCAGCCGCGTGTCTCTCTCCTCTCTCCTTATCCCGTTCGTACGATAATATCCTCTAGTAGCCAGGTGTTTGCATATCCTCGCTTCGATTGTCATGGTAAAGAGATCGAACGACCATATTTTTCATTCCGTTGAGGAATTGTACATTTTTGTACAAATGTCAGCCGCCCCAACCTTATCCTCCAAGAAATTTTTGAATTTCAAATGGGAATTCTTATCCAAGTTTCTACCCGATTCCCCCCAAATTCGACCTAGTTATTTCCCTATAAATACTCTCTTGTTCTTCATGGTTATGTGGGAGAAAATGGGGGGAGAAAATAATTTGCCGCAACTCTCGAAAAAAAATAGCTCACAAAGGGTGCAGCAGGAAATAGATATAAAGAATACATACGAAATACATTCAAAAATAGATAAGAGATCAACTCTATTTTAGCTTCATTCCCTTGCTCGTTCATAGGAACTTATTTAAGTTTCACATCGTGGTTGTGGAAATCTCTTCACCTCATCCATCCCAGTCGCTGCCTCGGAAACGGTATATAATTTCACTTTTCTTTAAGTCTTTCTTTGCTTAGCTGATTGTTTGATGGCCATAGTTGTATGAAGATTATAATTCTTTGTCTTGGCTGAAATTTTGGTCTTGGCTTACTTAGTTTAGAATATGATTTGTATGGGTGTGTGAATCTTAAAGTTGATTTCAAGTTTGTGATTCGATAGTGTGCTCGTTTTTCTTTAGCTTCCATAATGTATCTCGTTTGGTTTTGAACTTTTATGCTAGTCTTGGTTTACCTCTGTTTGTTGTGAATTTGCATGAGTAAGTCACTGTTCAACATGTTTAGTACTAAGTTTAGGAATGTATAAATCGATATAGCTTGATGTCTCAATCCCCTGTTCACTTCAAGGCTGCCTTCTTTAAGCCCCCTCTTGTTGATCAATTTTATTCCTTTTTCTTTTCAAATATATGATGCTTAACTTTACTAAAAGCATAAATTTGTTGGGTTAATTTCAAGTGTGTCGTTTTTCTATTTATTACAATCAAAATAAATTGTTTGGAGTTTGTTGTTAAGTTATCCATATTAGCGTTAACTAGGTTCATTTCATGAGTCATTTCGAAATTTGAAAGCTATGTTGGTTGTTTTATTTTCTCTTCTTTCGCTTGTTAAGTTATAGAATTGTTGTTGTCCTAGTTTTGATTGAAAATTAGGGAAATACGGCTTGCTTATAATGCTAATCACAAGTTTGGCCATCTGTTTTCGTGATTGGTTTAGCTTACTTCTTGTCGCCTTCTATCTCTAAGTTGCATTCATGTTAAAAATATTTGGTCGCATCATCGTGTTTATTTTGTGGTTTGCTTAAAATATCAAAAGAGGATGGCTTGCTGTATGTGATTGTGGGGAAGTTTTGTATATTTTTTGCATTTTGAGTTAGAGGTTGATTTCCTATTGTTACTGTAATTTAATGGGTCCAAATTGTTATCTTTTAAAATCATAGGAGATTATTGTTTTGATAGTAGTGGCTTGTTTGTGAATGCAACAATGGTTCTCCTTTTGTGTCTTTAAATCTGCATATATGAAAAGGCCTTTTAAGTGTAATATGCCTCTTTGACCCTATCCTATTCAATTTAAGTTAAATGTGCTTTCTTACTGCCAAATGCATGCTTCTTTTCTTTTAATTTGTCTCCTTGAACCCTAATGAGTAGATATCGATAGTAGTCCTTTCGATTTGAAATAACTACGTCGCTTTTATCCCATTTAAAATCATGTCTTAAGTATTTCTTTATTTCAAATGCTAATTATGTTTTTCTTTTGTTGTATGAACCCCTGTCGAGTCCATGGTGGACTTCCTTCCTTTGCATTCTCGAGATGAGCCATAAAGGCTCAAACCCTTTCCTTTTCGAGTCAGCCAGCCATGAAAATTCGAAGAACAGGTCATTGACGTGGCGTACAGGTGTTTGGAGCTAACACAGGATTGTATACACTAGTATACACCTAGTGTATACAAAGATGGGAAAATAGGCCTAAAGGCCCCAAATTCGGTTTTGTATTTTGTTACTTTGGGCCTAAGCCTCCTTGTCATTTTTATTGTTACTACGTGTTAGTTATTAGGATAGGTACCAAAGTGCAAGAAGTGGGCCTAAAGCCCCCGCGGAAAATTAGTTTATCTTAGGACAGGTGCAAACGGGCCAAAGGCCCAAAACTGAAATCAAACCCAAGTGCTGGCCCGGGCGGACAGATCTAGACTTGGGTCCAAATTTCCTTTCCCTCTCTATTTAACTGCTATTATATGTTTTATTTGTTAAAATTGATTTCAAGGTTAAAAAATTCAATTCCCCAAAAGAGTCCATGTTGAGTAAACATCTATATTTTTCAAAAAATTAAATAAAGTTATCACTTCCAGAATATTTATAAATTATTTACCTAAGTAATTTTTCCCTTTCCCTTAAAAGATAATTTATAGTTTTAAACTATTTATTCGCAACTTGGACAAGTATTTGTATTACTTAAAATATTAGCCAAATAGTTAATTGTTGGATAACCGCGTATTAGTGGGCATTTCGGGTGCTTTCAAACTCTTCCCGAAATGCTAATATGAACCCCGAACCCCTTTAAACATTTTTCAATTGATTTCCTATTTTAATCTATTGAAAAATCAGTTTTCTTGATTTTTTTCTTAAAAATTAATGGCGACTCTTAAAACCAATCTAATTATATTTTCCTAATAAAACACCGATGAGTTAAGTAAGCCAGACCAAGAGTTCGCTTGGGGACAACAATGGTCTTCGAGTGCCAGCCACGTCCGGGGTGTTGGCTCGGGGCATGACAGTCCAATTAAGTTTTGTAGGAGTTTCGTTCCAATTAATCTCGAGAAAGAGCTAAATCTTCCATTCAAACAAAAACTTGGATACTAAGGCCTCATTTGTTTTCATTAAGATTAAAACCTCTGAATCTAAATACACCTCTGAATATTAAGATTTACATTAAGAGTTAGGTGTCTAGATCTGAATACAAATCTGAATATTAAGATGTGGTCTTCAAATCTGAACACTGAATGATTACTATTTTTTTCAATATTTGAATGTGCATATGAAATCAAACATCATATTAATAAAATGTTATAAAAAATTCATTTCAACAAAAAAAATATAATAATCATCAAGCATAACATAAAAAAAATCACGAATAAGTTCTTTTTATAGACAAAATATAATATCAAAAAGTTTAATAAGTATGATAGATACTAATCGAAAAATAATAAATAAGATATCACATCATCAATGCCAAACATAAATTTCTCAAGGGCTTTATCCATAATCTTCAAAGGAGAAGCATTTGTTAGCTCCTTTGTCAATTTCTCATAATCATCTGCCTCTGCTTTCTCTTCCACCTCTAAACCCTACAAAAATATTACAAAATAAATAAATAAATCATTTTCATTACAAAAATTAGCAAAAGGAAGAAATTTGTAGTTGTGAGAGCAAAAGTCACGCAAAGATCGAGAGTAACAAGACATTATTTTATAACTTATTAAATAAATTTGAATGGTGTTAAGACTCTCCTGCAGATCTGATTCTTCGGACCTTTCAGGTTCATTAAGAGGCTTTTTTGGAAAAAGAAACAAATGGAATTGATGGGCTGAATCTGAAATTCAGATTCAGACCTAACAAATAAATGCACCTAATGGGCTGAATCTGAATGATTAAGATTCAGGCCTCCATTAAGTGTAAACAAGAAACATTAAATTAAAGAAATGGAGAGGGGAATTGGATACTAAATGTAAATCATAACAAATCTTATGTGAAGACTAACAAGAAAGAAGGAAAATATGATCCATATTTGGAGATGAATGTTTTCCAGGGGAGATAATGTAACACTTTGAAAGTTTGAATTATGTTGAACTAGTTAAATGTGTTTAATTAACTGAACTATATTTATCATTTTTGTAAGATTAGATATCTATCATAAATGATGGAAAATTGAATTTGCGTTCCAACGCGCATCAAACTATTCGCCAACCAAACAACACAAACAAGCATATCACACATCCCCAACACATAACATCAATCAAAATAATTATAAATCACATCTGATCATGTAAATTTAATATAAGATCCAATCTGCATTTTACCTTTACAAGAAGAGAAATCACCAACTTGCTACTAACTACCCCAATCATAAACCTTGTACATCTTAAGAGTTCCATTTCTGTAATGGTCTTTTCCCAAAAAAAACCTTCCGGTCTGACCACCCATACACATGTATTTATGTAATCATTAACGTGTCCCCCATGGATACAACTCCAAGGGTCGTTAAATACGTCAAATACACGATCATTTGATTCCCACCAGAAATGACAAAAATATAAAGTACGATCCAATAAATCCTCGCAAAATGACCATGTAAAGTTTTGGGTACTGGATAGAAAACGGATTTCAAAGTCATCTTGTTTTGAAGCACAATGAAGTTTCAGTTGAGGTGAATCAGAGGGAAGATCGTCGATGATTTGTACCTGATACTTTTCGTATAGAAAACAACCTCTAATAAGGCCAAGGGGAAACACAAATAATAACAACAAGAGGATGATTGTGATAAAGCTTGGGTGACCTATTTTTAGAAAATATAATGTTGGATATTAAAAGGTGATGCAAATTTATACTAATTTTTCCTTCACATCTTAGTAAATAAATTTTAATTTTGGAGTCAAGTAATTGTTGTACAACTTTATTTTTTCCAAACATAAGATAAGCGAAAAATAAATAAAAAAAGATATGAAGATTTTCTTAATTAATGATGGGATTAGGATATTTAAATAATTAGATTCTTTTTATTGATTTAATATAAAAATAATAGGAAAATGGTATGAAATAGAAAACTATTAATTCAAATTAAATGATATAGTCATAGTTTATTTTAGAGAAAATACATTAAAAAAAAACCCTAAACTTGGCAGCACAACTTACTTTAACACTTAAACTACAAGGACGTTTAAATACCCCCCTTAACATCATTGAAGTAAATTAAATACAACCTCGAAAATAAAATACCACTCTCACCTGCCACATCATAGTCATGTAAGCAGCACGTCACAATCATGTAAGCACCACGTCATTAATTTTCAATCCTTTTTTTGCTTATTCACCTTTTTTCTTAAACATTTTCTTAAAATTCACTACACTAATCAATTAATTAAAAAAGCATTTTAAAATCAAAATTGCCCCCATCTTCTTCCACCCCTTCTCTTCTACCCCTCCCTCTTCTTTCTTAATTTTCACCATTTTCAACCTTCACTAGCTTCTTCTTTTTCCCGAATTTCCAACCTTCAATAGTTATTTTCTTCTTCAACATTCATCAATTTTTTAAAAAAAAACTAGCATACTTAATTTTTGTGTTCGAATCCCCTCTCTCTCCCATAAATCTTCCCCGTGGAGAATAATATTTTTTTGAAAGTTATTTTTTTCTTAACAACTCAAATGAAAAATGAAGGTTGTGTAAGAAAGTTGATAGATCCACATTTTTTGCATCACAACTAATAGAATTCAAAATAGGTTACTTAAAATTCAAGAAAGTTTACATTCAATAATATGAGTTATGTGTTGGGTTTGGTGATTAGTGAAGGGCGGGTGAGGTGAGGGATGAAGATGAAGGAAACTTTTTAATATGGAAGAAGAAAGGTATAAGGAGTGCTTCAATGGGGGAAAAGATATTTGGGGAAGACAACAAAATAAAGAGAAAACAAAAGGATTAAATATTTTTTTTTTAAAAATTGAACCCACAAATTTCATTTACTTCTAAACAAGAAATTTCACATATTTTTTAACTTTAACTTATTATAAAAATTTAAAAATTATTAGTTATATATTGGCCAATAAAAAAATGTCATGTGTATGATTTTACATTTCAATTTTTTTTATTTCACGCGCTTTGAGGAGAGTGAATACAATCACTTTGCCACGTCAACTCTTAGGGTGGTATTTAATCAGTTCAGAATTGTTAAGGGGGTATTTTAACGCCCGTATAGTTAAAGTACTAAAGTTACTTTTGCTGCCAAGTTTGGAGGGGGTTTTATGCATTTTCTCTTTATTTTATTTGTAATTCGCAACAAACATCCCATTTTTTTTGTTATCTGATTCGATATACAATTAACCATTTTCAGTATACAATTAGTCATTTTATACATTTCGGTACAAAATGTATAAAATGCATTTGTGTTTGTATAAAGCGAGAGAAAAGTGTATATATAAAATAGAAATACATATATTTTCGTCCTATACACTTATAATTATACAAATACAGATCTTATTATACAAATTACAATGTATAAATGAATTTCTACAAAACTGAACAATTTGTATAAAATTGGATGTATCTAGCGAATTATACAAATCAAAAACTCCACAGCAAATATAAAATTTGTTATGGAACGCAATTATGCAAACTATAACTATAACATACAAATATGATTTTTATGTTTGTTATATGTGAAAGTTGCTCAAAATGATATGGTTCTCTCTCTCTCTCTCTCTCTCTATATATATATATATATATATATATATATATATATATATATACAAATATGATTTTATGTTTGCTATATGTGAAAGTTGCTCAAAATGATATGGTTCTCTCTCTCTCTCTCTCTATATATATATATATATATATATTTGTTATTGTGTAAGAAATAAGTAAGTAGTTTTTAGGGGTGTAAAAACCCCATTTTGATGAGTATGTAATTCAACCTTTTAACTTAATAGCATTTGCTTAGTCACCCTTTTATGTAATTTAAATTCAATTATCAAATTAGCTATTTAATTAGAAATTAATTGAATGAGGTCAAAAAGTCATTACACATTCATGTAATTAAAAGAGAAAATACATAAAAAAAAAAAAAAAAACCTTAAATTTGGCAGCGTAACTTACTTTAACACTTAAACTATATGGACATTTAAATACCTCTTAACATCTTTGAAGTGATTTTTTTTCACTTTAAGACTATAATACCACTCTCACCTGCCACATCATAGCTATATAAGCGCCACATCATAACCATGTAGGCACCACGTCATTAAAATTTTATTTCTTTTTTACTTATTCACTATTTTTTCCGCCATCCATCTTATCATCTGACAAGCATCTTATGTTGCGGCAAGCATACTATGATGCAACATTTATAGGCGGGGAAGTAGCCTTGTAGTCTTGCTTGTTCATCTTCGGAGAACTGAAAATCTGTTTGCAGAATTCATAGTCTTACGTGCTAGTACTCAATTTCTTTGATTTGAATTGGATGAAGTAAAAACACTTATCGATCCTCCACTTATACAGTGCTAGAGTAATCTCACCATGTGTCAAGAATTGAATGGCAGACACAATTCTTACTCGTTCTCTGCACAACTTTGTGCAGTTGAAGACTATCCATGTTTAATGGAAAACTAACTGGCTCTCACTACCTTGTGGAGCAAACAAAAAATTCCAAAACCACACTGCTTGTATGAACAAACAAATTTTACACAACCAACTTACGTAGAAAAGATTTCATATTCTATGCCAATAGATTTGAACAAGTGGGGAAAAAGATTGAACAAATTTTATTTCTCCAATAGCAATTAGGGAATAAATGAAGGTTTATTGGGAGAGGTTTAGGTTTACTCTCAGGTTTATGGTTTCGAGAAAGAAGATGGAAGATGAAAAGGTAGATAAGAAATGTTCTCTTCTTAGAAACGTGTCTCGAGAAAAGGTTTCAAAAATGAAATAATATATGTTTAATTGTGTTGAAATTTTAATGTTTTTTTATTAACTTATATTTTAGGGATAAGGCACAACACTACATCAAAAATGAGCTTTAGCGACAATTAATTAGTAGTTGTCGCTAAATATGTATTTTTAGCTGCAATTAGCACTCTTTGTATATGTCTCTAAAGGCTTTAGCGACATTGGATCTAATGATACTTAAATAATGTCGGTAAAAACTTTATCACTCTTTATCAATGTGTCTATTTACTACTGCTAAAAGTTGTTTTTGTTGAAGTGCAAGTATCCCCCTAGACAATGACCGAAATCTCAGAGACACGCCTTAACTAAACTAAGGTCCTATTACCCCTTGAACTCATTTTTTTAAATATAATTTTATACACCTTTTGGCTTACGTGGCACACTCCGTGACTTCACATTAAGTGAGGCGCGTGGGAGATGTTTGGAAGCCACGTAGGCCAAAAAGGTGTACAAAATTACCAACAAAATGAGTTCAGGGGGTAATAGGACTTTTGTTTAGTTAATGTGTGTCTCTCAGATTTCGGTCATAGTCTGAGGGTACTTGTGCCTTATCCCTATATTTTATGCTCCAAGTTTTTAAAGTGATGTAAAGTCCATGACCCCATAATCATACCCCACTTTTTCATAACTTAACCTTAAAAGATAAATACAAAAAATTTGTGATTATTTGTGCAATTAAGTTTTGTAGGAGTTCCTGTTCCAATTAATCTCGAGAAAGAGCTAAATCTCCCATTCGAACAAAAACTTGGATACTGAATGTAAATCATAACCAAAAGGAAACATTAAATTAAGAAATGGAGAGGGGAGTTGGATATTAAAATGTAAATCACAACAAACTCATGTCTTATGTGAAGACTAACAAGAAAGAAGAAAAATATGATCATATTTGGGGATGAATTTTTTCAAGGAGAAGATAATGTAACACTTTGAAAGTTTGTATTATATATGTTGAACTAGTTAAATGTGCTTAATTAACCGAACTATATTTATCATGTTTGTAAGATTAGATATCTATCATAAATGATGGAAAATTAAATTTAGGTTCCAACGCGCATCAAACTATTCGCCAGCCAAACAGCACAAACAAGCATATCACACATCCCCAACACATAACATCAATCAAAATAACTATAAATCACATAAGATCATGTCAATTAAATATAAGATCCAATCTGCATTTTACTTTTACAAGAAGAGAAATCACCAACTTGCTACTAACTACCCCAATCATAAACCTTGTACTGCTTTAGAGTTCCATTTCTGTAATAGTCTTTTCCCAAATAAAAACCATCTGGTCTGACCATCCATACACATGTATTTATGTAATCATTAACGTGTCCCCCATGGATACAACTCCCAGGGTCGTTAAATACGTCAAATACACGATCATTTGAACCCCACCAGAAATGACAAAAATATAAAGTACGATCCAATAAATGCTCGCAAAATGACCAAGTGAAGTTTTGGGTACTGGATAGAAAATTGATTCCAAAGTCATCTTGTTTTGAAGCACAATGAAATTTCAGTTGAGGTGAATCGGAAGGAAGATCGTCGATGATTTGTACCTGATATCTTTCGTATAGAAAACAACCTCTAATAAGGCCAAGGGGAAACACAAATAATAACAATAAGAGGATGATTGTGATAAAGCTTGGGTGACCCATTTTTAGAAAATATAATGTTGGATATTAAAAGGTGATGCAAATTTATACTAATTTTTCCTTCACATCTTAGTAACAATCTTAATTTTGGAGTCCAATAATTATAAAAAATTTCCTTCACATCTTAGTAACAAAATCTTTAATTTTGGAGTCTAGCAATTATAACATTTCTAAAAAAGCTCTCCATTACTCTTGGATGTCCCGTGTTTATTTTTTTCTATATTTATATATCCTTGAACTAATGAGAAGATAATATCAAATAATGCTGTGAATTATTAAAATATGATTCTTAATTGATAATTGGAATACTATATTTAATATATTTTTCTATTTTACCTTTGTATAATTTATGTTGTTAAAACTTAAAACTTTAAGAAATTGGATGCTCTAAAATAAAATATAGAATTTGAAAATGCACAAAAGTGGAAATTAATATTGTTAAACTTGTTGGAACTTTTTATTAAAAATACTACAATTATAATTTTCTTAATAAACTTGTTGGAACATTTAATAAGATTTTTTAAAATAATCTACTTGAGGTTTTTTTTAGCATCTTATAGTATATCTTCGCTCTTCGGTAACACATATCTAATGCCGGTAATAAAACATATATAATTTTCTTTAAAAATCTATTCTAATTTTATCGGATGTCCCCGAAGGGACTTAAAAAATATATTCTATAAAAGAACAATTTAGGTAAAGATCATGTAAGACAAAAGCCATATCTGATTAATTCACTTCCCATTTTACTAGTGATACAAACAAAATAGTTCATTCATTATGTGTCCAAATGGTAGAATTTAACAGAGGCGGATCTATTAAGGGATGTGGGGGTGCCACGCCACCCCCGAACTTCGACGGAAACTCTATATATACATAGGTATATATATATAATATTTATATTTATATAAAGCGTGCCACCCACAGAACAAAATTGGCTTGTGATGCCACGGTAGGAGGGCAACTTTAGAAGGCTGATGTTGCGGGTTCGAATCCCATTTGTACCTATTTTTTTGAGAAAGACGTTTTTTTAAGAAAAAGAAAATTGCTGCACACGTTCTTTTAAGAAAAATTAGAGAACTAAAATTAATTTATATCGAAAAGACGAATAATTTAATCAAATATAAAATTAATTTAATCGATAAGTCTATTTGACACCCACAGAGTCTAAATCCTGGATCCGCCACTGGGTAGAAACCATTCTTATATAGTGAATGTAAGTCTTGTTGCAGCATTTGTAAAACGGAAAAAGGTCAAAAATATCCTTAAACTATTCGAAATAGCTCATATTTATCCTTAAACTATATTTCGGCTCAAAACTATCCTTTCCGTCAAACTATTGGGTTAAAAGTGCCCTTCTTATTAACAGAAGTAGTTAAATGCCACATGGATGCCACATTGCACGCCAATAGGGTTCCACTGCCACATAGACTAAAAGGAAAAGGGTCAAAAATACCCTTCAACTATCCGAAATAGCTTGTATTTACCCTTAAACTATATTTTAGCTCAAAACTACCCTTTTCGTCAAACTATTGGGTCAAAAGTCTCCTTCTTATTAACGGAAGTTGTTAAATGCCATGTGGATGCCACATTGCACACCAATAGGGTTCCACTGCCACATAGACTAAATCCCTAAATCTTAATTACTCTTTTTTCCCCTTGTTTCATTATTTTCCATAAACAATTTCACCCTTTCTCCCTCATTTCGCGGCTAGGGTTTCATAGTTTTCTTTGTCGCTGGGTTTCAAAGTGGATATTCGTGGTTGTAGGTTAGTAAATCTTTTTTCATATTTTATAATGTTTACAACCACGAATATCCACTTTGAAATCCAGCCCCGAAGAAAGCTATGAAACCCTAGCCGCGAAATGAAGGGAAAGTTCTGAAATCTTAACTATCATGTGTTTGAAATCTTAAACATAATAAAATAAGAAAAACTATTTACTAACCTACAACCACGAATATCCACTTTGAAACTCAGCCCCGAAGAAAGCTATGAAACCCTAGCCGCGAAATGGGGGGAAAGTTGTGAAATCCTAACTATCATGCTTTGAAATCGTAAACACAATAAAATAAGAAAAAAGATTTACTAACCTACAACCACGAATATCCACTTTGAAACCCAGCCACGAAGATAACTGTGAAACCCTAGCCGCGAAATGAGAGAGAAGGGTGAAATCATTTTTCGTTAATAAGAAGGGTGTTTTTGACCCAATAGTTTGACGGGGAGGGTAGTTTTGAGCCGAAATATAGCTTAAGGGTAAATATGAGCTATTTTAGATAGTTTAAGGGTATTTTTGACCCTTTATCTTTTAGTCTATGTGGCAGTGAAGCCCTATTGGCATGCAATGTGGCATCCATGTGGCATCCACATGGCATTTAACAACTTTCGTTAATAAGAAGGACACTTTTGACCCAATAGTTTGACGGAAAGGGTAGTTTTGAGCCAAAATATAGTTTAAGGGTAAATATACGAAATAGCTCATATTTAGAGAGAAGGCCCAAAATAGTCTCTCATCTTTGGGTTAAGACTCAAAGTCATCCTTGATTTGTCACATGGAGCATTAATAGTCCCTCATGTTTGCAATATTGGTGCACTTTTGGTCCTCCTTCAAAATTTTGCCTATTTTTTAACATTAACTTTATTCATAATATATGTATGGGATGTTTAATTGTCATTTTATATATTTATTATAAATAATAACTTTATGTGAGAGATTGAGAGAAGAAAAACACCTTATTTTGTTTAGTAGAAATCGTACTGCAGGTAAAGTTGAGAGGTTCATCACGACAATTTCACGTACAATAGTATAATTTTTTTTTTCTTGCAATGTCATATGTTAAAATGTTCTTAGTTTACCTACAGTAATAGTTATATTGAACAAAACAAGGTGTTCTTTTTCTCACCTTCTCTTACATAGAGTTATTATTTCTAATAAATATATAAAAAGACGATGGGACATTCCTTACATAAAATTATGAACAAAATTAATGTTAAAAAATAGGCAAAAGTTTAGGGGAGGACCAAAAGTGCACCAATATTGCAAACATGATGGACTATTAGTGCTCCATGTGAAAACTCAAGGATGACTTTGATTCTTAACCCAAAGATGAGGGACTATTTTGGGCCTTCTCTCTAAATATGAGCTATACTTACCTTCTTGCACCATTGTCCTTCTTCGAACTTGCAATGGTGGCTCTAGACATCAACTTCTTCTTCTTAGGGTTTTTCTCGAGCTACATGGCCGTTAGGCGGACTTGTCCTTCCGTCTTCGGCACCTTGACCATGGGCACCATACATGATCTTCCTTGCTCTATGACTAGAAGTCGTTGGAGGTAGGGATCGATCACTGCGTGGCACTGCTGGAAAAACTCCTACCCAAGAATTATGTCAAAGAGATCTAAATGAGCGATAGTGAAGTTGGCCTTACCTTGCCACTCGCCTAGCGTGATGCTTACTCCATGCGCGACTCCACTCACAGGAGTCGGGGGTGCATTGACCGTCTTGAGTTGGGCGTTGCTTGAACTGTAACTCAACCCCAACCTCGTTGTTGCCTTTTTGGTCATGAGATTGACCTCTGCACCCGTGTCGATCAAAGCACAAGCGGGTTTTCCATTGATCTTAAGGACGACATACTGCGTGCCGTATCCTTTTGGCTTCTCTGGCTGCTTCGTGATAGCTCTGCATAGTCCTATCAAGTCCAACTGCGTCGTCCCTTCGCCTTGTCCTTGCTCCTGGGCGTCTTTCTCCTTCCTCTCTCGCAGGATAGCACCAAGGCTCTTCAGTTCGGGGCACCTTGCATAACCATGCGGCTCGCCGCATATGTAACAGCCACCTTTGTTGGCAACCTCTATATTCCTCTCCGTGTTGCCATGACTTCCAGATTTCTTGCCATCGGACTTATAGGTGTCATGCCTCTTGGGATGTGGCCGCTGCTCCTCGCCTTTTCCACGATCTCCCCCACCATGGTCATGACTACCTCTCATCTCTTCTCCTCTGGCTCTGTCGGGCTTCTCTTGCCTGAAGTCTGTCAAAGCTTCGGCCTGTGTGATGGCTTCATCTATGGTCCTGACTTGCCGACGTTCCAACTCCGTCCTGGCCTAATTTTGTAGCCCATCCATGAAGTGGAACAACATATCATCATCCGTGAGGTTAGGAATTTGAAATGTGAGGGTAGTGAACTCCTGCACATATGCACGGATGCTACCCGTTTGCTTCAGCTCCCTAAACTTGCGCTTCGCCTCATAGATGACGTTGTTAGGGAAGAAGGCTTTCTTGAACTCCTCCCGGAATTGCTCCCAGGTGTTGATGGCGCACGTCCCCTTCCCTATCTCGGCCTCCTTGCGCCTCCACCATAGCATGGACATCTCTGAAAGATATAACACAGGGGTGTTGATCTTACTCTCGTCGCTTTTCAGCCCGTTGCATTTGAAGTAATTCTCCAAAATGCCAAAGAAAATTCTCCACCTCTTGCGCGTCACGGACGCCTTTGAACATAGGTGGCTTGGGAGCCTCGACCCTGGCCTCCCTATCTCGGTCAAGCGACGATGATCCTCTAGCTGCCACACCTTCCTTGAGTGCTTTCATCTCGGCCTTCATGGTCTCAATCGTGCTCAACGCCTCCATGAGCCAACACTCCAAGGAAGTGATAGCCTCCTTCATCTCAAACTCGGCCTGCTGACGTCCCTCCAACTCCTTACGGATGTTTTCGGTCTCTTCAAGGGTGAAGTCCTCAAGTGTCTTGAACTTGCCATCGGCCACATTCAAACGCCGGCCTAATATCTCCACGGCCTACCTTGCCACTTCAACCCTTGCGACCCATTCTTCTCCAGCGGTGACGTCAATAGGCTTCTCGCCAAGTTCATCGTCACTTGCTTCGGTGGTCGAAGGTGGATGAGATGTTAGCGCCTCTCTTGGTGTGGGATCCAGCAACATTTTCTCATTACTCTTTTGGTGCTTCTTTCCTTTGCGATTCCTCTTTCCACCATCCGAACGTACGTTGGTGGTACTAGCGGTGTTCACGTCTCCTTCGGTTGTCATTCCCTTAGTATCAAACCTTCGCTCTGATACCACTTTGTCACGGACTTAGAGTCTTACTAAAGCTCCGTGCGCCACTTGACAACTTACTCACAAATCTTTCACGATCTTGTAAGCTCAAGTAAGCCCTTTGAAACTAAGATCGCTAAGAGAACGAAAAGAAGACTTAGAGAATTTTGGAAGAAGGCTTTTGTATTGCTTGGAAGAATGCTTTACACTTGAGTGATTGCTTGGATGGTTGGATGCCTTGCAAATGAATGGCACCACCTATTTATACTAACTCCTAAGGACTAAAGTGTAAATTAAAATTACTTACAAGTCCCTAAGATATTTACACAAAAGCCTCTCTCTAGAATTCTCTACACTCTAGAGAATTCCAAGGCTTTCTTGGAAACTATCTAAATTATTCTAGAGAATTCTAAGGAATTCTCTAGCCTTCTTGAATAATCTAAAAGGTTCTAGAGTTCTCCGCAAACATCTCCACAACTCTAGACCCTTCCGCCCCTATTCGGACGCAAAATTTACCTATGGTGTGGCAGGACATGACATCTAGCTCCTGGTCAGAATGACAGACTTGGTAGAGTCATGATTGAGCCGGATGGATCATCGTAAGTTTGTTTTGTTATCTATTTGTTAGTTTATTTTATTTATTTCTTATACTTTAAAATATTATTCATGAACTAATATATTTATTATGTGTTTTGCAGGTGGCATCCTGCAAAGGATGTTACTCGGGCTTTAAAAGATTGTGTTAGAAGACTCTATATACAAGGTTATCACTCTTAGAGCGAGATTCCAAACAGTATACGCCAGGCGATGTTTAATAACTTTAAGGTATATATTTTTTAGTTAAGTTTAGTATACTTTACCTTTTTTCACTATCGATTTAATTAACGTTATTCAATTTTTTTAGACTATGTGTACTTGGGAGTCGAGGTACAATTTGGTCATTGGGACCACATTTGAGAGAAAGGCATCCGCTAGGCTGTCTAGCTGGCTAAAGAGTGTTCGGGATAGTGGTGAACGTCCCGGTTGGATGTTGCCTCATGTTTTTGATGAATTGGGTCAGTATTGGAACACAGACAAGTTTAAGGCAATATCAGATCAAGCCAAAATGGCCAGAGGCAGTCTTAAAGGTGGCTCGTTGCACACCGGAGGTGTAAAGACGGTTGGAACAATTGCACGAGAGATGGTAAGTTCTAATTCAAACTTTTAAATAAATAATTAGTTGATACATATATATATATCGTTATAAATTTCAGTTTTTATTTATAGGAAAAAGAATTGGGACGCACTCCCATTGAACCAGAGGTTTTCAAGAAGACTCATGTCAGGAAGAAAGAAAATGAGTTGGATCCGGATGTGTGGGTGGAGGAAAGGGCCGAACGAACTTTTGTAAGTTATTTAATATGAATAATATATATCAATAGTGAATATATTTATGATATGTATATATATTAATGTCAATTTTTATATTTAATATGCAGAATGACTTTCATAAGTACGTCGCTAAGAATCTAGATAGTTCGGTCCAATTGACACCTAAACTGTCCACTCAGATTTGGAAAGAAAAAGTGGTAGGGGGGACACACAAGGGTAGATGTTACGGTCTAGGCTCTCGCAACGATGTTAGACGCCTTCAGTCAGGCTTAGAAGGTATTGGATCGTCACGTCAAGCCGAGACATTTGACGGTGTTCAAAATACTACTATGTCGGATCAAATAGCTAAACTTACAGCGGCACTAGCAGAGTCGGAGCGGAAAAGAGTAGCTGAACAAGAAAGCATGAGTGAGACCGTTCAAAAAATCAAAGAACAAGTGATGAACCTCGCTTGTCGACCTACTACTTCGGCTCCCGATGCACCGACAACGAGAGTGATGAGGATGATTATGTAGATCTCACTCCCTAGTTTAGATCTCTGGACATTTATGAACTTTTTGAAATTTTGAAACGAATTTTAAAAGACTTTATAAGTCTTTAATTTATGATTTAGATAATTTTGAATGTTATTTTAAGTTTGTTGTTTTATGTTTTGTTTAGATTGTTTATAATTGTGTGTGTTTGATTGGGCTGAATAATGTAGAATTGAATTGAATTGCATTTGCAGGTGGGCAACAGAAGCTGCGAACTATTTCTGTTAAATATATTGCAGAAAAAGTGACGGACAATGTGGTTTAGTCCGTCGCTTTTATGGGATTTTCAAAAAATAAAATTTCCACAAAAGCGACGGACTACGTCACCTTTTAGATATAAAACAAATGAAAGTAAAAATAAAACGACGGAGTCCGTCGCTTTTTTTAAAAAATTAAAAAAAAAAAAGTAAAAAAGAGACGTAGTCCGTCGCTTTTTGAAAAGCGACGCCGTCCGTCGCTTTTTGAAAGGAGACGCAGTCGGTCACTTTAATAAAAGCGATGTTGTTCGCTTTTTAAAAAGCGTCAGGTTAAAAAGCGACGGAAGTGGCTGCGTCGTTTTTCTGTCGATTTTGACCAAAAAAAGGGATACAGTCCGTCGCTTTTGGCCATCGTTTATTTAAAAAAATTTAGTAGTGATTCCCAAAAGGTGTTAGTCCGTCAGAATGTCCGCTAACTTGCGGTTGACCGACGATTTGACTAAAAAGACTTTGATTAATTTTGAGAAAATATTGACTAAAGAAAATCGCTTTTATTTATTTACTATTTTTATTTATTTATTTGCATTCCTATTATTGTTGTTATTATTATAAATTATCATCAGGGGATTTTCCTAAAGGGAAAATAAACTAAGTGTTGACAAGACCAATATTAAAAATAAAGTTAAGTATAAAATATAAATATACAATTTGTGAATGATAAAAAAATGAAATGTCTATCTATGAGAATTTAATTAAATTAAACCATAAAATGAACAAAGCTTGTCTAATAATACAATATAAATAACAAAAAAGGGAAATGAAATAATTAGACTTGAGCTTCGGCCCAAATCCAATTAAATTGGTCCTTTGGCCCACCTATCCTAAATTAAAAATGACCCAAAAATGGGCCTTGCACCTGCTTGACCTGCCTAAACAATTCATTGGGGCTTTTGGCCCTTTTTCCATCCTAATTGGTTATGATATATACCAAGTGTATATTTGATGTATACACCATGTATACCACTAATTCTTGGACTCCCGGACCTGTAATTTTGTTTTGAGCTCCGTATTTTGCATTTCTCAATCTGCATTTTCACGTTTTGACCTGTATATTAAATTTTCTGACTATATATCGGTGTATACAATAGGTATATCAGTCTATTTTCAGCTTCCCGAAACCTCAAAACCCGATTCCAGTCCTATATCTCAACCTTTCGGACATGTACGTGTGTTTCTTTTGCTGGCTGACTCGATATAATAGGGTTGGACTTCAGTCCAATTCGAGATGAAGGGTGAAGGAGAGGGTCCGATAGACCCAAATCGAGGAGGATCATGCATAAAAAAAATGAGAATTATTAATTAATCAAAAATTGAATACTCACTAAACATAGCCAAGTATGTAAAATAGTTATAAGATCAATATTTCACAATAACCTGACGAGCATTTATACACCATAGGAGATGATAACATTTATTTTAGTGCACACATAATACTTAATCGGATGGAGTTATGCATTAAGAGGATTATCCGAAATGAAGAAAAGATAGCGAAACATGGACCAATTTTAATGGAACGAACACACCTGACCTTAACCCGACATATTTTATGCAATTAAACCTTAATAAAACATGTAAAACCTTCCAATTCCAAAGTGAAAAAAATAAAAAATAAAAAATCATTCTACTAAGCCAAAAACTAGGCAGATAACCACACATTAATTGATCATATGTTTAAACAATAATAATCACACGGGGAAGAAATACAATTAAGCTAATCACTAAAACCCTTTTTTAGGATATGTATATCTTCTAACACATTTAATCAAAATAGATGTACATCAATATAACCAAGTAACCTGGCAAGAATCCTAGAAACAAGAACGATCTCGCTACAGGAATCTATCAGGCAGCGCTGCTAATTTTGAACATTAAGACCTACCAAAGTTGTATAAAAAATATTTCATTTATTTATTTATTTTTCAGTTCGGCCAAGAACTAAACAAGCTATTCTTGGTCATATTAAACATTAAACTCCCGAGCTCAAAGCATCATGTAACATTCAAGAATAATAGATGAAAACTAGATACAAAAAAAGATATGCCAAAAACACATCGCCAACTTGAGCTGATAGGAAGTCATGCATAAGACTCTATAACAAACCAAAGACTTAGGAAGCAAAGAGAACAATAAAGTTTCCACCACTCTTAGAAAACATTTCCAGTATGCAAGAGGCAAAACTCATGTTTAATAAAATACCTACAACCCGCAAACTTCGAGGTGAAAGGTTAACACTCAAAGAAAAAGAAAAACAAACTCAACCAAAGAAAACAGAGAAACAACAACACTAGATTCACAACGACTAAAACTTAAGTCAACATTACGACTGAATCATGGAAAACGATTAAGCGCAGTCATATATCATATTAAACACATCAGCCACCCAATGGTATCTAACAACAAATAATCACAGAGCGAGAATTTTACGACATCGGAAAACATCACATCAAAATAGAAGAAAAGACGAGGAGAATATTATGAAGGAGGAAGAGTTACTTTTTTCGGGCAGCAACTAGGACAACGAGCCTAAGAGGGGCGATTCCTTTACCACGAGCTTGGAATACGAATGGCAAGCTAAGGAAATTCAAGCGTCAATATTCTCGGAACTTACAATCAGAAAGTTAGATATAAATTTTTAAGTGTAGAAGTGATTATTGCCTTAGAAAATTTCCAAAATTCCTCCCTCTGCATTTCTTCCGAGCTTTTCCCAATATAGTTTCTTCAACACAAAATTTTCCAACTAAAAAAATTCCCCTTTTTCACAAAATCCCCCTCTTTTTCAAATGAACAGGAAAATATGTTATATAGGGGGGAATTAGGGTTGCTATTAGGGGGACAACGGAAAGAAATTGGGGCCAACTCGAATTTCAAACTTCAAAATTTTTTCACCATTAGAGGAAAACATACTTTTCTGAGATCTTCAACCCCATTATGGAAGAGGAAATGGGGACAACCGCCTGTTGCTGCGTACTGACGCTTTTTCATCTATCTCCGTATAAACGCCGTGTATTGGAATCGATTGGGGTTGGATGTTAACGTTGGAGGATTTTCTGGGTTTCTTCGTGAACATTGAAGGGACTAGGGAGTATTGTTGATAACTGTTGTTAACGTGGGGTTGTCACGGGTCAAAGGGGGAACTGGGCAGGGTCGTTTGGTACTGCAGCTGTATGTATGTAATGTGTGTGGGTATTGCATAGTTGTACGTAGGAATGGGCTGGATTATTTGAGGGAAATATTGGCCCAAAAATGGCCCTTTAATACAAGTTGAAAAACTTGGTAAAGAAGTGGCTACAATTGCATTACAAAGACTTAGTCGATTCGAACTTATTTAGAATAGATTTGGCTAGTAATTAAATAGGACGAATTGATATTAATTAGTTAACAAGCTTCTTAATTTTAATGACATAAGATAATTAATTTAAATATAAAATAATTAATTTAGCTACAAATTAATTAACTCGATATTATGACTATAATCTAAACCGAATTAAATTAACAAAACATTTAACTTAAAAATGAGAAATCTTTTGAGACGATTTTCAAATATTTAGAAAATATACTAATTACATACACAATTATATGAAATGTATTTATTACTTAGAAATTATAAAAACCCATTGAAATTACTTGAAATAACCTTAAAAAATATTTGAATTTTATAAAGCTAATTATTCTAAATCATTTGAAAATCAAGAAGCTCGGAAATTAATTATTATCGGGGAGGGTCAAAATTGGGTGTCAACAACTGTCCCTCGTTTTACTTGGATTGATGCAAGAAATTCGAGGAAAATAAAGTTGACTAATACAATTTTGATCGACCACGTCTTCATCTTTAGGAAAAGGGATTTGATACGGACTTTAAGAATTATGGCCGGACCCCGGAAGTGGGTTTCCTACATATCTCAGGCTATATGAGAATTCTGGTCACTTGTAGTTCAATACGCTTGATTTTGACGCACGATTTGAAAGAATTCAAAAGTCATCCCGATATCGGATTATGAAGACACCGGAATGCTCGAGAATAAGATTTGAGAGTGAATGTTCGAATATAGCCGAGATTTTCAACACTGATCCCTCCTACATATCCCTCAACCTAGGGAATCAGACTGCTTGTAATTCGACTCAATCGGTTGAAAAGGAAATCTATTATGCAAGATAACCTTTGGTTCTGGAAAAGTGACAAAGTAAGTAGAGTATGAAAAGGAGGCTTGCAGCCTCTTAGCCATGAATGTGTCGCGCTTCACACCCATAATTAAGAACTTACACAGACATAATTTCCAAAGCTCTTGGTGCATTGTCACTTAGATTGGAAAGTTGCTTCCGGTAGAGACCAAAAATTTCCAGATGCGAAACTGAAATCGACAAACCCAAAGATAACCCACATGTCTTCTGGTATGGGTGTGGTTTGATTATGGTGGAAGTCGCTCCTCTGCTCGCGTCCCAAGAGTTTGGCACTCCTCTTTGGACTAAGTCCCAATTCGTTGTTAAGAAAACGTTCCATGTTGTGCTGCATCCTTTTTTATGTCGTCCACACCTGTGGTTTGGTTTTGGAGAATTCATCCTTTCAGATTCTCTCGGAAGAGACTGAGATAAACTTATTAGAATAAAAAATGCAATTCAAATGGGAGACAATGTTTTTTACCGTGTTGACACTTAATTGCTCTCCTTGAACATTTGACGTCAACTCCATCGGGTTTGACGTAAAGCAAATAAAGTTTATGTCTCATATTTGTAATATAATCTTCAATGTACTCTTCATTTGATGTCAAAGTAATAAAATAAGCCGATGTAATATGTTGACAGTTCTCTTGATATCGTTGTTGATGATTCTCTTAATGCCGTTTTTGCAAAGAAAAATGATGTAGTCGATGTTGATCTTCTTGTGATGGGTAAATCTTTCTCTTGCGATGTATGACTTCTCTGCGATGCACGACTTCCTTCTTTTGCTATGAATGATTTCCTTCTCTTTTGTTGTGCATGATTTCTCTGCGATGCATGACTTTCTCTTGCAATGCATGGTTTCCTTCTCTTGCAATGCATGTCTTCCTTCTCTTGCTATGCATGATTTCCTTTTCTTGCTATGCATGACTTCTCTGCGAAGTATGACTTTTTTTCTTGCTATGCATGACCTCTTTGTCTTACTATGCATGAATCTCTTCCAGCGATGCATGAATCTTCTCTTGGAATGCATGACTCATTTCTCTTAATGCCTCCCCGGTACCGAACAAAGATAATGCTCCACCGAGCAACATAGGTGATCTTCTGGGTATCTTCGGGGTGGCGGTATCGTCTCAATTGTAAATATAATAAAAATGACCATCGGAGTAGTGGTATTATCTCATTTGACAACATGATATAAATGAACCTCTGGGTAAGAAATATTATCATATCCGATAATATAATGCAAATGAACGTCTTCCAGATATCTTCGGTTGCTGGAAAATAAAAATATTGCTCTTTTCGTGATTTTCGTTTGTTCTATCTCTGAACGTTGTTGCAATGTTCATTATGGACCTCTCTTTACTGAGAATTTGAATGAAATAATGCTATTCATATTCCCAAATCTTTGATATAAGAAATATAAAATATTTCCTGCATCTACTGAAAAATTGTCAATTTTGGGGAATTCCTCGCCCTTTTGATATTCTCCATATTTATTGAATGGAAGAATATGCTGATCTTGAGGCAACCTATAGACCTGCATCCACAGAAAAATTGTTAGTTTAAAAATGAACTAATTTGTATTGATCTCTTCGGTTGTCTGCTCCTTCTCTTGCTATCTCCGGTTGAATTCTCCTATCTCCCGCTTCTTATTAGTTAATACAAAATATTTTTATACAAAATAATTGAAACATGAAAGAAAAGTTTTAAATAAAATAAATTTCCAAAAATAATGTTTGGAAAAGGTCATTGCAAAGTGTCATGTCACGTCAAACTTAGTGAACGTCTTTGAAGTCGATGCCTCGAGGTCTATCTAATTACTTGTTGGGAAGTATTCAAAGTTGCTCTAAACTACCGATAAACCTTGTTGAAATTTTGAGGCCATCCTAAAAAAAATTGTCCCAGTTAACCGTCATGGCTTATCTTTAACCGTTGGCGAGCAAATCACGGAATTTTTGAGATCCTCTCAAAAATTCTGTCCTAGTTGCAAATCCTATAGTATCTTCAGTCTTGATTTTGTTGGAGAGATCTTCTTCTTGAGAATTTTTGAGTCCCTCTCAAAAATTATGTCCAGTTTCTATTGTAAAGGAAGAATAAAAATCTTATGCGAGGTATGACCGAGCCCTTGTGGCGCCTACGTATCTCGTAGAGGCAGCAATCAGGTCAAACGTAGTTCCCCCTCTCGAGGATTAACAAATATAAGAAAATTACAAAGAAATCGACCTAGGCCGACATAGGTCATCTACGTATCTCGTTCTTGAGAATTCAGGTCGAACGTAGTTCAAATTTGAGGAAATATTAAAAATGACAAAGGGGGTGACCGAGGCCGACATAAGCCTCCTACGTATCTCATTCTTGAAAATTCAGGTCAGATGTAGTTCATTACAAGAGTGATAAAATTCTAAACAAAGAGATTACAAGCAAATAAATGATTACAAGGGAACGACACAAATACAAACTGAAGTTTCACACATAGTATCTCTTGACAGCATCTGAGTTGATCGGTTTCGTCCATTCGGTGCCATCCATCTCCAACAGGACCAAAGCACTTCCGGATAACACTTTGCGAACCATGTAGGGTCCTTGCCAATTTGGTGCAAATTTCCCTTTGTACTCATCCTGATGAGGGAAAATGCGTTTGAGGACTAACTGACCACTCTCGAACATTCTGGCTCTTACTCTCTTGTGGAAAACACGAATCATTCTCTGTCGATACAGTTGTCCATGACAAACAACAACCATTCTCTTCTCATCAACAATTTTAACTGATTATTCCATTTGCGAACCCATTCAACATCACTTAATTCAGCTTCTTGGATGATTCTTAATGAATGTATTTCAACTTCTATGGGTATAACTGCTTTTGTTCCATATACTAGCAATTATGGAGTAGCTTCAACCGATGTTCTGACAGTCGTTCGGTAACCCAACAAATCATATGACAACATCTCGTGCCAACCTCTGCATTTATCAATCATTTTCCTCAAAATCTTCTTTATGTTCTTGTTGGCAGCTTCTACGACTCCCTTCATTTGGGGACGATAAGCGGTTGAGTTTCGGTAGGTAATCTTGAATTGTTCGCATATCTCTCTCATCAAGTGACTGTTGAGATTCACTCCATTATCAGTAATGATGGATTCTGGTACTCCAAAACTATATATAAAATTGTTACGAACAAAATCAGCTACAACTTTCTTGGTCACCGACTTATACAAAGCTGCTTCCACCCACTTGGTAAAGTAGTCAATGGCAACCAAAATGAATTTGTGTCCGTTAGAGGCGCCTGGCTCTATTGGACCAATGAAATCCATGCCCCAAGCTACAAAAGGCCAAGGTGAACTCATGGCATTGAGTTCGTGAGGCAGCACCCTAATTAAATCTCCATGTACTTGACATTTATGACATTTCTGCACAAACTTGCAGCAATCATGCTCCATAGTCATCCAAAAATAACCGGCGCGAAGGATCTTCCTCGCCAAAGTGAGCCCATTCATGTGAGTACCATAAACTCTGGCATGTATTTGTTCCAGAAGCTTTGCAGCTTCACTAGCATCAACACATCTAAGAAGACCTAAATCTGGAGTCCTCCTATAAAAGATTTCCCCGCTTGCAAAGAAACGGAGGGTCGTACGGCGTATCAACTTTTTCTGGTTAAACGTTGCATTTTCAGGATAAATTATGGTCTCCAAGTACTTCTTGATGTGAAAATACCAAGGTAAACCATCTAGTTCCGCTTCAACATATGAACAATGGAAAGGCTGCTCTTTTACCTCTATATCCACTGGATCAATATAACTTGTATCCGGATGCTTAATCATTGATGCGATGGTGGCAAGAGCATCGACCAACTCAGTATGTGTCCTTGGAGTATGCCTGAACTCAATCTTGTGAAATCTCTTGCACAACTTCCGTATATACTGTACACACGGTGTGATTTTTGGATTCTTCACAGCCCATTCTCCTTGAACCCGATGAATCTGTAAATTTGAATCTCCAATAACCAGCAACTCGTGAACATTCATATCAATGGCCATCCTCACACCTAGGATGCAAGATTTATACTCAGTCATGTTGTTTGTGCAATCAAATCGGAGTTTAGCCGTCATAGGATAATGCTGACCAGATTCCGACACTAAGATTGCTCTGATACCTTTCCCTTGATGATTCGCCACTCCGTCAAAAAACACTCTCCAACCAGGGTACGCTTCAAAAATATCTTCACCCACAAATGAAACTTCCTCGTCGGGAAAATAAGTCTTGAGCGGTTCGTACTCCTCGTCGACTGGATTCTCCGCAAGATGATTAGCCAAGGCTTGTGCTTTCATCGCCTTTTGTGTCACATACATAAAGTCAAACTCACTCAAAAGCATTTGTCATTTAGCCAAATTGCCGGTCGGCATTGCTTTCTGGAAATTATACTTCAACGGATCCATCCTAGAAATAAGGTATGTGGTATAAGAAGACAAAAATGTCTCAACTTTTGAGCGATCCAAGTCAAAGCACAACATGTTCTCTCCAAAATAGTGTAATGAGCTTCATATGGGGTGAGCTTTTTGCTCAAGTAATAAATGGCTCGCTCTTTCTTACCAATCTCATCATGTTGACCAAGCACGCATCCCAAATGCATTATCTGAGACCGACAAAAATAGCAATAATGGACTCCCTTCTCGTGGAGGGACCAACACCGGTGGATTGGACAAATAGTTCTTGATGGCATCAAAAGCAGTTTGACATTCTTCGGTCCACTTGGTCGAGGCATCTTTTTTCAATAACTTAAAGATGGGTTCACACACCACGGTGGATTGAGCTATGAACCGGCTGATGTAGTTCAACCTTCCCAAAAAACTTATCAATGAGAATGTGGATGTTCGGTAATGGAAAATTATCTTTCGGGATTGCTTTGATGAGATCTCTATAGTCAACACAAATTCTAATCTTTCCATCTTTCTTGGCACTTGATCTGCTTGGTAATCTCCTCTTTGATCTTTAAACTCAACTCAGGTTTAAACTTTCGAGTCTTTTGTTTTACTGGACCTAAATCTGGATTAATCAGTAACATGTGGGACACCATATTCGTACTTAGCCCTGGCATATCCCTGTAAGACCAGGCAAATACGTTGATGTATTCTCTGAGCAAGCGGACCAAGTCTTTTCTTTGAGCTTCTGTCAGATGGACACTGATTCCTACTTCTTTAACACATTCTTCATCTCTGAGATTCATAGTTTTGATTTCTTCTAAATTCGGCTTGTGTTTATTCTCAAATTGTCGAAACTCTTCGGCAACATGTTCGGGTACCTCATTTTCATCTTCATGCACCTCGTATTCATCATCACCTGCCTCATTTCGTTCATTCGGCTCATGACATGACATGACATTGGCAGGTTTTAAATTATTATTACTGAAAGCTTAAACATACAAAGTTAGAAAAGTAAAATATAAACAGAAAAGTAAATAAATTTTTAATAAAAGAGACTTTCATTTAAATTGAAAAACAAACACAAACTTTGACCATGGCCGAGGGCCATTTTGCCTTTTTAAACATCACAAGGGAATTTAAAAACTTCAAACAGATAAAAACTGCATAAAGGGTGGGCTTCGAGCCTCTCCCGGACTACCACCGATTTTAAAAATAAACAAAACACATGTCCTTTCTACCCAGATGAGCGGGAAATCAAGAGTGGTTTGGAGGTCCAATTTGAAATTGCTCCTCAGGATCTGCATCACGGATGCCCGACGTCCCAGCCTTTTCCTCGATGACCGAATCAATTTCCTTAAAAAGGCCCTAAATTCCTTCCTCAAGAACATCATCATTAACACATCCTCGTGTCGGGAACGACTGTTAAAGATGAGGAATTGGCCTGGCCAATTCTTGATCAACACTCTTGCTCTTCATCTCTGCTTCATCATCTGTGGGGACAAATCTCAAACCAAACTTTGCTCCTTTGGCGGGAATTTTGATAGGCTCGACAATTCCTTGAAAGTGTTTCCCCAATTCGAAACCTGGTTCGAAACCATTTTAGAGCATGACAGTAACAATCATCTTGTACATGGCAGGCATAGGAGGCTGTGGAGCCAAGTCATCACCGGTGGCATTTACCATCTCCACTGTGTAAAAATCACAACCTCAAGAGGCATCATCAACAATCGGTGCATACCCATTGGAATGGCTTCCTTCACAAAAAATGACCAATTCCTAGTCCTTCCAAACAAATTTCATTAGTTGGTGAAGGGTAGAAGGCACAACCCCAGCCATGTGGATAAATGGTCTTCCCAGAAGCAAATTGTAACTTGTGTTGATTTTCCAACACCTGGAACTCCACGTTGAATTCCGCAGGACCCACCTGAATATCCAAGTTTACCGCACTCAATGTGTCTCTTTGCACTCCATCAAAATCCCTCACATTGATTTGGTTCTGGTGAAGCTTTCCCAAGTCAAATTTCAGCTGCCTTAGAGACGAAAGTGGGCAAATATTAAGACCGGATCCGTCATCGACCAAGAAGCGATTTATTATCTTGTCTAGACACATGGTGGTGACGTGCAGAGCTTTGTTGTGCATCCTGCCTTCAAAGGGCAACTCTTCGTCACAAAAACTTATTTGATGTCCTCGTATAACCTGGTTTATCATGGCTGCTAGATTGTCGCTATTGGTGCCCACGGGCACATAAGTATCATACAGAGCCTTCTGCCTATGCAACTGTGAACTCATCAACAAAGCCCATACAGAAATCTGAGTCGGTGTTTTCTCCAAATGCTTCACAATTGAATAATCTTTCGGTTGCATTTTCTCCAGAACTCCTCGATCTCGGCTTCACTGATCGACCTTTTTGTTTGGTCTTTTTTTCTGCTTTTCTTGAACTAACTATTCTAGTGTGTCGGATCTGGTCATACCCTGCGTAACAGCCGTTTCAATTATAAACTTTGGTAGGGTAAGAGTTTCTCATGGCACCAAGGCAACAGCCTTCTCGGGTGTCAGAATCATAAACTTTTTCTTCTCTCTAATGCTCAATGAAGCTACAACCCTTTCCAGTTCATCAGGAGCGATCGAAACTATTGTCTTTGTCACGCACCAATCATCATCTGTCTCTATCATATTGATAGCGATGCCTCCATGATTTGGCAAATGATTACTATTGATATTGGGTGCGACCGTCTGAAAATAGACCACGTTCTGGTCAATCAGGTCTTGGATTTTATGTTTCAGG
Organism: Solanum verrucosum; assembly: GCF_900185275.1. NCBI lineage: Eukaryota > Viridiplantae > Streptophyta > Magnoliopsida > Solanales > Solanaceae > Solanum > Solanum verrucosum. The sequence goes on from NW_026019986.1 coordinate 533,638, forward strand.
TAGATATAGTCCTCGGTGTCATGCCCAACACTGTTGGAGTGATGCGCGCACCTCTGATCAGGTTTGTAAAACTTTGAGCTTGTATCAACCGGCTTGGGCTCCACTGGATGAATATACCCTGCCACAGTTAATCGCTCGAATAGCTTTGTTCGACTTTCTATGAGCGGAGTAAAATTTCTAGCAGGCTTCTTCTCAAATCTAGGGAGGGGGGATCGTAATTGCCCTGTTGCGGAGGAGGCATTTAATGATAATTTGGAGCGTTTGGATGGGGGGCTTGATATTTGGGGTATGAGTTGGTTTGGTAATTTGGTTGTGGAGCTTGATAGTTTGGGGGGGGGGGTATTTTGGTAAAGTGGAGCTGGGGTTTGGTACGTTGGGGGAGGAGTTTGGTAATTTGTCTGCACATGAGCACAGTTGGGGGTGATGTTCCGGTAGTAATGAGGTTGAGTTTGGTAAACTGGAGGGGGAGTTCGGTAGATAGTAGGGGGAGTTTGGTAGCTAGGAGAAGGAGTATTTTGATAACTGAGAGGAGGGATATTTTGATAACTGGGGGGAGGGGTACTTTGGTAATCATCCAGTGCATAACGAGCCGGGTACGAACTCTGTGAAGGTCGAGAACGACCTTGGTATGATGAGGATTTCCTTGGGGTTTTCTTCCCCTCATAAGAGATAAAAGATACATCTTCTCTTTTCTTCTTCAACAAACCCGAGGATCCGGGAGAGGCAGAAACACGGGCAATCTTCCCGGTTCTTAATCCATCTTCGATAGTCTCACCTACTTTGACTATCTCCGCAAACTTTGCTCCAACGAACAACATGATTTTATCATAATATTCGGGCTCTTGAACCCGCACAAATACTTCGACAATTTCCTTCTCAGACATAGGAGGCCGAACTCTAGCTGCCTTATTTCTCCATCTGTATGCAAATTCTCTGTAGCTTTTATTTGATTTTTGCTTCATTTTTCCAAAGAATAACGATTAGGTGCGATCTCTACATTGTAGGTGAATCATTCGATAAAGTCCTTAGTTAGAGCATTCCATCTAGGCCACTGTCTCGTTTCATGAGATGTAAACCATTCTAGAGCCTCTCCACTCAGACTTCGGCTAAAAAGTCGCATCAGTAAAGCTTTATCTGTTCCAACTCCCACGAGCTGGTCACAGTAGGCCCTCAGGTGCACTAAGGGGTTCCCTATTCCTCCGAAAATGTCAAACTTTGGCACTTTGAACCCTTCCAGAGGTCTAAGTTTGGATGAATGCATAAATCCTCATAACTCAAATCAGCGACTTCAAGAATACACTACAACTCTTTCATGGCTTTTCAGATTTCTTCCTTCATATCCAGCTTGGTGGCCTCTTCCTTTGACCTCAACTCTCTCTCTCGCTCCTCATAGTGGTCGAGCTCAGAACCATTGGCGTCATGCTCATTGGGGACCGGGATTTGAAAAATGGTTGTTTGAGGTAGCGGTGGAGCAATGGAGGGACTTTAGACATTTTGAGTGGTTTGGTAGTTTTGAGGGAAGGTCTGGGGGTTGGTATGTTGATTTTGGTAACAGAGGGAAGTTTGCGGGTCATTAACGTTTTAGTTTTGACAGGGTGGACCAGTTTAGAGGTTGGCATTTTGGGGAGGAAGTGGCACTTAAAGGTTGGTATTCTGAGGAGGGGGTGGTGTATGATAAGAGGCAGAGGCATAATGGGGATTTTGGGTGGTTAAGTCGATGATTGAGGGATTCTGAGCAGGACTAGAGGGTGGATTTTGAGCTTGTTCTGCGTTTGAAGGAGGAAAGTGAAGTGAAGGACTTCCGTCAGCTGGAGCATTGAAAGCAAAAGCCGGATTAGGCATATCTTGCCTTCTCTGCATTTCGACCCTCATCTCAGTGATCTGCTGCATCAATTGCATAATTAGTTTGTTCTGGTCAGCAATGACGGGCTGAGCCACGACAACATCGATAAGGCCAATCTCTTCATTGTTATCACTCATCGATGCTTTTCCCTTTCGAGAACTTTGACTGGGGAAGGAATCTGTTGGGCCTTTTGATCTTGTAAAATAGGGGTGTTCAGCCAGCTTATCTACACAGATCAGTTCTAACTACCTGTAGGAGAAAACAACTCAAAGGAAAATTTGTTAGTTTTGATTCAGGACAAATAATGCAAAATATCACATAGAAAGCATGTAAACACATAAAAGTTGCTTCGTTTGAGAACACGTTAACCCATGAGTAATGGGGACTAATTTTTTTTAACACGTAGGACTTTGCTCATTTTATTTTGGGGCTAGTGACTAAGAAGGTTAAATTGCGTTGAGCTAAGGTCATCTTGCTGCATCTCTCGGCATCTGTTGACGTGAATTCAATGTTTCCTTGTAGCATGAAAGGGGGAATTTTTTTTTAAAAATAAGATATGGGCCAGGCCTTGAGGCTGCCTATGTATCTCCTAAGGAGAATTCAGGCCCTACGTAGTTCGAATACAAAGGAAATGTTCATTTCCGTTCATTCATTTGATTGATTACAAGGAAAGTGAAAGAAAAACATGCAATAAAGCTCCTAAAAGATAGGTGGTGCCTTCATCAAAGCTTCTTCTGATGACTGCTGCATTAGTCACGGGGGGTAAACTCATATGCTTCGAGGGTGATTTTATCATTCCCTTCTTTCCACTGTCCCTGGAGAGGAGGCCTATAGACAATATCCTCCATAGTATCTTCTTCAGTAGCTCCAAGGTGAGTGTCTTCGGGGCCACTATTGGCTTCTTGACCGAAGAAAGAGCATTTTCCGCATATTTTCTGAAGCCCCATGGTTATATCCTTGTTGAAGACATCATGTTCCTTCTGCATAGCAACCGTCTCATCGTTCATGATAGCGTATCTTGCCATCTTAGCCGCTAACTCTGCGTCTAGTGCGGCACTTTTGGCTTGCGCAGCTGCTGTGACTAGTTCTACTTTTATTCTTCTTTCCCCCATTTCTCGAATCTCTTGTTTGAATCGACGCAGTTTCATCCTTAAGTTCTCCTCAGTCGTCTCCGCCTCGACATTCTTGCCCTTTTCTATCTTAGCAACAATTTAACCTTTCCTGAGATGACAGAGTAATGTTTTAGGATTTGATAGTAGGATTTTATTTCTGGCTGATAAACTCAAGACTCGTGGAATTTTGGTCTGACATTTGGTAGTGACTTGTATTTGGTATTGTAGGGATTTTCGGAAATTTTTTGAAAAGGAATGGATTAAAAAATGTTCTCATTCAAAGAAACACACCACATAAACAGTTAAAGTACACAAGTAAACAGACAAATATCGCGTCTTAAACATGCATGTGACCCTTTTGTGTCAAGGATAGGCCTAGCGAATTGAAGGATGTGTATATATTTTTAAGACAATTCATTATCCCCCAAAATATTTCATTAATAGCGTTCAAAATGTTGACAAACATAAAATGGGAAATGAGTTCGAAAAGTAAATCACAAAGCAAAGTACAAATAGAGCAATCCCACGCAGGGGATAATAACAAACTTCAAGCTCATCATGATCCTTCACTAAGTTTGGTCCTCTTTGCGATGATGACCTCTTCCCACATAGCATATTTGTTTGCCCATAGGTGATCTCTAGCGAACCGAGCCCCTTCTTGATGTCTGAACCTTTCGACCGACTGAATCTGCTGCTCCATGCTATCATCTAGTTCTGGCATGCATTGTCTGGCTCTTCGTAGCTCTTGCTTCAACTGAGCTATGACTTTAGCGTCCTCTGAATGTCGACGTTGATGGTCCAACTCATTCTTGTCATACTTCTCTTGGAGTCGATGAAGTCAAATTTGATGTTTGGCCCTAACATCTGCAATAATATGGGGAACATTTGGACCAGGCTCGATAGTTCCGGCGAAGCTCTTCTTCAACCATTCCTTGTAATCCTTAGAACATTCAGGACATAATATGTTTGGTATCGGTTCACCCAATACCCTTCGAGTCTTCCATGTTCTACGTATGTCTTCAACATAAGAGATTCGTCCATTTTCATGATCGGTTGCAAATTTCCTCATGTCTGCGATTTGGGGAATCTCTTGTTTCCCTCCCAGTTGTCTAAGGACTCGACCGGGAGCATATGGTATAGTCCCTCTTAATCCGGCAAATATCAAGTAAGGGGTTCTTTGCACCCGAATCACCATTTTCTTTGTCACCACTAGACATTCTATTGACCACTGGACATTTTCTTCTCTTAGCCCTTGAAGTCTTGGATACAAGAATTTTAGACCTCCAGTTTTGTTGCAATGATTATGGTACCTCCATCAATCGTAACCTGCAAGTTCGTCTGATCGTCTCAACTGGTCTGGTTCTTCTAGATTATGTAATTTGATCAAGTGCCTCATCATCCACCACTGAAGTATTAGGTTGCATCCCTGAAAGAAACGTTCTCCGCTTTGACACTTGTCCAAAGCCCTATAAATGTCGGCCAAGATCATGGGTGCCAAAGTGCAGTACTTGGTTGCTGACCCGTAGCCCACTCCATAAAACATAGCATGAGTGACCATTACTACACTTGGATGGATAGTGTAGTTTTGTCCCTGGGGAAATACCATCGTCCCAAATAGGCATATCACAAAGGCAAGAGGACGTGTCTCCTTCCATTTTTCTTTTGAGACAAACTCTTCTTTGAACTTTTCATTGGCTTTTGCACGTCCGAATCGGTAATAAAGCTTTCGAAGTGGAATGTTTGGCCAGGGCAGCTTGTCTATCCAATCAGCTTTGACGAGTGACAATTTTTCTTTAATTTTGGCAAAATCCCATGTTTTTGGGAAAAGGAGATTCGTATCGGGTTGGAACCTCCTTTTGTTGCACATACCAACACTATCGTAACTTGCCAGGACTTCTTCAATAGTCGGCGTCATTTCCACCTCTCCGAATCGAAATACCATATTGTCGATGTCCCAAAACTTTACCATTGTTCCAATTAAACCGCGCCAAGCCACCATTTCCATCAACGACGGGAGATTGCCTATGTGTCTTTGAACTTTTCTCTTGTCCCCGTTATTCATGAACTTCCACCAAACTTGGAGATAAGAGTCAGGTATGGTCACCATTCAGGTTCTCAGAGGCTCATGCACTTGATTCATCCTACAAGAAAAACAGACAAAGGTAAGTTTCCCCCACCCCCATTAGATAATTAATTTGTTTAAAATGACATACATCCTTCAATTAAACACGTAAGCATGATTGTCTTTTTATTGACAAATGGGCCAAATAGACACAAGGTGGGCTTTTAATGGGTCCAACACGCCTTGGTTGTTAGGTCAACTTAGTTCAAAGATGTGCTAAAAGTCGTGATTTGGTTTCGCTTTACGCTAGTTGACTAAGAGTGGCTTTTGAAAGACCGGAAACCCAAGCGGACAACTTAGGCTAGAATTTATGACAACCATTGAACGCATGACGAACCAATAAATTGTCAATCATTCCGAAAAAGGGTTAAGTATAAAAAAGTCCAGCTGCGGTTACACAAAACCGTCCTTTAATATACTATACATACAACAGAAGATGCCATGAAATGCAATGACAGCTATAGCAGTTTAAACACATTAAGTACAAATAAGCAATTCAACAATTAATCAAATAGTCAAATCTTATGGTTAGAACTTAATTAAATACCCAGCAGAGTCATCATTTCTGTTTTACTCAAAAATATAAATAAAAGAAAAATGACTAAGTTTTCAAAAAATCGATTAAACTTATGGTTTAAGAGAAATCAAATTTCCAAAAGAAACAGAGTCGCCAATTAATTTTTAGTAAAAATCAAGAAAAAACTTAAGGTTTTTCAAAAGACCTAATCAGATAAGATCACTAGAAAATAAAAGGGTTCAAAGTTCAATATACATTCCGAGAAGGTGTTAGGCCTTCAGAATGTCCGCTAACTTGCGGTTGACCGGCGATTTGACTAAAAAGACTTTGATTAATTTTCAGAAAATATTGACTAAAGAAAAAAAAATCGCTTTTATTTATTTACTATTTTTATTTATTTATTTGCATTCCTATTATTGTTGTTATTATTATAAATTATCTTTAAGGAAAATAGGACAAAGGGGGATTGTCCTAAAGGGAAAATAAACTAAGTGTTGACAAGACCAATATTAAAAATAAAGCTAAGTATAAAATATAAATATTTAATTTGAGTATGATAAAAAAAAATGAAATGGCTATCTATGGGATTTAATTAAATTAAACCATAGAATGAACAAAGTTAGTCAAATAATACAATATAAATAAAAAGAAAGGGAAAGGAAATAATTAGACTTGGACTTGGCCCAAATCCAATTAAATTGGCCCTTTGGCCCACCTGTCCTAAATTTAAAATGACCCAAAAATGGGTCTTGCACCTGTTGGACCTGCCTAAAAAATTCATTAGGGCTTTTGGCCCTTTTTCCATCCGCATTGGTTATGATATATACCAAGTGTATATTTGATGTATACACCATGTATACCACTAATTTTCGAACTCCCGGAACTGTAATTTTGTTTCGAGCTCTGTATTTTGCATTTCTCATTCTGCATTTTCACATTTTGACCTGTTTATTATATTTTTTTACTGTATATCAGTGTATACAACAGGTATATTAGTCTATTTTCAGCTTCCCGAAACCTCAAAACTCGATTTTCAGCCCTGTATCTCAACCTTTTGGACCGGTACGTGTGTTTCTTTTGCTGGCTGACTTGATATAATAGGGTTGGACTTCAGCCCAATTCGAGATGAAGGGTGAAGGAGAGGGTCCGATGGACCCAAATCGAGGAGGATCATGCATAAAAAAAATGAGAATTATTAATTCATCAAAAATTGAACACTCACTAAACATATCCAAATATGTAAAATAGTAATAAGATCAATCTTTCACAATAACCTGACAAGCATTTATACACCATAAGAGATGATAACATGTATTTTAGTGCACACCTAATACGCAATCGGATGGAGTTATGCATTAAGAGGATTATATTATCCGAAATGAAGAAAAGAGCAAAACATGGACCAATTTTAATGGAATGAACGCACCTGACCTTAACCCGACATATTTTATGCTATTAAACCTTAATAAAACATGTAAAACCTTTCAGTTCCAAAGTGAAAAAAAATCATTCTACTAAGCCAAAAACTAGGCAGATAAACACACATTAATTGATCATATGTTTAAACAATAATAATCGCACGAGGAAGAAATACAATTAAGCTAATCACTAAGACCCTTCTCTAGGATATGTATATCTTCTAACACATTTAATCAAAATAGATGTACATCAATATAACCAAGTAACTAGGCAAGAAAACTAGAAACAAGCACGATCTCGCTACAAGAATCTATCAGGCAGCGCTGCTGATTTTGAACATTAAGACCTACTTCATTTTTATTTTTATTTTTTTTCAATCCGACCAAGAACTAAACAAGCTATTCTTGGCCATTCAAGAATAATAGATGAAAATACATAATGACTAACTAGCTAGATACAAGAAAAGATATGCCAAGAACACATCACCAACTTGAGCTGAAAGGAAATCATGCATAAGACTCTACAACATACCAAAGACTTAGGTAGCAAAGAGAACAATAAAGTTTCCACCACTCTTAGAAAACATTTCCAGTATGCAAGAGGCAAAACTCATGTTTAATAAAAGGCCCACAACCCACAAACTTCGAGAGGAAAGGTTAACACTCGAAGAAAAAGAAAAACAAACTCAACCAAAGAAAACAGAGAAACAACAGCACTAGATTCACAACGACTAAAACTTAAGTCAACATTATGACTAAATCATGGAAAACGATTAAGCGCAGGCATATATCATATTAAACACATCAGCCAGCCAATGGCATCTAACAACAAACAACCATAGAGCGAGAATTTTACGACATCGGAAAACATCACATCAAAATAAAAGAAGAGATGAGGAGAATATTATGAAGGAGGAAGCGTTACCTTTCTCTGAGCAGCGACTAGGACAACGAGCCTGAGAGGGGCGATTCCTTTACCACGAGCTTGGAATACAAACGGCAAGCTAAGGAAATTCAAGCGTCGATATTCTCGAAACTTACAATCAGAAAGTTAGATATAAATTTTTAAGTGTAGAAGTGATTATTGCCTTGGAAAAATTCCCAAAATTCCTCCCTCTGCTTTTCTTCCAAGCTTTTCCCAATAATTTTTCTTTAACACAAAATTTTCCAAACTAAAGAAATTCTCCTTTTTCAAAAAATCCCCCTCCTTTTCTAATGAACATGAAAATATGTTATATAAGGGGAAATTAGGGTTGATATTAGGGGAAAACAGATAGAAATTGGGGCCAACTCAAATTTCAAACGTCAAATTTTTTTCACCATTAGAGGCAAACATACTTTTCTGAGATCTTCAACCCCATTTCGGAAGAGGAAATGGGGACAGCTGTGTGCTGCTGCTACTGTACTGCAATATTAATAATCGAAAGGGATGTTGAAAAAGAAACAAAAATCGCAGTGGACTGTTCTGCGTACTGATGCTTCTCCGTCTATCTCTGTGTATTGGAATTGATTGGGGTTGGATGTTAACGTTGGAGGATTTTCTGGGTTTCTTCGTGAACATTGAAGGGACTAAGGAGTATTGGGGCTGACTGTTGTTGTTAACGTGGGGATGGGCCGGGTTAAAGGGGGAATTGGGTAGGGTCGTTTGGTACTGCAGTTGTATGTATGTAATGTGTGTGGGTATTGCATTGTTGTACGTAGGAATGGGCTGGATTATTTGAGGGAAATATTGGCCCATTTTTGGCCTTTTAATACAAGTTGAAAAACTTGGTAAAGAAGTGGCTACAATTGCATTACAAAGACTTAGCCGATTCGAACTTATTTAGAATAGATTTGGCTAGTAATTAAATAGGACGAATTGATATTAATTAGTTAACAAGCTTCTTAATTTTAATGACATAAGATAATTAATTTAAATATAAAATAATTAATTTAGCTACAAATTAATTAACTCGATATTATGACTATAATCTAAACCGAATTAAATTAACAAAACATTTAACTTAAAATGAGAAATATTTTGAGACGATGTTCAAATATTTATAAAATATACTAATTACATACACAATTATATGAAATGTATTTATTACTTAGAAATTATAAAAACCCATCGAAATTACTTGAAATAACCTTAAAAAATATTTGAATTTTATAAAGCTAATTATTCTAAATCGTTTGAAAATCAAGAAGCTCGGAAATAAATTATTATCGAGAAGGGTCCAAATTGGGTGTCAACAAACGCTGATACATTAATCTGATGTGCGAGATACATTAATCGTTAAGTAAGATACATTACATTTTATACATGATACACTAATCTGATGCGCGAGATACAATAATATAAGCGTGCTGATACATTAATCTGATGCGCGAGATACACTAATCTGATGCGCGAAAATGAGGGATTTTGGAGATTTGTAAAACTTATAGGGGATAATGGTAATAAGTAAACTAAAAGGTAGGATTTCTGTAATTTTTCCAATAAATTATGACATTCACCCACTAACCACCAACTAAATAAATAAATTATTACGAAAATTGTATATAATAGCAAATTATTAATTCAAATTAAATGTTATAACCATAATTTGATTTAATTGTACCCTGTAGCAAACTGTTGTTATTTCGCCTCTCTCCTGGTGAGTCTCGCTCGCCACTCTCGTTCTCGCTGGGCAGTCTCCCTCGCCTCTCTCGCTTTTATACAAATACAAATGTATAAAATGCGTTTGTGTTTGTATAAAGCGAGAGAAAATTGTATTTATACATATATTTTCGTTCCCCTCTCTCCCCTCTCCCAGATTTCGCTCGCCTCTCTCACTTTATACAAACACAAATGTATACATTCGATTGTGTTTGTATAAAGCGATAGAAAATTGTATATACAAATACAAATGCATATATTTTTGTCCTATACTCTTATGATTATACAAATACGATCTTCCACTGCCCAATTTTTTTTTGTCTTTCTCTCTTTCTTGCATTATACAAACACAAATTATACAATTGATCTTTTGTATATGTATACTGAAACAGATTATACAATTGCTTTCTTTTGTATATGTATAGCGAAATATATACATATTTATGTTTGCTATAGAGCGCAATTATGCAAACTTTAGCTATAACATACAGTTATGATTTTTATGTTTGCTATATGTGAAAGTTGCTCTAAATTATTTAATATATGGTCAATTTAATAACCGTAGTTATCGAATATTTTAAAATTCTCAAACCAACTTCACCGACTGATCATAAATGACTCAGGACAACTATCGGAAGAGATAAAACTATAATTTTATAAACAAATTTCAGAAATGATCATTACAGACAACTAATCATATATTTTGTAAGCTTTACTGTATCTTGAACACACTTAGCTCCTATATCTGTATTTTGATCATTTTGGTCTCCTAATATCCACTTAGGCGTAAGTGAGTTGACTTCAATATAGATCTACAGATTTCAATATGTTTTTTTTAGACATTTTATAATTCTTATAAGCAAAGTATGGCTCAATAGGCATCAGATTTCAATATGTTTTTTTGAGAGAGAATGGTTTAAACCCCCGCCCCCAACCTATACTCGAAATCCCAACTACACCCTCCAACTTTACGGGTGTCCTATTACCCACCTGAACTTTATATTTCTCTATTTTCTACACACCTAAGTACTGACCTCAACACATAAACCAAATAATTAGGCCTGCGTGGTTCCACGCGTTGGGTCCCGCTCCTCTTCAACTCCAATTTCTTGTTTTTCTCCCATTCCCTCCTAAAACGTAAAAGAACAAAAAAAAATCCTCCTTTCTCATTTTCAATCCTTCTCCATTAGCAATGCATTTCTGGTGATCATCAAACAAATTTGCTATCATCGAACGATTTTGTTGTGTATTGTCAACTTCATTTCATAGTTTAACAACTGATTTAGTAAAAGGTTAGTTCTTTATCCCTTATTTCGAGTTTGTGATTTATCCCCTAGGGTTTCTATTGATTCGTGAAATTAAGAGCAACATTGTGTGAAATCTTATGTGTGGCTTACGATTATAGTGTTAGGTGTTCATTTACACCATATTATGCCACATTTTTTATGAAATTAGGTTTTTCCCTTTCTCGTCTAAGTCGCGTAATTTTGTATTATGTTCGTCTTAGTATTATGTTCATGGAGTGTTGTATTTATGTTCTTCTTAGTATTATGCTCATAGAGAAGCTGCTAGTATGTTACTGTGTTGTATTTATGTTCATAGATTATGTTCATAGAGAAGCTAAGTACTATGTTGTATTATGTTCGTTTGCTAATATGTTGTATTCTGTTCGTTTTTAAGTACTATTCTATTTTTTGGATTGCCCTCAGGTTAGAGTATGTCTATAATTACTATTCTATTTTTTTTATTACCTTCAGGTAAGAGATGAATGGGTTTACTTTGATTACTCTAAAGTGGTACCATGGTGGGGTGTTAGATTTAAGTAGTGGGAACCAATATATAATGGTGGAAAAGTTACAGAATTTTTGGATGTTGATGTAGATAAAATGTCATATTTTGAGTTGAATGACTGTATTAGAGAATTGGGATATAGTACAACTTGCACCTTTAGTATTAAAGCACCTAACAGTGGCATTTTGGTAGATGTTGATAATGATAAAGATATTTTAGACATGATGTGTTCCTTGGAAGATGGGGATGAAGTGGAGGTATTGTTAGGCATTTGGTTGATGAGGCAATTGTGGGACCCATGTTAATAGAAAATGGTTGTCATGTGGATATGGGAGAATCTGGTTCAGCTTTTATTACAAGGCCAACTGAGAGTGAAAACTTTAACTTTGGGGTAGGTGAAGACCATTTAAATAGTGAGGACCCTATTGCTACTTTTTCAACCTCACCTCCTTTCACTACCACACCTCTTTTTAATACTGCTACTGCAAATGGTGCTACTGATGATGATATAGATGTTGGTCCTGCTGGACCTGATTTCTCAGAAGAAGAAGTAGAGGGTTCTGATTATTCAACTGAGGATGGTGTTGAGTCTAAAGCTGAATTAGTTGGAGATGATGATGAGGAAGAGTATGGTAGTGATGTACATGAGGAGGTTAGGGAGTTGAGGGCTGAAAAGAGAAGTTTTCAAAGGAGGAAAAGAAGGGAAAGAGTAGCAGCTGACAATGAAGAGGTACCAGTAGGTGAAGCTGGACCAGATCTAGGTTTTGATGAAACTGAAACAGGTAAAGTAAGTCATAAAGGAAGGCTAGGAGGTGATAAGCCTTACTTTGCAAGTTCTGATGAGGATAGTTTTGAGTTAGATGAAGATGAGTGTTGTAATGATGATGAACATGAATTTGGTAGATCAAGAAGGGTAAAGTTGTCAAGAAAGAGGAGTTCAAAAACTCAAAAAATCATTCATGATCCTACTGCAAAGAAAGTTGTGTGGCAGTTGGGCATGGTGTTTAAAGATGTGAAAGAATTTAGACAAGCACTAACTAAATATGCAGTTAGAAGAAGGGTCAGGTGGAGAAGTGGGTGAATGAGCCAAAGAAAGTTAGAGTTAGATGCAAAGATGATTGTCCATGGCTTTTGTTTGGATGTCTTGACAAGACAACAAATAATTTCATGAAAAAAACTTACAATCCAAAGCATACTTGCAACAAGACAACTAGAAATTACTTGTGCAATGCAAAGTTTTTATCTGAAGCCTTCAGAGAAAGAATAACTGAGCAACCAAACATAAGAGTCTTCAAGTTGCAGGAGATGATTAGAAAAAAGTTAAAACTTCATGTTGGCAAGACTATTGTGAGAAGAGCAAGAGCTAAAGTATTGAAAGATATAATGGGTGATCATGTTGTGGAATTTGGAAGAATACTTGACTACAAGGATGAATTGTTGAGGACCAATCCAGGGACCAGTTGTGTTGTAAAAGTTGGTGAACCTGATGCAGAAGGCAAGTCAATATTTCAGAGTTTTTACATCTGTTTTGATGCTTTAAAGAAGACATGGATACATTGTATGAAGTGCATAGGCTTAGATGGTTGTTTCCTTAAAGGTGTTTGTAAAGGCCAACTGTTAGTTGTTGTGGCCAGGGATGATAACAATCAAATGTTGCCACTTGCTTGGGCAGTAGTTGAAAAGGAGAACAAACACACATGGACCATGTTTGTCAAGTGCATAAGGGATGATCTGGGGCTTGGAGATGGTGAAGGTCTCACCTTGATTACAGATATGCAAAAGGTATGTGAAGTTATTTTGTAATTTTCAATTTATATATGTAATTGTGACATAATCATCATTATTGCAGGGAATGTTTGTAGCAATTACAAATGTATTACCTAAGTGTGAACATAGAATGTGTGCTAGGCACATATTAGCTAACTGGGCTAAGGATTGGAGAGGTCTTCAAAGAAGACAACAATTTTGGAAGATAGCTAAGAGTACATTTAAGTCTCAATTAAGGAACAATATAGAGAAGATGAAGTTGTTAGGTCCAGAAAAAATGATGGATAACTTAATGTACTACAACATTAATTTTTGGTGCAAAGTTTACTTCAACACTGAAGTAAAGTGTGACTCTGTAGACAACAACATGTCTGAGTGTTTTAATGCATGGATCTTGGCTGCTAGACACAAGACCATCATTACTATGCTTGAAGAAATAAGACTGAATATGATGACAAGAATAGCCAAATTAAGGGAGTTCCCAAGTACTTGGAAGTGTAATTTCTCTCCAATGGCTCTGAAGGTTTTAGAGGAGAACATTAGTAGGTCTATAGACTGTACCATTGAGTTTAATGGAGCTGTTGGATTTGAAGTGAAAGAAGGGCTTTGTCAACACAAAGTGGATATTGCTAGGAGAACTTGTAGTTGTAGGGTGTGGCAGTTAAGGGGCATACCATGTGCACATCTTGTGGCTGCATTATACTTTAAGAAGTTTTCTCTTTATGACTATATAGACAGCTGCTACAGTAAGGAAACTTACTTGAGGATTTATGCCAATGTTATTGAACCACTCACAAACATGGAGATGTTGCCAGTTTCTACAAACCCCACTATTGAGCCACCAGAAATCACAAATATGCCTGGTAGGCCACCGAAGGCTAGAAGGAAAGAAGCGGAAGAAACTAAGAAATCTGGGAAGCTTCCTAGGACTGGACTTGCAATGACATGCAGTATATGCCATGTCAAAGGCCATAACAAGAGAGGGTGTCCTCAAAGAGAAGGTGTTGAATCATCAACAAGACAAAGTGCACCATCACCTACATCAGTAAGGGCAGAACAACAGGTTCAGGCAGGGGAAGAGGCAAACCAAAGGTAATATTTGAACTTGTTTTACTTTTTTCTTAATTTATGACTTACTTTTTCTCTTATATGTATAGAAAACTCCATCAGCACCATTAGAAGGTGAGCCTCCACTAATAAAGGGAAGAGGAAGACCAAAAAAAACATCATTAGTAGCACCTAGTGCACTTCCCCTACCTACTGCACCTACTGATGTTCCTGCATCCTCTTCTGCTCCTCCTACTTATCATGCATCATCTTCAATAGCTGGTACTACTAAAAGAGGAAGAGGTAGGGGCAGGGGAAACACATCTCCAGAGAAAAGACCAAGAGTCATGGGAATGGGTGTGTTCCAAGCTGCAAATGGCTTCAAAGTCATGAATGTGAGTCTTTGATATATGCTAACAACTTAAATATTGAATTATAATCCTAATTTTGTTTAATTAAACAGTTTAAATATTGATATAATCCTAATTTTAATATAACCTGGCATGCCAAGTAGTAAGATCTACTCTACTGGACAAGCAAAAGTGACAAGATCATCTGATGTAACTGGTGACATTGGTTATACACCAAGTAATACAACTAAGCTGAAATGGAATGGTAAAGCAGCAAACTCAACAAGCAAGTTTCATGAGCTTAGAGAAAAGCAAGGAAAGAAGACAATGGGAAGTAGTTCAAGTCAAAATGACACTTCTTCACAGTCAAAGATGCCATGGAAATTGTAGTGATGTTGATGTATTTTAGAACTTTTAAGTTAGTCCATACATGTTGCATTAATGGCCTGCTATTTTGAATTTTGTTTGTTGGTAAATTTTGCCTTATGTGAGGGCTTTTGAATATGACATTATTTAGGTAAATTCTGCCTTATGTGAGGCCTTGTAAATATGACTTTATTTTGGTAAATTCTGCCTTATGAAATGAATGGTGATGTTGTGTTTTAAAATGGTTGTTGTGTTGTCTATCGAATTGTATTGGCTATTCAGGTGTGCTTACATATGTTGTGTTGGTTATGTGTTTTACAAATGGTGTTGTGTTGTCTATGTTGAAGTATGAATGGATGACTAGGTTGTTGGTTGTTGATGAAGTGTCGTTTAACAAGCTTCAATTGACATCATAGATACAAAATGACACACATACATTGACAATTTTAATTAAACATAACAACAATACAAATCAAAGAGAAATACAAATATGCAGCACTTGAACTACTGGTTGTTGATGAACATAGCAACAACACAAATTAAAATACACAAAGTATCTTCCTATTGAACCTACACCATTTCAACCTTCTATTGAGTCTCCTCTCCAATAACAAATTAGAGTTCCTCAAGTTGTCAATATGAACCTGTCTAATACATAATTCTTGCTCCAACTCATTGATTTTGTTCACCAATCTTGGAAGGATAAAACTTGATCTTGGATCCACTTCTTCTTTGTCCCTCCATCGAAAAAATTTGCAATTTTTAGACATGAAAATGATCCAAAACAGTACATTAGCATCGTTCAAAATAAAGTGTAGCAAGAATACAAGAAAAAACACATACAGCATAGCATGGGCAAGACCAAAATCTTCTTCCCGGATTTAATTTCGACCAAGAAGTTTGCAAATCAGCAAAATTTCGTGTTTGCATCTCACTGCAGCGTTGAGAATTGGGTCTGATTCATCCATACAAAGTTTATTCAAGTTTTCATTTGCCATTTTTGATGAATTTTGAGAAAATTCAAAATTCAAATTAGAGACCTAAATAAGAAATTAGAGCATATTACAAACCCTAAATTCAAGATTTGAAGTAGAAATGAACATTAACAACTAAACCCTACTTAATTTTGAGAGAAAATTGTGATTTTTTTATAAAAGGAACAAGGGTTAATGGTGGGGAAGAAGAAATAATGGTTTATTTAAAGGTGGGGAAGATGACCGTTGGAGAAGGAGGAGTTTTTCGTCAAAATTAACCTTCTAACGCGCCTAGAGGAGGTGAGAACACCTCCCATGACAGGTCAGCACTTCGGTGTGTAGAAAATAGAGAAATATAAAGTTCAGGTGGGTAATAGGACACCCGTAAAGTTGGAGTGTGTAGTTGGGATTTCGGGTATAGGTTGGGTGGGGGGGGGGGGGGGGGTTTAGACCATTTTCTCTGCTTTTTTTTAGACATTTTATAATTCTTATAAGCAAAGTATAGCTCAATAGACATCCACGATGCTATTTCTTTGAAGGTAAAACTACAATTTTAATTCTTTTGTTTTATAGGCGACAAGATACGTCAAAGCCCCTAGGCAAGTCATGATATAGTTTATGGGTGTCGCAATCACATAATTTCTATTCCAAAATAATTATAAAGCTGTCAATATAACCATGAAATACTAAGTAGCTAACTATAAAGTTTTTTTAAGGCATCTACAAGGGTAACAAATCATCAATAGCCAATTAAGCGATGACAATTTATAAGAAAACAAATTCTTATGTTGCTTTTAACATGTGGAAACAGCTAAACAAGACTAATCTCGATAGCTTAAAAATAGATGGTTAAGAGAATCGATATATGAGTACGACACATGACATTGAAGATGAATAATGAAGACGAAGAGGAGAAGGATAATTGGTGGTATTTGAAACTCCAGAAGAAAATATCAATGGATCTCCATGATTCACTGATCTGGAAATTTATAAAATTGTAAAAGTTGTTGGAAGTTGAAAAGAATTTCAAAACATTTAATTGATATAGGAAGATGAATAGTCATTCTAGAGTGTTGATATGCTGCAATAAGCGGCAATGACAAGAAAATTAATCCACCGTTTATAGATACATGATTAATTGCTGTAAAACTTTAATTTTTCCAAACATAAGATAAGCGAAAAATAAAAAAAAATGATATGAAGAGTTTCTTAATTAATGATATATGTAGGATATTTAAATAATAAGATTCTTTTAATATTTTGATTTAATATATATATATATATTAAGCGGAAACTTTTTTTTAAGACCAAAACACTTTATGAAACTTTGTCTAATTTAATTTCCTCTTCACTGAAGTCCTTTTACCTTTCCCTATTCCAATTCAAACAAAGTTGGTAATTACATTTTTTTTTCAATTTCTTTTCCATTGCCTAATACGGCGGCCTGTTTTCACACTTTTATTGTTTTATGATTTATTTGTCTTTTAATTTTGAAGCTTTTTCTTTCTTTCTTAATTCTCCAATTCAAAAAAATTTGGGAAATCCTAACGACATTGATAAATCAAATACATTTTTGATAACACCATGAACCAACTCAAAGGCTAAATAATGGTAATAAAGCTAGCATCGAAAAAGAAGAGTTTTTCGCACTAAACAAAAAGTTGAGTTGGAAGAGGAAAGCATCAATAAAAGAAGTCCTGCATAAATAAGGAGACATGATAAGTCAAGTTGTAAAAGGAAAAGGTATTGCAATTGAAAGAATTAATTAAAATAGTTTCCTAGCACAACAAGAACTTCTCCCCATATACATGTTGGATTCAAATAAAGTTCAGAATCTATAAAAGGACAACGAGACAGAAAGAAGAAGTCGTCTTTGCATAATTCAAAAGAGAGAGAGAGAGAATCATACTGAAGGCCAAAGTGTTCGAGAAGTAGAAACGAAAGAATTCTAGAGTTAGAATTATTTTCGAATAGTTGAGTAGCATTTATCTGTCCTTGGATCAGTGTTTGTGAGAGTTTTGAGAGTTTGTAAGAATTATAAACAAGAAGTGGGTTTGACTTCTTGGGCGATAGAGTTAGAAGAGAGATTGAGAGTTTTTGTAACCAAGAAGCGAGTTTGACTTCTTGAGAGTTGAGGGTGTTTTCGATTATAGTTAATCGAAAGGGTAGACGTTTAGAGTTAGATTCGTCCATTTACTGAGTTGTAATTGTTGAATTAATATAAAACTCTGTGTGGTTTTTCTCTTCCTTGAGTTAGGAAGGTTTCCACGATATATTGGTGTTACTATTCATTAACATAAGTATTTTGTGTGTATTATTCAAGAATCTGGTTCTTGAATACCGGGTACTGTTTCTTCAATTGGTATCAGAACAGGTTTTTTCATTAAAATATTCACATCTTGAAAATAATCAATGGCAGCACCACCTATCCCACAAGAAGGAGCTTCTCAAACTCGACCACCACTGTTCAATGGAAAGTACTATGGATGGTGGAAAAATCGTATGATAGATCACTTGATAGGCGAAAATCCCGATCTTTGGAGCATAGTTATGGATGGCCCTACTATACCCATGAAGAAGAAAGACGATGGAGTCACGTTGGTACCAAAGGAAAGAAAAGAATGGAATGTTGCAGACAAACTTGCCATTCAAAATAACGCCAAATCTAAAAGGATCCTAATTTGCGGCATAGGATCGGACAAGTATCATAGGATTTCATCATGTGAGGATGCAAAGTCGATTTGAGAAACTCTACAAACTGCACATGAAGGAACAACTCAGGTCAAAAAATCTAAAATCAATAACTTGAACAGACAATATGAAATGTTTAGAATCATGGAAGGAGAAACAATCCAAGATATGCACACCAGGTTCACTGCAATCATCAATGAGATCTACTCTTTAAGAGAAGTAATTCCAAATGGAAAGGCTGTCGAAAAACTCTTAAGTGTTCTACCAGAGTCATGGGAAAGTAAAGTAGAGGTCATCACTGAAGCACGTGATCTAGATAAACTGGCCATGGATGAGCTCATAGGAAATCTCATAACATATGAACTAAAGAAAAACCAAGAGAGAGAAATAGGCAGTAAAAGAAAGGAGAAGAACCTAGTTCTTAAAGCCACAACACCTGAAGATTTTGAAGATGAGAATATTGCACTTATGACAAAGAGGTTCTCCAGAATGTTAAAAAGGAGGACAAACGTTTCAAAGAAAAGGTCCTCAAATGACAGCCGAAAACTCAAGAGAGCAACTATGTCATAAATGTGGAAGTTCAAATCACTTTATTAAATTTTGTCCACTCTGGGACTTAGAAATAAAAAGAATAATCCAGACAAAACAAAGGACGGTAAAGGTGACAAGATATATTCCTCCAAACAGGAGAATGACCAACCAATAGGCTGATCTCTCAATGAAGAAAGCATTTGCTGCAATGGGAGGCATGTCGGAAGATAAGTCTGAAGACGAGGAAACTGAAAATCAATCCCTACTTGCAATAGAGCGAACTGACAAATATGACTTTCTTGCACTAGTAGCCATAACTGAACTAGGAGAAAAAGAAAATAGTAGCCAGACACAGGAAACAATTTAGGCACTAATGGCTGGATCAGAAGAAGAAGAAGAGGACAAGCAGGACCAGGTTAGTCTACTTCACATTAAAGAAAATCTTGACTCTTACTCAAAAAGAAAACTAGAATCCTTATTGAACACTCTTATAAATGCATACCAATCAACGTGTTCTGAAAGAGACATGTTAATGAAAGACTATGCATCTTTAAGAGAACAAAATGTGAACTTGAAACAATAAAACTGTCTTCTGCTTAATAAGCTAAGAGAATTGAATAAAGAGTTTAATTGTATAACTGTAAAAATGAAGATCTACAGAAGAAACTTCACATGACAAAAATGGAAGCAAAGCACATCAAAAGATGGACCAGATCCTCCATATTTCTCGATAGCATCCAAAAGAGTCAATCTACCACAAGACATGGAATAGGTTTTTTTGAAGCAAAAAATCCCAACATAGATTGTTTGTGTTCCCACTGTGGACTTACATGACATAAGAGTTATGCATGCAATAAAAAATAAACTGCACATAAAAACAATGTCACTTTCGTACAAAAAACACAGAAGATACATAAAAAAAACAAAAACAGAGTTGGCTCCCACACTTAAAACCCTTCCATCATGGGCTAAGAAAAATCTTATTCATCCTTTCTCTAACAAATAGGGACCCAAGTGGATCTGGGTACCCAAAACTAATATTGTTTAATGACTGCAGGTTTCAGGGGAGGAAAGACAAATCAATGGTACTTGGATAGCGCATGTTCGAGGGATATGACTGGAGATAGAAACAACTTTCTCTCACTGAAAGACTTTAAGGGTGGAAACGTAGCCTTTGGGAATGGAAAAACTGGAGAAATACAAGGAATTGAAAAATAGGACTGAACCTTAACCAAACAATTGACAATGTGTACTATGTGAATGGGTTACAACACAATCTGCTAAGTATATCTCAAATGTGTTACAAAGGAAACAAAGTCATATTTAGTACAAATGAATGCAATGTGGTAAACTCAAATACAGAGGAGCCGGTTCTCATTGGAAAAAGGCACAAAAATGTATACACAACTGATATAATGAGCCCAAAAAATTCGCTCACCTGCCTTAGCGCCTTCACTGAAAATTCCCTTCTTTTGCACAAAAGGTTGGGCCATATCAGTCTTTCTACAATCAATAAGCTAATATCAAAAGACCTGGTTAAAGCACTATCAGAAAAAAGGCTATTTAGTGAACAAATATGGGGCGCATGTGCTTAGGGTAAACAGATAAAATCCTCTTTCATACCAAAAGCAGTAGTCAGCACAACAAAACCTCTGGAACTGCTTCACATGGATCTATGTGGACCAATGCGCGTACTAAGTAGAGGAGGAAAAAGGTACATATTTGTAATTGTAGATGACTAGTCTAGATTCATATGGACCATATGTCTAGCAACAAAGGATGATGCATACGATATGTTCGAAATCTTTGTGAAACTGGTCCAAAAGAAATTCAATAGTGAAGTTATCAGCATCTATTCAGATCATGGTTTAAAATTTGAAAACTCTAAGTTCCTGAACTTCTGCACTATCAACGGTGTTGATCACAACTTTTCAGCACCAAGAACTCCACAACAAAAAGGTGTGGTAGAACGCAAGAATAGAACATTGGAAGACATTGCTAGAACCATGTTGATATCAAGCAACCTACCAAAATCCCACTGGGCTGAGGCAATAAACACTTCATGCTATCTTATTAACAGATGCATGATAAGGTCTATACTAAATAAAACCCCATACGAACTGTTGAAAGGAAGAAAACTGAATCTAGCACACCTTCGACCTTTTGGGTGTACCTGCTACGTACATAACAATGGGAAAGACACCTTAGGTAAATTTGATGCCAAAAGTGAAAAAGGAGTGTTCCTTGTGTAAGGCCTACAAAATACTTAACAAGAGAATGAACTGTATAAAATAAAGCATGCATGTCATTTTTTATGAAGGGAAACTAATGGAGGCTTGGAAGACCACCTTGATAATCTGGGTATGACTCAACCAAAATCACTAGAAGAAAACCAATCACATGAGGACGATCCTGATAAAACAAATAGCAAATTAAGTTCCATCATCCATAAGACTGAAAATACAATCGAGGAAAAAGAAGAGAGAGAACATATGCTCAACCAAATAGTTGGAAACATCAAAGTTCTCATCCAATACAAAATATTCTCACACCCTAAGATTCATGAATTCATACCAGATCAAAACTAAGGAATATGTGTGCTTTCTCAGCATACTTATCACTGGTTGAACAACCAAATATTAAAGAAGCTTTGGCAGACCTAGACTGGATTATTGAAATGCAGGAGGAACTGGTTCAGTTTGAGAGAAGTAAGGTCTGGAACCTGGTCCCCAGACCACATGACAGATATGTGATAGGTACTAGATGGGTACTCATAATTAAGCTTGATTATCAAAGACAATTCACACGAAAAAAGGCCAGATTAGTCGTACAAGGATATAATCAGGAAGAAGGAATCGACTATGACAAAACCTTCACACATGTTGCAAGAATATAAGTAATAAGGATGTTAATAGCCTTCGCGGCTCACATGGAGTTTAAACTATATCAGATGGATGTAAAAAGTGCCTTTCTAAACGGATTTCTCCAAGAGGAAGTGTATGTGAAACAACCCCCTAGTTTTGATATCCCTGATCATCCTGAATTCGTATATAAACTAGATAAAGAACTATATGGGCTAAAACAAGCACCAAGATCCTGGTATGACTGCTTATCCACGTTCCTTCTCACAAATAGTTATTCACGAGGAAAAATAGATAATACATTATTTCTTCGAAAACAAGGTAAAGATCTACTCATCGTTCAAATCTACGTAGATGATATCATATTTGAGGGAACAGATGTTGACCTTGAAGTTGAGTTTTCAAAGTTAATGAGTAGTAAATAGATGGGTGAACTAAATTTCTTCCTAGGTATCCAAATCAAGCAGTCTCCATCAGGTACCGCAATCCATCGACAAAAATACATAAAAGAATTACTAAAGAAATTTGAGATGAATGAGGATAAGACAATTGATACCCCCATTGGTACCACAACAAAGCTTGACAAGGATGAAACTGGTTCTCAGGTAAACGACACAAAATATAAAAGAATGATTGGATCTCTTCTGTATCTAATTGCCAGTAGACTCGATATTGTATTCAGTGTTGGCCTATGTGTCAGATTTCAGTCATGTCCCAAAGAATCTCACCTAAAGGCAGTAAAAAGAATACTTCGATATATCAAAGGAACTGTGGACCTGGTACTATGGTATCCCTCATGTGACTCTTTTGATCTAGTAGAATTTGGTTATGCCAACTATGTTGGCTACCTGGTCGATAGAAAGAGAACATATGGAATGAAACACTTTTTATTACTTTGTCTTGTTTCTTGGGAAACCAGAAAACAAAACTCAATCGCATTTTCAAGGGCTGAGGCTGAATATGTTGTTGTTGCATTATGGTGTGCCCAACTATTATGGATCAAACAACAACTAGAAGATTTTGGAATCAAAGTAGGTTGTATCCCTATCAAGTGTGACAATACAAGTGTTGTGAACATGGCAAAGAACCCGGTTCAGCATAAACATACCAAACATATACACATCCGGCATCAGTTCCTTCGGGATAATGTTGAAAAAAAGCTTCATTATGATGACTTCCTGCAAAACTGGGGACCAGATTGCTGACATTTTCACTAAGGCACTTGGAAGAGAATGGTTTCAGAAAAACCGCCAAGCTTTAGGGCTAATACTTATCTCTCTCCCACTCCTTAGTGTGTGAAATAAATTAATCATCTACCTCCACCAAACTCATATTGGTACCCTATTTAAGGTATACTTTTCAGGAGACATAGCTTATTGATCAGGTCTAATGATATCACCCTTAGTTTCTTATAACTTTGGTACAAGAGCGCTCACATGACTTGAGCCACAAGCCTTGAACCACGTTTGTTGGACATCGCGTATCACTTCATTCCATTACGTATCCATCTATACATCACACATGTTAACTTGACCCTGCCATTATTTTGAAGCACAAGGGACCTGGTTCACCTTTCTTTTTACATATATCTCCACACAAGCAATTTTACGCGGGAAAATCATCTTAAAAGGAAATCCATCTTTTTCTCTTTCTAACTCATTCCCATACGTCATCCCCATAAGCCCAACCATCAGCCACCCATCCCATCTATGTTAGACAACCATTATTACCTTTCTTTTCCAAGGTCTCCTCCCATTAGCCCTTTCTGCACTCACACCATCCACATACCAAAAGCAACCAAGAGAATCCCCAAGAAATCTTGAACACTCTAATGGCTAACCCTCTCGTCGCTTACTCTGATGATGAAATCTTATCCGCCTCAATGGCGCTCCCATTGGCCCCAGCATCTCCCCATGTACACTATCAGGGGCAAGAAAACCACTCCACTAATACATCATTAACCTCCTTACCCAAAGATCCATCATCCACTTGACCACCATCCCCCTTACCGACCTTTGAATTCGACGACCCCTTCACTCCATCTCCATCACCTCCTTCTTCAGAAACTCCAAACCCTAACCACACTCTCTTCCCATCTCCACCTCCAATCAAAACTCACATTCCTACTACCACCACCACTATTCATCCTCCATCACCCACTCCCCCTAAAGAACAGGATCTTGATGATGTTCCCCTCAGTGTTTTACATCCCCAAGAACCTCGTCGTTTGCGCAAACACATCGGTGTGAAACAGACCTCTCTTTGCACGCCCTTTCACTCGCAGTGCAAGTCAGGCTCAATTGAAAGAGGCCATGGAATCTCGTACTAAATGTCGTCATGTTGGTAAGCCCCCCATTCAACCATCCTCTTTTCTAGTAATGCTTGACTCTGAGTCGGAGGAAGTTTCAACATCTGTACCATCTGCCTCTCCCCCCATCACAAAAATTGAGTAAAAATATGGTAAAATTTCTAGAAATTGGGAAGGAGAAATATCTTCGTACCAAGCCTGTGCTTAGGGGTAAGACCTTTCACTCTGAAATCCTCTCAATAGATGCAGTAAATAGGGTTTTTGGGTTATTGAACTTTCAGAGGTGGGGGGATCTGTTTCTTGATTCTAAACTGTTGGTATATGAAAGGGAAGTGGTCGAATTCTATACAAATCTTACTGTTCTAGAAGGGAATGTTGCAACCTCTACTGTAAATGGGGTAGAATTGGTTTTCGACCACATTTAGCTTGGGGAAATACTTAATCTACTTACGAATGGACTTACTGAGTATGTTTGGCTGAATGATAAGCACTGTCTTCTTACATCTAAGTATTCCCAAGGTAGGGTCTCCACTACGGCTAGGAAGGTGTTAAAAGGTGAAATGACACCTTTTCATAAATTGTTGTTCGAAATTATTCATAAGGGAATCATACCTAGGAGCATAGACGACACGAGGCTTGTTTTTGTGATATGGGAATTGGACATGCTTTGGAGAACAAGGACCCCATAGATTGGCCATCCCTTATGATCAAACACATGTCTAGAATTGTTGATCCCCAACCTGGTTCTCATCAACTTTCCTACGTGAATCTTCTTACTATAGTGCTCAAAGAGTTTGTTGTGCCATTGGGTGAGGAAAGAGCTTTGACTCATGCAGACATGTTTACCAGGTCCTCCCTTGCTGAGTATGGACTACTTGCTGAACCAGATCAGGTTCCTATTACTTCTTCCTGAGAGTCTGGACCCATTGCTAGCTTGATTCGTGATCTTAGGACTGTCAGGGACCAGCTTGCTTTTTTCACGCTAAAAATGCATCTCTGTGTACTGACCTACTCACTTCTCAAGGGGACGTTACCAAGTTGCAAGAACAGTTAGTGCAACAATAACTCGATAACAACGCTCAAATGGACCGGGTTCTCCAGCTCCTCGCCTCCTCCTCTTCTCCTCCTAAGTCAGGTCATGCCACCTCTTGAACACAAATTTCTAGTCCAGTTACTTGTGCTTTTTGTTTAAGACATTGACATGATTTACTGTGTGTTTGCATATTTTGGATATTTTTATGGTGCTCTCATGAGCTTAAAATGTAGGTGCATATTGATTTCCTTGCTTACTCTATTTTTGCTTGTGCTGCATTTGTGTTACCTATGTTAAAGATGGCTAATATCCTCATGGTATCGCTTATGCAGTGTTTTTTCTGGACTGTTGTCCTTTCGTGGGCTCTGAGTTTTGGTTAGGGTATGTTATTGTTTATTGTCCACACTTATTTTTTATATGAAAAAAAGGGGAAGATATTATTTGTCTTGTATATATATGGTGTTGATTTTGCACAAGAAGTGGAATAGATTTGTCATCATCAAAAAGGGGGAAATTGATAAATCAAATACAGTTTTGATGATTGACACCATGAACCAAGTTCACCTAAACAGAAAATTGAGTTGGAAGAGGAAAACATCAATAAAATAAGTCCTACATAAATAAAGAGACATGATAAGTCAAGTTGTAAAAGGAAAAGGTATTGCAATTAAAAGAATTAATTAAAATAGCTTCCTAGCACAACGAGAACTTCTCTCCTTATACATGTTGGATTCAAACAAAGTTTAGAAACTATAAAAGTACAACGAGACAGAAAGAAGAAGTCGTCTTTGCATACTTCAGAAAAGAGAAAGTAAGAGAGAGAGAGAATCATAACAAAGGCCAAAGTGTTCGAGAAGTAGAAACGAAAGAATTCTAGAGTTAGAATTATTTTCGAATAGTTGAGTAGCATTGATCTATCCTTGGATCAGTGTTTGTGAGAGTTTTGAGAGTTTGTAAGAATTATAAACAAGAAGTGGATTTGACTTCTTGGGGGTTAGAGTTAGCAGAGAGATTGAGAGTTTTTGAACCAAAAAGTGAGTTTGACTTCTTGGAGAGTTGAGGGTGTTTTCGATTATAGTTAATCATAAGGGTAGACGCTTAGAGTTAGATTTATCAATTTACTGAGATGTAATTGTTGAGTTAATATAAAACTGTGTATGGTTTTTCCCTTACTTGAGTTAGGAAGGTTTCCACGATATATTTGGTTTTACTGTTCATTAACGTAAGTATCTTGTGTGTATTATTCAAGAATCTGATTCTTGAATATTGGGTATGGTTTTAGACATAATGAGTTGGAATCTCATGCGTAGCGATGTTCATCTTATAAAAAATGGTGAAATCATTACTTAGTATTACACAACTTTCCTCACCTTGAATATGTGACAAAAAATCATAATTCGAAGCGTACACAATAGGTTAACAATAATAAGAAATTATCATGAATTTCAGTCAAATCATATCATAAAAGATTGATGGTGAGGTATGAACTATACAAATTCGTTGAGCAAGAAGTTTTCAAATCAGATCATTAAAGATTGATGGAGAAGTATGAATTATACAAATTTGTTGAGCAAAAGTTTTCGGAGATGTCGATTGTCAATTTTGCTCAATTTTGAATCATTTGGATCAAATATACGACAGTACTGAGCATCACAAATTAGTAAGGGAACAAGTTGTTAAACTGTTATTTTTGTATAACTTACATAAATCTCATAGTATAAAGAGTAAATTTCATTTTATCCCCTACTCTTTTTTTAATTACAATAATTTCTTAATTTTTACACAATTCGGATACGTAACTCACTATCTGAATACATTAATGTTGATACTTATGCATCAAGCTGTTACGCTGAAAAAGGAAAAAAATAGAATATCCAATTAAAATCCCATAAATTATGCTTACACGTTTCTTCTTACAGTCAATCAGTCACATGCAAATCCTCACAGAACCAACAACTTCAAAAAAACAAATTTCTTCTCCCTATTCATTGTTCTCCCCATTCATCGAAGAACCATGCAAACTAGATACAGTTTACCGAAAAAATTGATAAGATACATATTGAATAGTTGTTGGACAAACAATTTCTTTTGTGGGTCTCAAATCTAGAATTGCAAGAGATTGATGAGACGAGAAAAAACTTGAGAAATCGATATATAGTAGAAGGAAATCATGGGGAAGTATTATTGACAATGAGATTCAATCCCTAGAAAATTTTGAATCAAAATTTTGAGATACATTGCAAATTAATACAACATTTTTCTTCACATTATTCCAAAAAAACTCTCAATTATCGACAGCCTTCATCTTCCCATTCTTCCGAAAAAACTCTCAATTTTTTAATCAAAATTTTGAGATACATTGGACATCCAATACATCATTGACGTGAAGAAACAAGAACATGGACTTTCAATGTATCCGCTATGCATTAATACAGTAGACAAAAAGTCTGAAGAGATACATGACTTTGATGGATAATCTAACCCTTTTTATAATGTTGTGTAATCGTTTATTGAATTGTGTTTTCGAGATGGATAGATTTGTCAATGTATTACTATTTATGTATCTTGTTTAAATGGATAAGTGTTGTATTTCTACTATATACATTAAATAAGTAATTGTTGCCTATAAGATGTTAGGTTTGAGATCAATATATTATTGTGTGGTAATGGCTATGTATCGGATAGTTTTAGCATAAATTCGAATTTACATATCATGCCTAGAAAACTAGTGCATCATACATTATTATTTATGTATCTTATTTTGATTGATAAATATTATATTTTATTAAAAAAAATACATTATACATGTAATTGTTCCAAATAACATTTTTTGTGATACATAACACAGAGTTTATGTATCAAGTACATTTATATTGAACATGATAAACACTAATCGAGAATTCAACAACATTAGAGTTATGTATCAATGCCTTAAATATGAACATGATACATTTCATAAAACAAATGTTATTGTAGCAATGATGTATCGTGTGATTTGGTACTCACCCCTTGCTTCTACATTTGTGTAGGCTATGAGCCCGAATCTTCATGATACTCTCTCTTATCTTCTTGTCCGAGGCTTCCTATGGAGATTTTTGAGGTAGCTGATAGTCATCTGAGCATACCTTTTCACTCATATTTACGATCTTGTTCTACTTTAGAGACAACATCATTTGAGATTTGTTTATTTCTTTCAAAACTATTGTAATACATTAAAGGCTTATACACGTGACATCCAAGTTTTGGGGGTATATTTAAGTTAATTATGAATTTTCGCATTGTTTATAGTCTTTAGAATTTTATTCTCGCTTTACTCCCGCATTTATCTTATTATTTGAGTTTTAGGCTGACTTGTCTTGGTGGGATAAGACGAGTGTTATCACATCCATTTTTGGGTCGTGACATTTTTTCCTTCTTTTTGGGTGTTTTTCAACAGTAGATTTAGAACTCGAGCATGCATCCTTCTACTTCTCCGCTCTCAAATTCGTCATGATTAATGGGTCGTTTTGATCTATTTTTCATAAAAGTTTTCATCTTCAAAATCAAATTGGGTAAGCCCAATACTAAATGAGGGAGTAGAATCCATATGTATCATAAATTTGTAGATGAAAAAGCTAATACATGATAAATGATACGTTTGATAGAATCTTTGTATCAAGTATCAATACTAATTAAGTTTATGTATCAAAATTAATATTTGAACATAATACATTGTGCATGATAAAAAATTTAATGTATCATAATGTTGATACGAAGACATTATACATTAGTTTAAGAAATAAAACCAACTAGATACATTAAAAATTCCGAACTCATATGTATCAGAAAAGATGAACAGCCAAAAAATCAGAAAAAGTTAGCAATGTGATCTGCTAAAAGCAAAAAAGAAAAAACTGACAAAGAAATCATTTTTTTCTCCGTAACAACTGTAGTATCATTTTTTTCATTGTCAACTAATGGGATCACCTATGGATCTCGATCCAAAGCCCTTACTAGAGCCAGTACCATCTTGACCTTTTCCCCTTTTTTAGTGTTTTTTCCACAGTCGTTTTAGAAGTCGAAGATGTATCCTTCTCAGACTAATTGGGAAAGCCCAATACTGAAAGATCGACCTTCATCCATACGTATCAACATTTTTTTAAGATGAAAAAACTAAAAAGGATCAAAAGAAATCGAAATTGAAGTGATGGAAAGAGATCTACCTCTTGAATAACTTGAAATCATTAATTGGAAAGAGAAAAGATTTGAAATTCAAAAATCGATTAATGAAGGTAACTGTGGAGAGTTTTGTGGCGTGAAAAAAAAGAAAGAAAATTATGGGTATATAATTTCAAATTGATGTATCCCGAAAAAGGGATGATGGGAGCAAAAGAAGAGATTTTTTGTATTTTTTTGAAATGGTAGAAAAATAAGAAAATATGATTTAAAAAGAAGAATAGTTAGGTAATTTTTCCTTATTTCCAATTATCAATATAATATTTCTTGTAATGATTTGTAAGACATGAATAGACTTGTATAAATTATTATATGTTATGTAACACTACAAATGTTTATATCTTAGATAAATTCTTATTGATTATAGTTTTGAAATTTTTATCAATTGAATCAATTGTTATACAAACGATCAAAATATCCTAGAAGTAATAGAAATGTTTTTAAAAAAAATTGAGACTTCACCTGATTGAGTATACCCATTAGAGTATCATGTTTTTAATTGTCATGTTGCACTTTTCAAAAGTCAACTTGACTAATTTTCAAAGTTAAATTAGATTACTTTAGTTCGATATTTCAAACAAAAAAACTTAGATATTCAAAAACTATACGAAAACTACTATAAATTGCAAATTTTTGCATATCAATATGATGTAAAAATACATCATAAAAAGTTAGCTCAAAGTTCTTTTTATAGTTTGACTCTAAAAAAAACTATGAAATTTAAAAGTAAACGGAGGGAGTATTACATTTAATTACAAAAATAGATCTAATAGCCTGTTTGGGATTGCTGTTAAAAACTAGAGTATTTATTTTTAGAAACACTTTTTTATAATAACTTTAAAAGTGCTTTTGAAAAAAATAATTTGTGTTAGATTAATTCATTTGAAAAGTATTTTTGATAAGTAGATGTATTGACTAATCATTTAAAAAATACTTTTTAGAGTCAAATTATGAAAAAGAACAAGTACCAATGCACTTTTAATATAAGATTATTTTATAGAGAGAAATTATTTTAAATATCTATTATACAAATTTGTGATAAAAACACAAGTACCCTCCTAGATTATGACCGAAATCCTAGAGACACACATCAGTTGTGCACATCAAAAATCAATTGAAAAAAATCGTGCTACCAACCAAAGGAGGAATTTTGACAATTTTCTTTCTGCCTTGTAAATTGTAATCCAAAAAATTATGTTATATTCTTTGCAAATTTTCAGTACTTGATATGGATTTATACAAATATATTGGTGCAATTGCAATTAAGTTGGAAGCACAAAAGGTGGAACAATTTTTTTAAATATCAAATACATTAAGTGGTATTTTAATAAGAGTAGACAAAAAGATTTCACTACATTATTATGATACATTACTCCATAACGTAT
Source organism: Solanum verrucosum (assembly GCF_900185275.1). NCBI lineage: Eukaryota > Viridiplantae > Streptophyta > Magnoliopsida > Solanales > Solanaceae > Solanum > Solanum verrucosum. The sequence continues at coordinate 564,610 of NW_026019986.1, forward strand.
TTATTTAGTTTTTTGTTTTTCTAAGTTTGTCCTCAAGAATTTCAATAAGAGTAGATGAAAACACTTGACTGCAATATTATTTATTTATTGCTCCATAAAGTACTAGTCACTTTTTATATGTTTATCTTGAGGTTTTATATCTCTAAGAAATAATACTAGTAAGATATATACCTTCAATCACTTACAAAACTTAAGATTTGCAAACTAACTTTTTTGAGAAAATGGCCAAAAGCCCCCCTAACCTATAGCCGGATTTCCAACTACACACTCATACTTTACGGGGGTCATATTACCCCCTGAACATTTTTTTTTACTAATTTTCTTACCCTTATTTGCTGGCATGTCCACATAAACCAGATATAATTAAATGTTTGTTTACACGCGTTGCCACATAATGACTGGACCCCAGAACCCACGAATTTCCCTTAATCTTTTCATTTTTCCTCTTTTGTTCTCTAAACCCTAACCTTTTTTCGATCTGACCAAATTCACCCCCATTCTCTTCGATCTGAGATTTCGTTCCGATCGAAGTTTGCTGGGAAGGTTGGGGAAGGTTCGTTTAGCTTTTTTCGTTTATTGGGTCGAAGTTTTCTCTAAGTAAAGGTTAGTTCTTTTAGTTCTTTACTAGCGATTTTGAACGATATTGATTATTGTGTTTGATTAGGGTTATGAAATTGACAAAAAATCAAGAGCAATAACTGGGTTTTTGTATAATAGCACTCCATTGTTCAATTTATACCATATTATCTTCATATAGTTAGCCATGTAGTGTTTCCTTTCTCGCTTAATGTTATATATGTTCGTAATGATATGATACTATGGCATAGTAAGTTTACAATTTTCGTTGTTATAATGATGATATGTTCATATTTACCTATTGTGTGTGTGCTTAATGTACAATGTGTAGTTTAAATATTCTCTATTCTTTCATTCCATTCAGGTAGGAGATGAGTGGGTTCACTTTGGTTACCTTAAGATGGTATCATGGTGGGGTGTTAGATTTAAGTAGTGGACAACCAATATATATGGGTGGGCAAGTTACAGAATTTTTAGATGTTGATGTGGATAAGATGTCCTATTTTGAATTAAGAGGCTACATTAAAGAATTGGGATACACCACAACTTGCACATTTAGTATTAAACCCCCTGACAGTGGCATTTTGGAAGATATAGACAATGATTGGATATTTTAGACCTATGTTGTTCTTTAGAAGATGGAGTTATTGTGTAGATATATGTGAAACACATGATTGATGAAGCAGTTGTGGACCCCGACCTTATTTTATTAGAAAATGTTAGCCATGAGGATAGGGAGGAATCTGGTTCAACTTTCAATAAAGGGGCTGAACCAAATTGTGGTCCAAACATTGTGGTTGGTGATGAAACTTTATCTGGTGAGGACCCTTTTACTAAAACACCTAAAACTATAGCTGCTACTGCTGCTAGAGCATCTTCCACCTCAACTCCAATCAATACTACAAATCCTTCCACTACAAATCTTGCTACTACAGATCCTGCTAGTATAGATCCAGATCTTGTTAGTGTAGATCCAACTACTGTAGATCTTAATGATATAGATGTAGGTCCAGTTGGATTTGATTTAGTGGAAGAAGATAGTTCTGATTACTCAACTGAAGAGAGTGTTGATACTAAAGGTGAATTAGTTGGAGATGATGATGAGGATTATGATAGTGATGTGCATGAGGAGGTTAGGGAGTTGAGGGCTGAAAAGAAGACTTTTCAAAGAAGAAAAAGAAATGAGAAAGAACAAGCTGACACTGAAGAGGTACCAGTAGGTGAAGCTGGACCAAATTTAGGTTTTGATGAAACTGAAACAGGAAAAATAAGTGTTTAAGGAAGGTTAGGAGGTGATGAGCCATACTATCCAAGTTCTGATGCTGACAGTTTTGAAATAGATGAAGATGAGTGTTGTGATGAAGATGAACACAATTCTGATGCTGAAAGTTCTGATTCTGGTTGGGTTAATTTACCTAGAAGGGTAAATATATCAAGAAGGAAAAGCACAAAAAAAAAAAAAAAATTGTTCATGACCCTACTGCTAAGAAAGTTGAATGGCAGTTGGGTATGGTCTTTTCAGATGTGAATAAATTTAGAAGAGCAGTAACTACATATGATGTCCAAAGAAGAGTTCAGGTAGAGAAGTGGGTGAATGAGCCAAAAAGAGTTAGAGTTAGGTGCAAGGATAGTTGTCCATGGCTTTTGTATTCATTTCTTGACAACACAACAAATGATTTCATGATTAAGACTTACAATCCAAAGCATACTTGTAATTCAACAACCATAAATTATTTGTGTAATGCAAAGTACATATCTACAGTCTTTAGACAAAGAATCCTTGAGCAGCCAAGTATAAGAGTTTTGAAGTTGCAAGACCTGATTAGAAAGAAGCTTAAAGTTCATGTTGGTAAGACTACTGTTAGGAGAGCAAGAGCTAAGGTGTTGAAAGATACTATGGGTGATCATATTGTTGAATTTGGAAGAATTCTTGACTACAAAGATGAACTACTAAGGACCAATCCAGGAACTACTTGTGTTGTTAAATTGGATGAACATGATGCACTTGGTAGGCCTGTATTTAAAAGCTTTTATATTTGTTTTGATTCATTGAAGAAGGCATTCTTGAATTGTAGGAAATGCATAGGTTTAGATGGTTGTTTCCTTAAAGGGGTTTGCAAAAGGCAGTTGTTAGTTGTTGTTGCCAGGGATGGTAATAACCAGATGTTGCCACTAGCTTGGGCAGCGGTTGAGTATGAGAACAAAAATACATGGACATGGTTTGTCAAGCTATTAAAGACTGATCTGGGACTAAGAGATGGTGGAGATCTCACCTTGATTACAGATATGCAAAAGGTATGTGTACTTTTAAATTTTTTATTTGTATTTATTAGTTTTAATGTTGCATGTGTTATTATAACATAACTACATATATTTATAGGGATTGTCTACAGCCATTGAAGATTTATTGCCTGCTGCAGAACATAGAATGTGTGCTAGACACATCTTAGCTAACTGGGCTAAGGACTGGAGAGGCCTCCAAAGAAGACAACAATTCTGGAGGATTGCTAAAAGTATTTTTGAGTCTCAATTAAGAAAAAATGTGGAGAAGATGAAGTGTCTTGGTCCAAAAAAATGATGGATGCCTTAATGTACTACAACATAGAGTATTGGTGTAAGGTTTACTCCAACACTAGAGTAAAATGTGATTCTGTAGATAATAACATGTCTGAGTATTTTAATACATGGATATTGGCAGCAAGGCACAAGACAACTATTACTATGCTTGAAGAGATTAGAGTGAAGATGATGACAAGAATAGATAATTTAAGGGAGTTTACAAATACTTAGAAGTGCAATTTCTCTCCAATGGCTTTGAAGGTACTACAAGAAAATATTGACAGGTCAATGAATTGTAGTATTGAATTTAATGGAGTTGCTGGGTTTGAAGTGAGAGAAGGACTATGTCAACACACTGTGGATCTTGGCAGGAGAAATTGTAGTTCTAGGGTATGGCAATTAAAGGGCATACCATGTGCACATGTTATGGCTGCAATATACTTCAAGAACTGTGATCATATTGACTATATTGATAGCTGCTACAGTAAGGAAACTTACTTGAGAACCTATGCTAATGTTCTTCAACCAATCACAAACATGGAAATGTGGCCTATATCTACTACTAATCCAACAGTTGCACCACCTGAAATTAAAAGCATGTCTGGAAGGCCAGGTAAACTTAGAAGGAAAGAAGCTGGAGAAACATAGAAATCAGGTAAGTTGCCTAGAACTAGACTTGCCTTGACCTGCAGTAATTGTAATGGTAGAGGTCATAACAAGAGAGGTTGTCCACAAAATGTTCAATCATCAACAAGGGAGGAACCATCAGGTTCAGGTAATGGAAGAGACAACACATCAAGTTCAGGTAGGGGAGGCAAAACATCAGGTTCAGGCAGTGGAAGAGGCAGACCAAAGGTAATATTTTTACTTGTATTAACTTTAACTATAATAATTTTCTAACTTCTTCTTTGTATATTTATAATCCATCAACAGAAGGTGAGCCCCCAGCAAAAAGGGGAAGAGGAAGACCAAGAAAAACACATACTGCACCTCCAACACCTCTTACATATCCAACACTTAGTGCTCCTCCTTCACCTACTGCAACTTCCTTGCCTACTACTAGTAAAAGAGGAAGACCAATAAAAACACCTCATGCACATCCTGCATATCTTGAACATCCAGCACCACCTACTTCATTGCCAACTACTAGTAAAAGAGGAAGACCAAGAAAAACACCTCCTGCACATCCTGCATATCTTGAACATCCAGCACCACCTACTTCATTGCCAACTACTGGTAAAAGAGGAAGACCAAGAAAAACACCTCCTGCACATCCTGCATATCTTGAACATCCAGCACCACCTACTTCATTGCCAACTACTAGTAAAAGAGGAAAGGGGCAGGGGAAGTGAAAGCACAATCCCATACAAAAGATCATCAATCATGGGAATGGGTGTGTTTCAAGCTGAAAATGGATTCAAAGCATTTAATGTGAGTATTTGATACTAATTATATCAATCATCGTCATAAATTAAGTTTTTGCTACTAATTATTTTTCATAAATTTGGTGCAGCCTGGCATGCCAAGCTTTAAGAAATTCTCTACTGGTGCAACCAAAGTGACAAGATCAGCTGACATAACTGGTGATATTGGTTTCAAACCAAGTACTGCAAGCAAGCTTAAATGGAAAGGGAAATCAGCAATATCAACAAGAAAACTTCAAGAAATGAGTGAGCAACAAAGAAAAAAACCAAAAGGAAGTAGTTCAAACAATCCAAGTCAATCCAAGGAGCCATGGAAAATGTAGTATTGCAGCATTGTTTTAAGCCTTTTGTTTTTTATGTAGAATATTGATGTATTAGTACCAAACAAATTCTGCTTTTGTTTTGGCGTTGTGGCTGACAATATTTTCTCTATCCCTTTAGTTTTTGATGTTGAATGTTGATGTATTGTACCAAACGACTTCTGTTATTGTTTTGGGTTGTCAATGACATTCTATGACAATATTTTATCTATGCCTTTTGTTTTTGGGTTGTGACTAAATGATGTATTAAAACATTCTATTGTTTCTTGTTTGCTTGAATAACTAATTTACAATTGCACAATCATCCGTTGGAATCTTCATTGATATCAATAGAGTCATAAATACAAAGCATTACAAGAAAAACAAAATTTCTTATTACATCAAAATCTAAACATAGGGTACCTTACTATGACAAAGCAAAACGTAATTCTTTATTATGCCAATTCAACTAGATCAATACTTGATTCACTACTTTGGAATAGGTTGTTGATAAACATAGCAACAACACAAATCAAAACATACAAAATGATCTTCCAATATAACCTACACCTTCCAATATAACCTACACCATTATTATTGTCGATCACTTGCTCATTGATTTGTGTCTGCATCCTCAAAACTTCTTCTTCCAACTCTTTGATTTTGTTCACCAATTTTGGGAGAATAAATTTTGATCTTAGGTCGACTTCTTCTTTGTCTCTCCATCGAAAAAACTTACAATTCTTAGACTGAAATATCAAATTAGTACATTAACATCAATTAAATTCAACGAAATAAATAATAGAAGAAGAGAAATCACATACACCATAGTAGGGGCAGGACCAAAACCGCCTTCCGGGATTTGACTTCGACCAGGAAGATTGCATATGCAGTAAAACGCTATGTTTGTACCGCACAACGGCTTTGAGCATTGGGTCTGATTCTTCCATACAAAGCTTATTCAAGTCCGCGTTTGCCATTATTTACCCTAACAAAGCAAAAAAAATGATGAATTTGAAGAAAAATTTTGAACCCTAACTATGAAATCAGAGAAATTACAAGCCCTAAAGCTTCAAGCTTTTTCAAAATTGAAACTACAGTTGAATGCTTTGACAAGTAAATTCAAGTTTCAAGCTGATTTGGGAGAGAATGAAGGAATATACTGTTGGAGATTTGTCAACTATTAGAAGAATTGAGAAAAAGAGAGTTTGATTTTGGGAGAGATGAGATTATACCGTTGGAGATTTAATATAGCTGATTTGGACTCACACATGTAGTTTTCTTCAGCTTTTAACGTTATATTTTCTGTTCTTACGCGCCTAAGGGAGTTGGTCTCACCTTCTTGGACATGTCAACAAATAAGGGTGAGAAAATTAGTAAAAAAAATGTTCAGGGGGGTAATAGGACCCCCGTAAAGTATGAGTGTGTAGTTGGAAATCCGGCTATAGGTTAGGGGGGCTTTTGGCCATTTTCTCAACTTTTTTTTAATTTGTAATTTTATTTGTTATTGTGTAAGAAAGAAGTAATTAGTTTTTAGGGTATAAAAGCCCCATTAATTTTTTATGAGTATGTAATTCAACCTTTTAACTTAATAACTTTTGCTTAATCACCCTTTTATGTAATTTAAATACAATTATCAAATTAGATATTTAATTAGATATTAATTAAATGAGGTCAAAAAGTCATTACACATTCATGTAATTAAGATGATATAGTATTTAATATTTAAATAATTATATATTTTATAACATTTTATTTATAAAGGGGCAGAAATGTAATCCATTTTTAAAGTTAGGAGTGTCCCACTTTTAATATAATATAGGTAAAAGAGTCTGATATACCCCTCAACTTTGTCATTTAGAGCTGATATACCCCTCGTTATCAAAGTGGTTCATAAATACCCCTACTTATATACAAATGGCTCACATATACCATTTTCCTCTAACGGAAATGAAAAAAAAAAATTAGTTTAATTTTTTATTATTTTATAAAAATAAAAGTATAATCCCATATGAGTATATATAATCCTCCTCAAACATATTTTTTTTGACTTTTTTTTGTTTCAATGACTAATTTAGATTTATTATTTTGATGGTCAAATTTATTTATGTTTCACTTGTAAAACTTATTTATAGATGACCAAATTTTTTTCTTCAAATACAAAAATTAAATTACAATATAGACAAAAAAAAATAGTTTTAAATTATAATATAGCCACAAAAAAATAGTTTTAAATTTTTTTCTTTACACTAAGGAATGAAAGAAAAAAATAAAATAAGAATAAGAAACTCAAATAATTATAATCAAAGAAGTCAAAAAATAATTTATGTATGAAAAAGATTAAAATATACCTTGAACTTTGCTAGAAGAATCATATATACCCCTCAATAATTTTTAGACCAACCTACAAAAATGACTATAGTTGTAGGGTTATTGAAGTTCAATAGCTATAAGTATGCTATTTATAAAAAATGACTACATTTTATGTCTTAATCTTGCTGTATATTTATATATTTTTTCAATTTTTTTATTTATACAATTATAATTACAATGCACTAAATAAGGTAATCTCTTGTTATAGTGACTGAATGCCCCCTAATTACGTTTCTAAAACTCTCAACTTTCCATAATTAAATTAAAAACTAATGATTACGTCCCTATCCGCTTGGATTCCAACTAATACTTAATTAATAACTAATATTAAATTAACAACTAATTTTACCTTATGAATACACCTATATCATATAGGAGTGCCCATGTTATTAAACAAAATTTAGATACAGTGGACAATTCAGAATTAAGAAAATGGAAAATAATACAAAGTGAGTATCCAAGTATATAAGTATATTACTGTAAAAAATATTGAAACACCAACAAAACTCAATCTTTTTTTCTCATGTTTACTATTTTTTACAAATATATATATATATATATATATATATATATATAAAATTGATAACTCAAGTATTTGTTTATACAAAAATAATGTAATTATGTATCAAAATATACTTGTATTACCTGGTCAACCTTTCAACTTGTGTTAATATTTCAATACATTGGGACAATCCAAAAAAAAATGACAAGTGGATATAATACAATACAAGTATCCAAATATATATGTATTTCACTATATAAAAAAATGAAAATCAGACAATCCTCAAACTCTTTTTGCTCACGTTCTTCATGTAATACATATGAATACAACTAATGAACTCATCAACCTTTCAACAAGATGTATACAAATACAAATTTCATATAAACGAGAAAAAATGCAAATAGAGGATATTTGATGAAGATATGTCACGAAAATTGCTCATGAAAATCAAGTAAAGAATTGTGAATTGGAAGAAAATTGGAGAAAAAAATTGGTGATATTGAAAGAGAAATAGCACAGAGGGTAAACATGGGAGTAAAGCACCGTAAAGCATGTTTGACTAGTATTAATTAGGCATGTAAAATTATCTTTGCTATTTAATGAATATTTATATTCATATATAATCTTTTTTTAAATAAAAAAAAACAGATTATGAGTGTAATATTAACTTTGCTATTTAACATTTAATTATATCCATAAAACATAAAAAGAATGAACTATAGCCGTTTACCTTAAATATATATTGATGTTTTGCTATATTCTGTAGTTTTTCCTAATTTTTAAGAAAGTTAAAAGTCAAAAATACAAATTTAAAACTAATTTTTTCACTTCCGTTAAATGAAGGGTATATGTGAGCTTATTTTGTAACGGTAGGGGTATATGTGAGCCGTTTGTATAACGGTAAGGGTATTTATGAGCCACTTTGATAACAAGAGGCATATCAGCTCCAAATGACAAAGTTGAGGATATATCAGACCCGTTTCCCTATAATATATTATATATATGATGTACAACTCCAAAAGCCAACTCTATCAACCATTATTACGGCTATGAGTACTATGATGATAAAGAACAAGTCGTATTAATTAGACGATGAAGAAACTTGTAAAAAGATTTTTTGCATGAACATACATTTTCATGTCGAATTCATACACGTCATAACTTTACTTCAGCCCGCACCCCTATGACACTACAACAAGGGTAATCTTAAGCAACAAATAAGAATAGAAATTGTTGCGATACGACGAACGATGCAAATTTCCGTCATAAATTATTATTTGTGGCTTATCAATGTTAGAATTAAAAAGAAGAAAGTATCAACGTAGTTCAACCACTGCGGCCACAGCATCAACAGAGTTATATCAAAATGGCAAGCTCGCGACGCAGAGCAATTTTGTTAAAGACTCGGGATGAAATTATAAACATATTGTATAGGGATGATTTAAGGTTCTAAGCTCTAGTTGGGTGTCCCATGAAAAATAAGATAAAACGCGAAAAAGATGAGTTTATTAACTTTCCACCAATCTAGGGGGCCTCTGCTATGTAGTCTCGCAAAAATACAAATATCTCTTTATTTTGAAGTTGTATGGACAAATAAAGATGAAACTACTTGTAGGCCTTCGATTTGAAACTACACCTTATATGAACTTACATGAAAACTTAACTCGACTTTGTGCTAGAGGTTCCTCCTGATCTTTACTCACATCCAATACACTTCTCACACTTAGAAATTGACCTTTACATCTAGGAACAGTAAAAGTTTCATTCAGTTCCGTCTGACTACATATGTAGGATGGTTCCAATGTTAGAGCATATTGGGATTAACTTAAGCTAAAATAACTTTTAAGCAGTTTTATAGAATTTGGATAAGTTAAAAAGTGCTCATAAACACTTAGTTTAAGCTAAAATTACAATAATAAGTCAAAATTGAAAAATCAATCCAAACAGGCTCTTAGCCAAAAGTTCGAGGTGTACAGGTTCACATTGTAGAAATCCAGACAAGACAAGACAAGGGGACATGGTTCAGAATAATCAAAACATAGGTGAAGAAGCAGTTAATTTTTTCAAGTATCAGTTCATAGAGACAGTAAAATCACTAACTTTAAGGGCTAATTTTTTCAAGAAGCAGTTAATTTTTTCAATTATCCTTTTAGTTATTTGGTTATGCATCTTATTTGATTGTACTTAGATTGCCACAAAAGCTATTAACCCAAAAATTCACAGTAAAATGATCTCCAAGTGACCAACACATAAGTAATTACAAATGTTTTGAGAATAGAACTATCACGCCCTGAGACTACCCCTAGACGTGACACGGTGCTTAGAGCCACAAGTGACCCCAAGCTAACCTCATGGCATAGCATGACACCAAGAATAGCAAAATCAACATAAAAATGAGATGTAAATGCAGAAGCTAAAACTGAGAAATATCGGAATAAGCCCATAATACTCAAAGAGTCTATAGACAACATAACATGGCAGAAACTAAACCGACTGTCTGAAAGCCTCTGCTAGCATTAGTTGCTAGGACAAATCCCTAGCTAACTCTAACATGTCTGAAAACTGGAAGTAATGACTGAAAGGAAATCATTAGTGGCGTCCTTGAGGAGATGAGGACTCACCAACAGTGGTGCAAGCTGATACAAATAACACTAACCGCGAGCTAGATATGGAGCGCCAGAACCTATATTATAAAACAGTATCAGCTAAAAAATATGCGATCAATACTTGGAATGTACTGAGTATGAAGGAATTCATGATAGAAAAAGGAAGAAATACCAAAGAGTAAACGGAGAATTTAAAGTGTAGAAATATCTCAAATGGTTTACATCTGAAAACAACTAATGTAACATCATAGAAAGGAAAGGAACCCCTTTACCTTATGCTTAGTAGGAAGGAATTCTAAATTTTCAGACATACTGGTTGAGAATCTCATCTACCGGTGTATATTTAACATCAGGATAAACCTCTGATGCCTCTACTCCAAATGATGAGTCAATTTCAAAATTAGTGTGGTCACCCTTCACAAAAGCAGCGTGACAAATCGATAATAGCACATTCAATGGAACCGAGGCTTCTGCAAGAAATACAATTACATCAAGACGACTTAAGTTTATGTTGACTGAGAAAATATCACTTAGATGAGCTAATTAAAGTGAAGATCAAGAGCACAAGGCCTTTATACCTTGTATGTTCTTGAGAACTAGTTCCTCTGGTACATATATTCTTTCAAGATTCTTTCCAGTTTTCTTCTCCCACAAGGATACCAACTCATTTAATGTAATTATATTGTGTGGAGGCTTGATGTAAAGGAATTTGTTAAGTGTTTTTGGATCATCGACAGCCTTTATGGTATAGGTACCAATGTCTTCTTCCTTGTTAAAAACAGCTGTAGATACAAAAGGAGTTCAATGACTGTAGGAAAATGTGTCTTTCAGCTACTACTAGATGATTGACTGATGCTTCACGCATTGAACAAATAAATTATCCAATTAATGGGAAATTTAACATTTACGATTTCAAGGAAATATCTACTTTATTGCACCGTGTTTTTTCATATGAAAAACTTGTTGCAAATCTGAGTTTACCTTTAGTATTGCCATCTCCTAAGATGACAACTTTATCTTTAGGAGGACCTACAGGTCCAGACTGTGCCAAATTTGGAAGAAAATAACCAGCAAAAAAGAAGTTGACCACATAAGTGAATGGTATTCCTTCAGCCTCAACAATGCGGCGAAATTGAGCTTTAGTATTATACGTTGTTTTAGCAGGCTCGACAGCATGGACACAATCTACATCATTTCCAAATTCAGAGGGAAAGAATCTCTGTAAACAAGAGGCATTAAGAAGAAGTTATTTTGCTAACTCAACCAATATTTACTGAATCAGTTGCAGAGCAGCAGAGGATAGAACTTTCCATGTATCTGAAAAAGTATCCCACAACAATATTTATCAAACAGTAAATAAAGCTCATAATTAGTCATATTACTCATAAAGTAGATAATCAGAATAATCGCGATTTAAAGTATGTGGACTTGGCTTGAGAAGAAGGCAATGAGTGCAGTAAAACAACACAAACGATACAGGAAAAAGCCAACCTCACCTCTTGTTATCTCAACTTTACATAAAAGTGTGACAAATTGATTTACCTTGACATTACCAGCTTCTTTGATAGCAGCAATAATCTTGACCTGATCAGCTAAAAGGGCATGACCTACCGTAGAAATCACAACATCCACTTGCTTTATCGCCTTCACCAAACTCTCATGATCATATAAATCTCCCTACATTTAACCACCAATTATTACAAACGCAATTATCATTCTCCCAAAACCAGTCACACAATGAAAAAAAACTAACAAATCAAAGTGAGGAAATAAAAAAAAATTACAATTCCGGAAAATTCAACATAAACGAGCTGTTTTCACTTTTTACCCCAAATCACTCAAAAAATTCAAATACAACTCAAATAGAATCATTTTTTTCACTTTGAAAACAAAAACTACTTTTTCGATTTTTCATGACCAAAGGCCTCTTTAGCTATAAATCCTAAATCAATGTCTGAATTGAAAAAAAAAATGATACATACATGAAGGAAGGTGACACCAAAACTCTTTTTTTTTTTTTTTACCGTGGTTTCCGGGCATCGCTTTGCGAACCCGACTAGCTGTACCCACCGGGTCCCGCTGACGCCAAAACTCTTGAAAGTATCGATGAGTTTGGTTTTGGTAGGATCGGAAAGAGTGGATTCTCTGACAAAGACAAATGTATGGTGACCAGCTTTAGCACTAGCTTCGACGATGAACTTTCCGATGTAACCAGTACCGCCGATGAACAGAATCTTACTTTTTCCGGCCATTGAATTCTAAATTGGTAAAAAACTTTGATAAATGCCAGTAGTCATTAGACAGAGAAATATTATGGAGTTAGATTACGAAAATACCCTCTTACTTTGAATGAATTACAGAAATGTATGTCGTGAGTTAGTTAGGGAGTTCATGAATCTGTCAAAGTTCAGCTTTCAAATGCTTCATTTTAGGCTTTTGATCCAAATTTATATAATTAAAGAATGTGACATATTTTAACTGGTTAATTAACTTATGTACGTAATGGACATTTGATAACACAAGCAAAAAGAAATCAAAATTGAAACCAACAGTATTATTAGAAATACTTTATCATGTGTTTAGATGCTCAATTGAAACAAGTTATAATTTAAGCTAAATAAAATTGGTTGGGCAAACTTTTAAGACTGTTAATATGTTAAGCCTAGATGTTATGCTCTTCATATCAATGTATTAACCTAGATGTTAAGCCCTTCGTATCATCATCATCCATTCATTCATTTCAAATACGGGACTATCTTTTTACGTGATAGAGAAGTAACTAGAGAGGTATTAGAGGTCTCAAGGGATAGCACAAATGGGCATAAAGGGGATTGATTGTGGGATGAAGAGGTCTAAATAAAAGAGGAAGCCAAGAAGGTTACTTATATGGCGTTAGTGAAAAGCTTAGATGAGGAGGACAAGGGGAGAATAGTCTATAGAGAGAGGTATAAGGTGATGAGGAGGACAAGGGGAGAATAGTCTATAGAGAGAGGTATAAGGTGACGAAGAGGGAAGGGAAGCTAGCGCTCACCGGTTGTAACACTATATATAGTATATTCACGTGTTGTGAAACTAGGGTCAATACCAATAGAGAGAAAAAAAGCTTATCCATTTAAACCTTTGATTAATAGAGTTACTCAATATCTATACTGGTCGAAGGCAATATATAATCAATGAAATAGTCGAGGTGCAAGCAAGTTATCTACAACCATTGTTTAAAAAGTATATACCACTAGAATTAGAAAAAAATAGTTGAGAATAAAGAAACTTTTCCAAAATAGAATATAGGAACATCACAAATGTTTTACATCACAAATTTTCACAAATACTGATTGAGTATCTCATGTACTGAGGTACGTATATTTAACATCAGGATAAACCTCTAACACCTCTACTCCAAATAGTATGTTTTGGAAGTAGTATTTAACATCAAAGGTCCAAAGCTTGAGCACTTTTGCTAACAAGATCATTTCTAGGATGCTATATGAGAACTAGTTAATTATCTGTCTGGGCTCATCTTAAGGAATCAAACTGGTTTAGTCAAATTTTCAAAGGAAGAAACATCACAGAGAAGGTCCTAGTGACTCAAAAAATCATAAGAGACACTAATTAGAAAAACAATTTTCATAATGTGGTGGTAAAATTGGATATGGCTAAAGCTTATGATAGAGTGTCACATATATCATAAATTACAAGAAAAGTTATTAATATTATAAAGCTAAACTTAAGGGGAGGATTATCATTTTAGTTATTTTGTTATACATCTCATTTGATTGACTTTGTTGGGAAAATAAACCTAACTAACTTTAAGGGGTAATTTGCTGTACTTAGATGGCCAAAAAAGTTATTAACCCAAGAAATTGCAGTAAAATGATCTCCAATTAGTGACCAACTCACAAGTAATTACATATGTTTTGAGAATATAATTGTCATGCCCCGAGGCTACTCCTAAACGCGACACGATGCTTTGAGCCACAAGTGACCCCTAGCTAACCACATGACATAGCATGATACTAAGAATAACAAAATCAACACAAAACTGAGATGTACATGCGGAAGCTAAAACTGAGAAATATCGAAATAAGCCCATAATACTCAAAAGAGTCTAATATCTGAGAGACAACATAACATGGCTGAAACTTAACCGACTGTCTGAAAGTCCCTACTAACATGAGTTGCTAGGACAAACCCCTAGCTAACTCTAACATGTTTGAAAACTAAAAGTAATGACTGAACGGAAATCATAAGTGGTGTCCTCGAGGAGATGAGGACTCACAAACAGTGGTGAAAGCTGATACTAATAGCACTAATCGTGAGCTGGGTATTGAGCATCAGAACCTATATTATAAAACAATATAGGCAAAAAAGTGTGCAGTCAATACTTGGAATGTACTGAGTATGAAGGAATACATAATAGAAAAGGTAGAAATACCAAAGAGTAAACAAGAATTTAAAGTGAAGATATATCTCAAATGGTTTACATCTGAAAACAACTAATGTAACATCATAGAAAAGGCAGGAAGCTCCTTACCTTATGCTTAATATGAAGGAACTCTATATTTTCAGACATACTGGTTGAGAATCTCATCTACCGGCGTATATTTAACATCAGGATAAACCTCTGATGCCTCTACTCCAAATGATGGGTCAATTTCAAAATTAGTGTGGTCACCCTTCACAAAAGCAGTGTGATAGATCGATAATCCCACACTCAATGGAACCGAGGCTTCTGCAAGAAATACAATTACATTGAAACCACTTTAGTTTATGTTGACTGATAAAAATATCACTTAGATGGTCTAATCAAAGTGAAGATCAAGAACACAACGCCTTTACCTTGTATGTTCTTGAGAACTTGTTCCTCTGGTACATATATTCTTTCAAGGTTCTTTCCAGTTTTCTTCTCCCACAAGGATACCAGCTCGTTTAACGTAATTATACTGTGTGGAGGTTTGATGTAGAGGATTTTGTTAAGTGTTTTTGGATCATCAACAGCCTTTATGGTATAGGTACCAATGTCTTCTTCCTTGTTAAAAACAGCTGTAGATACAAAAGGAGTTCAATGACTGTAGGAAAATGTGTCTTTCAGTTACTACTAGATGATAGATGCTTTCAAGGAAATATGTACTTTACTGGAAAGTGTTTTTTCATATGAAAAACTTGTACCAAATCTGTGTTTACCTTTAGTATTGCCATCTCCTAAGATGACAACTTTGTCGTTGGGAGGACCTGCAGCTCCAGGCTGTGCCAAATTTGGAAGAGAATAACCAGCAAAAAAGAAAGTGGTCACATAAGTGAATGGTATTCCTTCAGCCTCAACAACGCGACGAATTTGAGCTTTAGTATTAAATGCTGTTTTAGCAGGCTCAACTGCATGGACACGATCTACATCGTTCCCAAATTCAGAGGGAAAGAATCTCTGAAAGTAAGAGAGGCATTTAGAAGAAGTTATTTTTCTAATTCAAACCAATATATACTGAATCAGTTGCAGAAGATAGAACATTCCATATATCTGGAGAAAAAAAAAAACGCAACAATATTTATCAAACAGTAAATAAAACTCATAATTAGTCATATTGCTCATATATACACAGATTGAGAAAAAGAAAACAAAGAACACATTCTGCCTCAATTAAATTACTGCAATCTTCAAAAGAATCAGAATTTTCACAGCAAAGGCTAGCAGATCCCGAAATTAAGCAATTCCAAGCACTATAATTTAAAACAACACAAAAGATACAGGGAAAAATCAATCTCACCTCCTGTTATCTCAATTTTACATAAACAAAAGTTGAAACCAATAAATTTACCTTGACATTGCCAGCTTCTTTGATAGCAGCAATTAGCTTGACCTGATCAGCTAAAAGGGCATGACCTACTGTAGAAATCACAACATCCACTTGTTTTATCGCCTTCACCAAACTCTCATGATCATATAAATCTCCCTGCATTTAACCACCAATTATTACCAACTCAAATTTATCATTCTCCCAAAATCGCACAATGAAAAAAACTAGCAAATCAAAGTGAGAATAAATCAAAAAAATAAAAAATAATTACAATTCCAGAAAATTCAACTTGATGGAATTTTCAGAAATTTGAAAAACACATACAATCTGTTTTCACTTTTTTTACTCCAAATCACTCACAAAATTCAAATACAACTACAATTTTCAAATATCATTTTTCCGCTTGGAAAACAAAAACTACTTTATCAAAGCATGACCAAATGTCTTCTTTAACTTTAAATCCTAAATCAATGTCTAAATTGAAAAAAAAAAATGTTACATACATGGAGGAAGGTGACGCCAAAACTTTTGAAAGTATCGATGAGTTTGGTTTTGATAGGATTGGAAAGAGTGGATTCTCTAACCAAGACAAATGTGTCGTGGCCAGCTTTAGCACTAGCTTCGACGATGAACTTTCCGATGTAACCAGTACCGCCGATGAACAGAATCTTACTTTTTCCGGCCATTGATTTCTAAAACTGGTAAAAAGCTTTGATGAGAGAGAGGAGTAGAGAGCCAATTATTACTTCTAACACTCAAAATGGCACGCTTTTATAATTGCCAGTAGTCATTAGACACAGAAATATTAGGTATTTAGATTACTTTGAATGAATTACAGAAATGTATGCAGTCAGCTTGTTGGAGTTGTTCATGAATCTGTCCAAGTTCAGAAAAAATAGATTTTAGGGCTTAATACATTGCAAACTTGCTAGTAAGGATGTCTGGATTAACTTAGTTTTAGATATTTTGAATTTTAAGCAATTTTTAAATTTCTAGAAGAGTGACAAAAAAAAGAAAAAAATTAAAAGTCAAAAGTAGGTGATCACTTAAAAAAATTTCATCCACACACCTCCTAAATTTTATTTAGACAGATATTTCAATTAAATATTTGAATATATGATAAAGTTCGTTTCCACTAGATATCTTCAATTCAAATTTTGGAGTTTTTTTTAACATGATTTCAAATGTTCATTATAGCTTATTGAGATTGAGACCAATTTATATAATTAAAAAATGTGACATATTTTAAGTGGTTAACTTATCTACATAATTGATATTAAAGAATACACGCAAAAGAATCAAAAGTTGAATCGAAAGTGTTATTAGGAGCACTTTGTCAGGTGCTTGGTCAGATGTTCAATTGAAACATGTCATAATTCAAGAGTCTAATTTTATTTTATTTTACAAATTTGAAAGATTGTCAATATGTTAAGCCTAGATGTTAAGCTCTTCATCTCATCATCATTCATGTTATTGATGTATTAAGCCTGGATGTCAAGCTCTTCATATCATCATCATCATCCATAATGTTTCCTCTTCCCAACCTTGAACCTCCTAATTGATACTTTGCCAATAGAGTATCTTCTACCATACCTGGGATGAGAACAAACAGCGAAAGAATAAATGATTATGGCTCTCATCTTCAGCTCCACATAGTACACATTAGACATCTTCCACACACACCCATGTTGCTAATCGATCCCTTGTGAGTAACCTACTTTGTAATGCTAAGTATAAGATGAAAATCCACTTAGGACAAGCTGCATTGTTACAAGTCTCCTCCATTCCACCTTCTGGTAGTATCCTCCAAGAGTTTTATGGAGGTTTTTTTTTATAGAGAATTTGTCAATCTATTTGACATAATCCTTATTCCAGCCAATAATCTCCATTTCTTTATGCATATGGAGTATCTTCCTCACCATCCATGAAGCTTGAGGTGCTAGGACACCCCACAAAGTCTTGTTTTCCATAATAAATGTGAATCCACTTCACCCATAGTCTATCTTTTTTAGTGCTCAAATTACATAGTAACTTGTTTATTGCAGCTTTATTCCATGTTTGGATATCCAATAAATCAAGTCCCCCTGCAGTTTTAGGGCTACATAGTTGGTCCCATGCAATTAGTGCCTTCCTGGATGCATCTATTCCTCCGGTCCAGTGTTTTAAAAGATTCTATTGGGACTAGCTTCGGGGCGGGACTCTATCAAAACTCCCCGAGACTTAAGTGTGGGGCTTAGTTCTATAAAACTTACGCCCTAAGCGTCCGACTGTACGCCTGAAGCACGCCCAACGTCCAACGCTCGGGGCCTGCCTAATAGATCTTAGACAAAATTTGTGTTAAAATCTTTAGTTAACATTGTTGACCCTCATAATTCTTGAATAAATGAATGATACTTCATAATTTTTTAATATATAGATATAAGAAGATTGAGAGTAACTCAAATAACAAGTTATAGTATCAAATCTTTACTATGTGATAACATTGTGAAAGTGATTATACATTACGTAACATTTCTTTAAAAATACGTAACGAAATTTTACTTTTTCAGTTATCATTGGTCTTCATGGTTTTGTCATAAATCTCAAAGTTATCATATTTTATTTAACTATTTGAAAGTAATTTTATTTTTATTAATGATGGAGTGATGTTTTTATTATAATACTAGTAAGTTTTATTGATTATTTTCTTTTAGGGGAGTGAATTGTATAGTATGATTAAAAAATATTTTTAGAAATAATAATTCTTTTATTACTAAAAAGTTAAGATATTAGATTATTTATACTTGTATAATCATGTTAGAAGTTTTATTTTCTATGAGTTTCATTAATCATGTTTGTAGTTATTTCAAACTTTGATGTATTTTTATAATTTCATATTATTATATTATTATACTATATTGTAAATTAAAAATTTAAAGATTCATAGGGCTTACGCCCCACGTCTCGCCCTATACTAAGTAAAACGCCCCGCCTTTTAAAACACTACTCCGGTCCATAAAAAGGTCATGCATAATATTTCAACACATTTGACAACTTTTTGGAAAGTATAAACACTTGTGACCAGAACACCTGAATAGAGAACAATACACTCTTAATCAGTTGAGTCATTCCTACATAAGAGAGAAACCTGAAAAGTCCATCTCTATATTTGACTCATGATCTTATTAATCAATGGTTGATACAATAAAATAGACACCCTCTTAGTACTTTGTGGGACTCATAAGTAGCTAAAAGGTAGGCATCCTTGTGAGAAGCCTAGTTCTTGGAGGATTTATGTTTGTACAATTGTTGGCACACCTCCAAAATAAATGGAACTCTTATCAACATTTGCAACTAGCCCAGAAGCTAGGGAGAAATCTTGGAAAAGCTCAAACATCAGCTTAACTGATTTTCATGCCCCGAGCCTACACCCTGGACGTGGCCGCCCCAAGCCTACATTGCTGGCTCCAAGTGAATCCTTGGCTTGGCTCAACTCTCAGGGGAAGACTTACTCAATAATAAAAGAGCTTTAAAAGCAAACTTTACTCAAATTGTCTCAAAAGGTAAACTCAGAATATTTTTAAAATAAAACATTCAACTAGCCAAAAAGGCAACTCAAGTCTTAAACATTAAACTCATGAAATGAAAAAGACTCATGAACTACTACTGTCTATCTATCTATGAAGCCTCTAATATTATGAGGGATGTCGGGACAAGAGCCCCGATCATCCTAACAAAACTGAAAATACTAGAAGTAGACAAGGGATCCTCCGGAAGCAAGGAGGTTCATCAAACAACTATGGAACACGACTGGATCAACGGAGTGTCGGTTTATGATCCTGATTTCCTGTATCTACATCATAAAAGATGCAGGCCAAATGGCCAATACATGGAATGTACGAGCATGCAAAGGAAAATTTAAAACAAGACATAAGCTTGAACTGGAATTGAAGAAACAACTTACCTCATATCAACTCAACCTCAAGATTTACTCAAAACAACTCAACTCAGTTTAATATAAATCAGTAGTAAATATGCATTATAAAGAAAAGCTATTAAAACAGTAGATAACAACTCAATGTATTAGAAAATACAATATAACTCAGTTTGTATGTAAAAATACAAAGTAACTCTATTTGTATATAAGAATACAAAATAACTCTGTGTGGAGATTCTCTAACCGACAACTATCACTATGAGCTATGTGATGATACATCTCTCGCTCATGCTGTCAGAACTGTCCTATACTTTACAGGAGTATAGGACTACTCACTAAGTAAATCCACTAGTTTATGCTTAAAAGCAATAAGGAATCATCTAAAAAAGTATGACCCTTTTTTTACCCACGTTGGCTACATGGTTTATAAGGAATTTGAGTTATCTGAACTCGTCCCCATATCGGTGCTAAATACTACTCCCAAAATATAACTTAGCTCATATGTTTAAAAACACAACTCTTTCTCTAGTTTGAGATTATTCCTCAAAATATTTCTCTTTAAAGATGTAGTACTCAAAACTGCTCATGAACTCTTTTGGAAATCGATGTTACCTCTCATCTTAAATGTAAAAACATTTATTCTTGGGAATACCTAGTTCCCATATATTCATTTTGAAAAATGAAACTTAACTCTCCTTCTCAAACTCAAGTACTCAAGTCTTAAAACAAATTTAAAATGATTGTAAAAGACTTCTTAAAATGACTCGGACTCAAGACTTAACTCTTAACTCTACCTTGAATTTGAATTATGGATTCAAGGTTATGATTCAAGTTATGAATGATCTCTATATGTTTAGATGTATTTTAGAGTGTGGATATCTAGTAGAAAACATAGATAATATTCGAGGGAACCCATACGAAAAGAAGGACGGAGGAGTAGGGAACCTGGTGACCCTGGTGCACTAAATGGCACGGGGCACCGGCCCCTGAACTACTGAAAGTTGATTGGGGGCGCACTAAGTGGTGCGGCGCCCCAGGACCCAAACTACAGAACCCTTTTCCTGGCGTGGTGCGCCAGCCCCTGCCCAAAACTTCCTAATGAATTTTCTTTTTCGTTTTCTGACCCTAATTCACCTAGGATCGAATGATTTCTTCTCCACTCACTCAAATTCGAATACCCAACGTAAGTATATGATAATATAGTAAAAAACACCCTCAAACTACTAACACTTATCTCAAGAATTCATCAAAACCCCAACAATCAAGACTACAAATGAAATTTCAAGAAACTCTTCAAGAACACAAATCCTTCAACTTCAAAAACGAAATTTGCATTTAAAATAGCATGATTGGCATGTGGGTGAACGAACCCAACACTATGAGAACTCACATACCTCCTAGGGATCAAACCCTTGGTGAAACAATCCTCGATTCGCAAGAAAACTTGAAGAACGCTTTGAACCTTCCCTTTTTTCTCCTCTTTTCTCTTATTGAACTCTTTTCTAAAACCCTAAGCGTAATTAGGATTGGTAAAGCTGAACCAAATCAGTTTAGATCCCTAAATATTTACTAAAAACGCTTAAATCTGAAAGGGTAAGAAAAAAAGACCAAAATACCCCTCTTAAATTCGGGTAACTTTCCTTAACTGGACAGGCAGATTTCAATTGGTCATATCTCCCTCATTCGAACTCAAAACTTAGCAAACTTGATGGCATTGAAAGAGGATTTCAAAACCTTTCATTTGATATCTTATGGTCCACCTAAATCATCATGTACTGAAAGTTATGGTCATTTGAAGTTTATCCAAAACTCACAACTTAAGCATAACTTGAAAAAATCTCAAATTGGCTCTTTCCAAATTAGTTCTTTCTATTTTTAGCTCTTTCTAAGGTGGGATGTTACACTGATACAATGTCTCATCTGCTAAATAGCAAAAGGTCATCAGCAAAAACTGAGTTGCACAATCTACATTCTCTCACACTATGGGTGGATTTTGAAGTTAGGATCATGCTTCAGCTTCTTGAGCAGCCTTGTCAAATAATCCATAGATCACACAAACATGTATGGGGAAATTGGATCCCTCTACCTTAGTCTTTTATTTGAAAGAAAAGGGGTACAAGGATGCCCATTTATGAGGATGGAATATGAAACTATGCTAATGCATTGATATATCCACTCTACAAATTTCTCAACGAACTGTAGGTACATCATTATCTATTTAAGGTATCACCATTAAATAGAGTCATAAACCTTTTTCATATCTACTTTAAGCATACATATTGGGGACACTCCCTTCCTCCCATATCCTTTGACTAACTCATTAATTAGGATGGTGTTGTCATTTATCAGCCTTCCTGGTACAAAAGTTGATTGATTTTTATCCACCAAGACCTCCATCACACATTGCATCTTGTTTTTTAGAACTTTTGAGAATATTTTGTACAATAAAGTACGACACAATAAAGTACAATAGAAAATAGGCCTATACTCGGATATTCTGGAAGGATGTGCTACTTTTGGTATGAGGTTCAAAGTGTTGCAATTGATGGCTTTACACATTTTACCTGTAACACAACATCAGTTATATCCTCTCTTATGTTTACCCAAGCCTTTTTTTTAAAAAAAGGCATTAAAGCCATCACATCCAGGAGCTTTGTTATTATTTATACCCTGCAATGCCATTACTACTTCCTATCTAGTCAGATGTGCAATTAGTTGAGCTTGTTGGATTCTATTCAAGATTGGACCATCTTTCATTATCATTTGGTTTACAACATGCATTTGTGTGGCACAAGATACCAATAGCTATTTGTAAAAATCTATAATTTCTTCCTCAATTTTTGTTCTACCAGTTATAGACCTTTATGTATTTGTGGTTAAGCTTGTGATCTTATTCTGAGCTACTCTATTCTTCAAACTAGCATGGAAGTATATTGTGTTCCATCCCCAAGTTGTAGCCACTGAACCCTTAGACTTCTGCTTCACTATACTTTCTTCAATATTTATCCACTTCTCTAGGTTTGCTTTAACCTTTTTCTCCATCTCAATGATGTCCCGTGCTTGTCCAGGGTGTCTCATGGTACTCTGTATATCATGTAAATGTTGTCTATACATTTTTATTCTACTTTCTACTCCTAGAATGCAGAACTATCCAAATCTTCAGAGATCTTTTCACATCCTTAAGTTTCTGCCATATCCCATACATTGTCCCAGTACTAAGTCTTTGTTGCCAGACCCTCTATACTATCCCCTGAAAATTCTCATGTTTTGCTAGATGATTCAAAAACTTAAAAGGCCTATGTCTATTATCCTCTGCTTGCATCAAAGTAATACAAAGAGGGGAATGATCAGAACACCATGGATCCAATATCTTCACTTCTAATGGCTTCATATCAAGAATTCATTTAGCATACACCAAATCCCAATCAATTCTACTATAAGAGTGCTCATAAGTTCAAGTGAACCCCCTTCCATTATGTCTTAGTACTGCAGTGCCTGTGTCTACAAGAAATGAGTCAAAATCTTTAGGTTCACCTTCAAGGACTACAAAGTCAATCATTCTTTCCTCAGCCCTGTGGATAGCATTATAGTCCCCCGTAGATAGCCAAGAGTACTGCTGATGCCCTGAATTAATATTTCTAAGTTTTCCCCACAAACTCCTTCTACCCTCAATGATGTGCAAACCATATATAGCAATAAAAAAGAACTTACAATTTAGAGATCTAATCCGCACTTCTGAGTGGATAAATTGTTCATCAATTACTAGTGATTCACACTCAATAACTTGAGGATCCCATATGATTCAGATTCTCCCCTTATTGCTACAAGTATAATTGTCTATTTTTGTCCACCATGGTGCAATTGCTTTCAAGACTTTAGTTGCTTGATGGCCCTTAACCTTGTGTTCAATAAGAGCTATAACTCTAACATAATTTGTTCTGATAAATAGGTTGGCTTCCTTCTGCTTATGAACTTTATTCGGTCCCCTAACATTCCAAGCTACTAACTGCATTATTAAGGGTTTATTATATTATTCCCCCTACCACACCAACATTACCACACTTATCTCTACCTCCTACTTCCACAAACCTTGTGTTATGGTCATGAAACACACTAATATCATTTGAAGTGGTTGGTTGATTCTTATCCTGGTGCATCCCACCTTTAACTGCAAATTAACCCCTCACTTTATTCCATTGGCTCAACGGTTGGGTCTGCTCCTTGTCAACCAGCCTTATATTTTCATTATGTCCAGGTCCCTGATTGCAAATGGCATCTTGAGGGTTACCACTAGTTATACCCACTTTACTCTCTGCTAGACCCCCTTAGTTGCATGTTTTTCATTGGCACGCTGCTTCTACTCCATTTTTTGTTTTCCATGTTTAGATTTGAACTTGATAGTTGCATTCTCTTTATGTTGACATGTATGTCCTATGGTCAGGCATGTAGGACAATAGATTGGTACCTATAACCACCTGTGTAAAGCTTCTACCATTAGGATTCTCTACCTTTAGCTCTGTTGGCAGGGTTTTGGTGATATCCATCTCAATAAGTACTCTAGCGTAGGATATTCTATCCACATGTGTGGTGCATTCATCAGCATAAATGAGTATTCCCAATCCACTCCCAATTTTGTTTACTGATTGCACTCCCAGTAGTTCAATGGTAAGTTAGGGAACTTAACCCAGATAGACATAACCTCCTTGTTAAAATCAAAATCATACGACCATTTTTTCACAATGATGGGTTTATGATTTAGCATATGAACCCTGCATAAAGAACCTCATCCTTATCTTCAAGCGTAGTGAACTTCACAAGAAAGTACCCATCATATGGTAATAAACTTTAGGCTTCGCAATGTAATTCCAGTTAGCTGCTATGTACCTTTCAATTGCCGCAATGGTGGGTTCAACCCCTTCCACATAGAGGACCAATGCATGCTCCCACCTTTGAGTTTCCAGATGCACCTCTACTTTGCACAGTTCCACCATTGTTTCTCCATTGAGCACTAACGGTGCTACATATTGGAGTGTCATTTCTTGTGCTGCTAGTCGTCCTTTGAATAAGTTCGCCAGCTTCATCTTCTCTGGTGCCTCTGTGGTCTCCTTCTCCATCCTTGTACACATTTCCCCTGGTGTCTTATTCAGCAGGTCCGAAGCAGTTTCCTCATTGGAATGGCATGTACTCTCATGCGTATTCACTAAAATGGTTGTTTCCATCACAATCACATTGTTTTTGGTCGGGGTTTTAGCATTCTGAATTGGGGTTTTAGCACCCGATAATGTTGGCCATTGTTCTATCAAACACCCAACTTTTTTGCTATATGTATCTTTGTTGCTTTATCTCCGATGACCATGTTAAGCTTCTTCCCTCGTCCCCTAGCCATTTTCAAGCGCGGCACACGTTAGCTCTCCTAAACTGCGCTGAGACAAAAAAGAAGCATAATTGAAATAAATCATGTGTATATATGTACTAGTCTCTGGGCACCTGCGTTGCACGGGTGTCCCATGTAAAAATTTTTAGAGTCGTTAGAACGATTAAAATTCAATATAAATAAGTGTAATGAGTAATAAAATGCAATAATTATAAATTAATCTTTAAAAATTTGCTATGAAAAATCAAATGAGTGACGTATTATAATTAGTGTTTATAATTAAATTTCTTTTAAGGAATCAACAATAAATTTGAAATGTTAGTAATAGTTAGCAAACGTCCAATAAAATCAAAAATGACTAATTTGAGCTAAAATAAAAATGTAGACTTACTACAATTAGAAATTCATAGAAAATTAAAGTATAGAAGTCTAATTGAGAGAAAGCCTAAAAAAAGAAGAAAAAAATACAACATATACATCATTTTTAAAACTTTAATCATAACAATATGGATGAAAAGAAATACATAATCAGTATATTATTTTTTGAGTTCTTGTCGATATCTTCTCACATAATTAATGAAGATTCAAGAGTCCTCTTCATTGAGTCAAACTAAAACATGAATCAAATAGCACAATAATAATACAAGTGTTTCTCTGCTACAATTATAAAATAAAAAGGATAATCCTGAGAAGGTAGAGGTTTCATGAAATCATGAATTTATATAGATAAAAATGGAGGAATATCAAAGATATCTTAAAGTTATAAATTAAATATTGAAGGTTACAAATATGAAAAACATGAGAGTTATGAATATTATTATTAAGAGTAGCAATTGAACAAGCAATTAAATATGAATTATGAAAGTGAGTATTTAAAGCAAATAAAGAAGATAAATAATTAATAAATAAAAAAAGAAAAAAGTGTAGTGCAAGTATTTGCGTGTAGAATCTTTGCTGGTGAAATAACCCACACTAAAAAGTTTCTTTTCTTAAATACCTTTGAAATAAAACTAATAACAACCAAGTTAATGAGCCTTCTGATTTTTTTAATTGGGCATACAAGAGTTATAACTTTAATAAGTGATGAGTTTTGACCTTTTAATTATAAAGTTGCAATTAAGGGACTGTACGTGAGTTTAATAGTGACTTTTAAAATTCTCTGTATTGATTTGAGTTAAATGGGACAAAGAACGGATATATATATATATATATATGTCAAATAAATTAAAAGAGAGAGATAAAAAATCAATACCAAGAAAAAATGTAACTAATTTAGTTATTAAAAGGGTAAAAATGTCTAACAATTTCTTTGTCTTTTAACTTTTGACTTAACACCTTTTCATTTAATATTAATATAATAATAATATGATATGATTATAATTTAATAATTAATTAATTAGTTATTTTATAAAAATTCAACTTCCCATGTAAATTTTTATAGATCTGTTAAAATGATTTAACTTTAGGGATAAAATGATAATTCAACTTCCCATGTAAATTTTTATAGATCTGTTAGAACGATTAAACTTCTATTAAAACATGTATGATTTGAACTTTGGTTAGTAGTTCGTAAAGAATGAAGTAACAAATGATTAATTTAAGCATTAAAAAAAAACTTACAACAATCAAAAGTTAATAGAAAACTAAATTAAATAAGTCTAATGGATCGCGCCCCGTTTTTCTCAAAACGGGTTTTTTGGTGCACGACCTAACAACTCTTTGTGGCTTTGGAAAAATGAAGAGTCGCCACCTAACGAATTAAGGCGCGTTAGGGCACCTATCTAACATAGTTAAATCTAACTAAGGTCAACAAACCAGAGATCAGGGTAAGGGTTCAAATTACCTCGAGGGGAAGGTGTTAGGCATCCCTCGAGGTCCACAAATGTGGGTCCCGGCCGTATCTCATGCAATTTATGTGGGGTTACAAGTAGCAATTAAGGTCATTTCATTGTTTGATTATTTATTAAACATGATTACTAGATGATAACTAATATTAAACAATTAGGATCGACTCATTTATTTATTTAATTAATTAAGCGTGCAAAACTATGTGATAACGTAATATTAAACAATTAAAGGCACTTTAGTTATTTTAATTAATTAATTAAGCATGCGAGACTATATGATATAACAAACAATAAATAAACATTTAAACAATTACTAAAGAGAGGAGCAAGGAGACAGAAATTACACAATCACATAGGATAATCAACTTTTATTTTTTTATTAAACTACCCCAAATAAATATAAGTATAAACAAATAAAGGGACAAAGGAAAAGGAGACTCTGAAGGACTTTAGGATCAGCACTCGACTTTATTTTTTTATTTTTTTTTATAGGCTTCCGTGTAGGGACTGACAAAACCAAGGTTTGTCGCTTTAAGCCTGAGTCGATGTCATCATATCCATAGGGCCAAAACTAACCCTACCCCACCACCGCATATTTTTCGTCTCTACAAGGTGCCTATCGTCCCCGCTTAAGGTCCAAGAGGCATTGGACTACTATTAGGGTGAATTTAGACAAAAATAAAATATAATAGGCTCACCTAGACACCAAGTTAAACAATTTGGACTAGCATTTAGCACATAGGGTCTCATATTGGCCTCTAGATTTTACTTAACATGCTAGCAAACACAGATGGAGTGAAAATGTCGCATGCTAAGTGTGCATAAACTGGCAAACATTCAATATAACATTTAATTAATTTTAAAAGACAGAAAATTATTACAAGTAATGAAGAGCTTATTAGATTGACTCAATAAATAATTAACTTTAAATGGGCACTTTATAATAATGCAAATGGGCAGAAAAAATTTTAAAAACAAAAGCAAATTATTAATGCTGAAAATTATTTTTTATTTGCAACAATTTAGTAGTTGCAGAGTAGCTGATTTTAATAAAAATAAATAAATAAATAAATGCAGATAATATATTATTATTATATTTTTAGAGCAATAGCATATGGTATTATTAGTGCAGGAAATTATTTTAAATGACAGTTCAAAATGCAGAAGATAATTAATTTCGGGCCTGATTTAATCATGCAACAAATATGTACAACGAATCTTAGTTTTAAAAACATGCTGGAAATAGTTTATGAATTGATTTTAAAATGGCAGAACCTAAATACAAAAATGCAGAATTTAATTAGCACTTGGAAAAGAATATGCGGCATATTTATTTTAATTATTTGACAAGCTTAAGATATGATTTTAACAAGTTTTATTGGTGTCATTACTTAAGTCCCATAGACATGACATCTAAGTGAACATGCTGAAATTATTATCAAAACTAAAGTATACTCTTTATATAAAGATACAATAATATTTAGAAACCTATAGGCATGATTTTCTAAACCCCGAAAAATATGCAGAAGGTAAAAAAACGAAAACCTTGTAATCCTAATTTCTAAGTAGAACATGCTAAAAATTATAATAATATTCAAACGAAACCTGTAGGCATGAACTCTAGGTGATCTAACTTTATTCACCTGAGGCGACTATAAAAATTGGTTGAATTAATTGATTGTTTTACATGCTTGGAAATAGATTAGAATTATTTTCTAACAAGTTTGTAAATTGACCTTCTAAACATGCAAGCAGAGAAGACCTTACGAGTTTAATTTATTAAATGCAAAGGGGAATAGAGACTCAAATTAATTAGCCGACTAGTTTTCAACAACCAAGTGTATATTCAGACTATAATTAATTATTATCAAACTGATTTAACTCTTAAAGATGCAGAAAAAGTTTAATCATTAACATTGCAGAAACTGATTACGTAGGTTAATTTGAATTAGTTATAATCAAGCCGAAGTAATTAATTAAATTATCTTAAATGGCATCAAACAAGTAATCGTGATGCAGAAATTATCAAATAGAGAGCAACAAATATCATTCAAATTTATTTCAAATTTTGGACATGTTGACAATAATTAAAAGCCTATAGACATGCTATCTAAGTGATTAACAAGTAAAAGACAATTAGCTGAAATAATTAATATACTGAAATTACTAAATCTGCTTAAGATAGGCTAGTTAATTAACGTGCTCTTTAATTTATTTATTATTTATACAAAAGCAGATTATATACATACGTTTTTTTAGAATGCTCGCATGCTTCGGGAGATTTAAGCAACATAGATGAATTTAGCAACCACAAATAGTGAAGTAAGTAAAATAAAGCAATTAGCATGTAATCCCCCTCCCCTTTAGACGATCCCCAAGTTATATCACATATATAGAGTTAAAGTTTACAAATTATTACAAAACAATAAAATATATTAAATAATATACAAAACATAAATTAAATCAATTCGTCTATTTCCCTCTCATTGCGACTCTTCATGTCTTGAACCTTTAAGTTCAAACCCTGTTAAAGAAAGCAACAATACAACCCAAGTAATATACAACACATGTAATAACAATTATTTTTTTATGAACTCATGCAGAATAGGACATACGTATTACTTCAAGCCATATATTGCACATATACAATCATACACACATAAAGGGAGAAGAGAACTGACCCGAACGTTTCCTTTATTTATTTCAAACATACAATATCCATTGAAACAATGCAATTCATAAGTTAAACTAATAGAGAAACAACTAACCGGTTAAGCAGAATATATGTTTAACAGCAATGAAGACAAACTTTATCCACTACTAGACCCGAACACAGCAATATCGAGTAAAGATAGCACTTTGAATGTTCACCGGAAAACCTTTCTTTAAGTAGAGAGTAATATGCTTTTCTTTTCTTAGAATTAGAGTATGTGAGCAAGTTCAGGGGTGCTAACTAATGAAAGGAAGGGTCATTTATATACTACTAGAGTACATACCATATAAGGGAAGGGAATTAAAAGGGAATCAATTAATATTTTCCTTATTTTAAAAGAGCCATAATCAAATTTATTAATTTATTATTACCAAGTATAAAACATGTACGAAATCTGCTTACTATAATTAAGAAGGAAAGAATAATAACATATTATACACAAATCAGTCACAAGGAAATAAAATAATTTTTTAAGGACAAGGAAAATCAATTTACAGCAATAATTCTCCTTAATCGGAGGAAGTAAATCAGCCTAATATTTATTAATTTTACCAAATAAGAAATCTACCCGCTTTAGTTGAGGTAACTACACTCAATCGAAAAAAATTAAAACAATGCTATATTAAGGAAGGAAATAATCATACCACAATTTTACCATATTAAAAATAAGTAAGGAAGTCTGCCCCAAAATTAAATAAGGAAGCAAACCTTAATCACGAAACGGGGATAAATACATAACGGTAACAAGCATCAATCCTAGTGAATCAAATATATTAGAATATACCATAACAGAGTTAACAATTAAAATATATTCACACTAAACCACTAATTTAAACACACAAATGGATATACACTGAATTGTAATTAGAGCAGGTAATGCAAAGATTCAGATTTTTTTTATTTCAAAAGAGGTAGGATATTCACAAACCACTAATTATGCTAAGTACAGTAAATTTACTACAATCCCCAAAATGGAAAGCATGACAATACGGGAGAATTTCAACAATGATCAAAGAAGAAGCAATTTAAGCAATATAGAAATTTCAACACCCAAACTTGCGCACTTTAATCCAAAATCAACAATTTCGGCAAAGAAACGAATTACAACATAACACACTGATATCGTTTAAGAAAAACAAAGTTCCCGAAATTCTCACAAAGCAAACATGCAATTCAACAACAACGAACTCCATAATAAAGCTAAAATATTTAAACAATGAATAAAATAAATAAGCAAACCTGGACGGATCTGTCAAGATCCATCTTGAATAATTCCAAAATTTGGGGAAAAAAAGGATTCGCCGGAGTTCCTTGACCGGAGCTTTGCTTGGTCTGAGTCGTTCGATGTTTTCGTCGGTATACAGGCCTCACGCGGCTGCTGCTTTTGCTGGAGTTGCTGTCACTGATGCTGGAGTTGTCGTCGATTGCTGCTGCTGTTAGAGCTGGTGCCCTCGCCGGTGGCCTCACCTGGCTGCTTTCACGATGCTGTTGTTGGAGGAGCTCTCGCCGGCTGCTATTGCCAAGCTGTTTGATCGGATCAATTTTCGGCTGCTGATGGTCGCTGGTCAGAGCAGCTGGTTTTGTCGGAGAAAGAAGGGAGAGAAGCAGAGGCGGCCAGCGATTGCTGGTCTCGCCGGAGCCGTTGTTCGCCTCGCCTGGATGTTGTTTTCATTGCTGCTATGGCAGCGAGAAGAGAGGAGAGAAGATGCGAGGGAGAAGAGGAGAGGGAAATGTCGAGAGAGAGGAGGAAGAGAGGCGAAGAGGAGAGGATAGCTCTCTCTCCGGTTGATTTCGTTGGTGGCTTCTCTCTGCCTCGCCGGCGTTGTTGGAGAAAAGGAGAAGGGCAGAGGCGGCGCTGGTTTGAGAGGAGAGGAAGAGATGAATAATGTTTTAGGTTTGAGCTATTTTTAGGTTAGAATAGGAAATAAAAGCTTGGATGGATCCGGACCATTGATTTCAATTAGATGTAAGGCTGAGATTTAATCTTGTTATGACTATGAGGAATGAACGGCTCAGATTAGAAGTCAATTAATGATCTGAAATTGGAAAGAGATAGGCTAAAATTGAAAAAATGAAAAAGGCTAGAATTGGAATGAATTTGAATTGAAGTAGCTAGAGTTGAAAGAAATTGGAGTAGAGTAGGCTAACATTTAAATGATTTTGAGGAAAACTAAGGAAATGCTATCCAACTAAATACTACACGTATTAAAATATTTTTTATACAATATTTTAAAACATTTGAGTAAAATAATTATTTCTAGTTTAAATATCGATAAAAAAATAATTTAAGAGAATAATTTAATAATATTTACAATAATATTTGTAAAGCATGTATACTAAAATGATAAATTTTTAGATAAAATCGATTAAAATTTTAAATTAGACCTATTTTTAAAAATACGTATTTAATCGAATAGCATTTCCCAAAAAGGGTTAAAGGTCGGTCAAAATTGGGTGTCAACAGCTGCCCCTTGGTTGCTTGAGAATGAATGATGAATTGTCGGGCAACCAACGTTGACTTAGTAGTCGATTTTGTCCGACCGACGAGATATGTCGGTAAGATCAATTGAAATAATATAAGGTTGAAAAGGGGTACGACCGAGACTTTGGTATTAAGCCGTCTACATATCTCTGGTTATACGAGAATCAGGTCGTGTGTAGTTCTGGACTCAGGAGCAGACGAAACTCCTAAGAATTGAAAGAGCGGTACGGTATACGAACGAGAGTTATATTAGCTTGAATGGATAATATTAGAGTAGCGAGAAGAGCATGACGGAGCAATTTCCAGTTTAAGAGTGCAGAATCCAATGAGAAGCGGTAATATGGGTAGCCAAGGGTTAAATGAAAACGGCAATATGAGTAGCAAATAACTTGATAGGGTCTTTGTTGCGATAGATGTAAGCACGATAATAGTAGCCGAAAGGGAGATTGTTCTTGCCTGCAAAGTGTTAGTCTCTGCAAATCTGTAGCTTATAATATAATTAAAGAAAATATATCAAACAAACGATAAAGGTAAACATGATGCAATTTCCCATATCGACAATGATGTTTTCCATAAGACTGTGAAAATGATGTCTTAGGCTATGATGTCTAGGGCCATGATACGCAAAAATTATATCCTCAGGTCATGAAAATGTTGTCTACGGGCCATGAAAAAAAATGATGTCTTTAGACTATGACACATTTGGATCATGATAAGCAGAAAGTAAATCCTTAGGCCATGATATGATGTCCGCAGGCCATGAAAAAATGATGTCATTAGACCATGACGCCTTAGGAATAAAATAATGAGTAAAGAATGTGTATCTGTAATTCAGGCATCTGTTGATACTTGTAGCTTGATTGAAATTTATTCGGGCACGTGAAATTCTCCGGCGCAATGTAATCTTGGGCACAATGCAATATTCGGGCACATGCAGTCTTCGGGCACAATGCGATCTCGGGCACAATACAATCTCGGGCACATGCAATGATGTAATTCTCGGACACATGCAATATCGGGCACAATGCAATCTCGGGCTCAATGCAAATCTTGGGCACAATGCAATCTCAGACACATGCAATTCTCGGGCACATGTAATATCGGGCACAATGCAATCTCGGGCACATGCAAATGATGTACAATGCAATTCTCGGCCACATGCAATATCGAGCACAATGCAATCTTCGAGCACGTGCAATATCGGACACAATGCAATCTTCGGGCACAACGCAATTTTTAGGCACATGCAATATCGGGCACAATGCAATTCTCGGGCTCATGCAATAACGGGCATAATGCAATCTTCGGGCAACATGCAATATCGGGCACATGCAATCTCGGGCACAATGTGATTTCGGGCACATGAAATGATGTAATTCTCGAGCACATGCAATATCGGGCACAATGCAATCTCGGGCTCAATGCAAATCTCAAGCACAATGCGATCTCGGGCACATGCGATCTCGAGCGCAATGCAATTTCGGGCACATTCAATATCGGGCACAATGCAATCTCGAGCTCAATGCAGTTTCGGGCACATGCAATATCGGGCACAATGCAATCTCGAGCTCAATGTGGTCATCGGGCACAATGTAATCTCGGGCTTAATGCAGTCTCAGGCACAATGCAATTTCAGACACAATGCAAATCTCGGGCACATGCAATGATGTAATTCTCGGGCATATGCAATATCGGGCACAATGCAATCTCAGGCACAATGCAATCTCGGGCATATGCATAATAGCCGATTGAGGGCATTAAAATCTTGAACCTTCGCCTTGTTGGAAGGGTCAAGTGTCATTTGTTGACAATTTTTTAGCACATAATATTGTAGCTTTGACCTTTCGTCCTATTGTAAGGAGTGGGTGCAGTTGAATGTTAATTTGTCGAGTTTGATATGGAGTAGTTTGATCCTTTTGTCTGATTGAAAGGGTAGGGTACCATTAATCGGCGATTGTCGGGCTCAAAATAGCTTGGTGCTTTTATTTTGTCAAAAGGATAGGGCACCGTTTGTTAGCGATTTGGGCTCAGTATAGAGTAATTGGTCTTTTGCCTTGTTGGAAGGGCAGTGTGCCATTTGTTGGTGATTTTTGAGCTCTGAATAATGTAGTCTGATCATTCTTCCTATTGGAAGGTCGAAATGCCATTGATTAGCGATTTTTCGGATATAGCGGCACACTGATTCTTCAAGTGGTGTTGAAGTTGCCTCTTGTATATGTACATGTCTTTTCTGCATTCAAAGAAAAAGAGTTAGTTTAAGGGGGAGGTTACTGTATCCCTGATTTGGCATAGTGCTCATTTGACGTCTGCTAGAATGTCCTTTGAAATATTGTCAAAAATTTTGAGGTCCCTTCAAAATTTTCTGCCCTAGTGTAGAACTTTTGCTATTCTGATCTTCAAATTGTAGCTTGATTGTTGTGAATTTTTTAGATCCTCTCAAAATTCTGTCCCAGTCTTGATTTGCAAGATAATATGTTTTTGAAGGAATTTTCGAAACCCTTTCAAAAATTCTGCCCCAGTTATTGATTTGCGAGAAGAAATGCTTTTGAAGGAGTTTTTGAGTTCCTTTCAAAAAAATTGCCCCAGGATCGAGATTTTGCAAGAAGAATGCTCTTTTATGAAATTTTTGAGACCCTCTCAAAAATTCTGCCCCAGTTACTAATTTGCGCAAAGAAATGCTTTTGCAAGAATTTTGAGTTCCCTGCAGAAAATTTTGCTTCAGTATCATCACTTGCAAGAAAAATGTCCTTATGATGGAATTTTTGAGATCCTCTCGATAATTCTGCCCCAGTTAACAGTCAAAAGGAAAAATGGAAATTTTTATTATGATAAGACCGAACTCCATAGAAGCGTCTACGTATCCCCTCTTAAACGGGAATCAGGTCTGACGTAGTTCCAAATACAAAGAGCATAGTTCAAGACATTAAACAGAGCATACAGCAACAACCAAAAGATAGATTCTGACCAAACTTTATTGCCCATATGCTAACATGGTACCTTCCTTGTCAGAACTCGACGGAACATGAATGTAGAGAACTTAAGCTTAAATGGCATAAGCCTTTATTGGAAAGTGGTTCAAATGACCTTCAACATGTTTTCTGTTGGGATTCCGTTAGCGCGAAGTTCTCCAAGCATATGATCTTGGTATCAATCAATTGTTGAATCTTGTCTTTCAGATCACGACATTCTTCTATGGTATGTCCTTTCATCCCTGAGTGATAAGCGCAAACCTTAGCGGGTTCAATCCACCTTGCACGTATATTCATCCTTATTTCACTGATAGGAGTGATGTGACCAGCAATCCTCAACTTCTCATAGAATTGATCTACAGGCTCAGTCAAATGAGTGTAAATTTTGATGGGCCTCTTCTCAACATTGAATAGATTTTTGCGAATATGTTTTTGAGTAAAGGTTTTGACATTGTGAACCGGATAAGTAGGCTTTTGGTATGGAGGCAATTGATATGAAGGAGATTGATATGGTATGAGCGGCGCACAATACCAAGGGACTTGGTGTAGAGGTGTTTGATATTGAGGAGCTTGTAAGGGAGGACTCGACATACTTGGAGTATGGTATGGAGGTCTGGGAGCATAAGCATGATGTTGAGGAGGATATGGGTAATTTGGAAAATGAGTGTTCTTTGGAGGCATTTGAATGGAGCTTGGTTGATTTTGAGAAGTAGGGTGAGTGGGTGGAGGATTATCTTGGAGAATGGTTTGACTCGTGACAGACGGCTTATCTATGTTTGTCTCCAGAGTGGGATCGACAGAGAGTAACAACTTGGCCAACTCACGCATATCCGACACCTCTTCTTCTAACTTCTTTATTTTCAGTTTCAGGCTTGAGACCAACTCGTCTGAAAGATGTTTCTTTTCAATAGTCTTACTCAAACCTTCTCATTAGTCGCCTTCTTCTTCCCTTTGTGATTCTCATTTGGAAAAGAAGGAAGAGTGTCATTTGATCGCGTATGGTAAACCATGGTCTACAGATCAATCGTTGGGGAAGGGTAAAAAAAAAGTAAAAACAAAAGAAAATCCAAGTTAGAGCGTTGCATTAATTGAGATAGCAAGCACACTGCTTTAAGATAAACGCCCTAAATGCAAGGAGCCTCGTTGAGCCAGAGGTAGGCCTAAGACGACATATAAGTAATGCACAATAATTAATTCAAGCCTTGTTTGCCAATTGGAGTTTAGAGTTAGAGAAATAAAAACGATCTTTATTTATTATAAAATTCGAACAATACATCATAATTCAAAAACGAAAAACTAAAATAAACTAAGGGAAAGGGGTAACAAATGGGAAAGTCATCCTAAATTCTGAAAATCTTGAAGATATTGGTTCCAAGAGCTTGGCGCCAATTGACTTCTTGTATAGGGAGTGACTTCATTCTTGATCTTCAACACGTTGCGTGCCCATATGTTTCCCCTTTCATCAGGGAGCCCGTAGTATTCTTCCCCACTCACTTCTCTGTCTTTGACCTCCTTTAAGATCCATATGTAATACTCACGTGTGCATAAGGCGTGTCGTGCACCCATAGGAATGGTCAACACCCGCTCCCATCTTCGAAGTATGTTATGGACTTGTGGTTTATCTAATCCAAATTCATACTTAAACCGCTTCATGTCAGACCGGTGTGGTGTTACTTGAGTTTGCCCAAATTGGCAGAGTACTCGGAGAGGAGTGTATGGTTGAACGCCCTTTAAGCCAATAGGCTCAATGAAGTATCGGTCATCGCCTCTTACTATTGCATGAGGGGTGGACAACCAATGGAGCTTTCATTGGATGCGGTAGCTCTCGAGCTCTGTCAAGAATATCTGCCAGTCTACGAATCCTATAAGGGCGGTGAAAGCTACCATTTTTCTTGGATGATTATCAATCTTGTTGCCATAACCCAGAAAGATGTCTACTGCGTCAGACTGTAGGTAGAAGTGTTCAATAGCCCATAATTGCAGCAAAAGGTTGCATTCTTCGAAAAACATTCGACCATCGACGCATGCTGACAGACTCCTCATTATTTCCGCCAAGATCATGGGTACTAGGGTTTTCCTAGGTTCACCGTCTCTTTGGGCTAAATCTCGAACCACATAACCCAAGCGTGTGTCAATCCTTCCCCTTATCTTAGGAAAAACCAGGGATCCTAATAGGGCAATGGCAAAGGCATTTAGGAGATATGTTTCTCATTCCTCGACGAAGCATTCAAACTCATTAATAAAAGAGTAATAACTATCATCTCGGCCAAAGTGTGAATACAGAAATTCGAAATGAATCCACCCAAGGTCTAGAGAAGGCAAGGTTGGATTTGACTTCATTCCCAGACTTTTTAGAAACTCCCTCGATGATGGCTTATAGGGTACCATCATTTCACACTCGTGGTATGGAAGATCAATGAAACCACTTATCTCTTCAATCGTTGGTGCCAAGTCAAAATCCACAAATTTGAAGACCATCCTCACAAGGTCCCAGAACTCCAGCGAGGCCCTAATCAAGTGAGGGTTTGGTATGACAAACATGAGGTAGGTAAGACCACTCAACAGCTGACGGATCTCTCTTTCGTGGTCTCTTTTATTATCAATCCACCAGCTCCTTAGCTTATAGTTTACCTCTACAACCATTTGCGGGTTTGGAGAGTTGAAAGCGTCCATGACTCTGCAAACAAAACAACAAAGGATTTCTAAACTCCATTTTGGCAAATTTGGCTTAATTTAATTATTATGACCACGTTGACACATAATTATGCAATTTGTCTAAAGGGTGTTGGGGCCCTTTAGACGATAAGGTGGCTACTAATCATGCGGATTAACACCAAGGGTCAAACCACCTAGGACTTATGTAGCATGTATGACCTAAGTAAACTTTCTAAGAGTTGGCTTGACACGGACTCGAAAGGGGTTCTATGCGAGAAGGCTCGTGGTTTCCTAGTAGTAAGACTATCCGTTCAGTCCATGCATATGCCGACTCTCATAATTGGGTATTTGAAGAGAAATGGAGTAGTTGTGAGAGGTGCAAAGGCACAACATCACGGTAACAAATATAAATAAAAAAAGGAAGAGGGTCCCAATTGGGGAAGTATGAGCGGAATGCCAGTTATCAAAACAGTAACATTTAGCACTTAAATAGAAAACAGTAACACATAAACAGTTTTATGAAAAACGGTAAATAAATAAACAAGTAGATAATGCATACATAACTAAAAGGAAATAAACATACAAACACGTTGGAGAATTAAGCCAATAAGGAAAGAGGGTATGGGGTTAAGCAATCAAGTAAACAAATAAGGGAAAAAGGAAAGGACGAAACATGGAAATAAACAAATAAGGAAGAAAGAAAAGGGAAGGAACATGGAAGACATACAATAAATAAGGAAACAAATAGACAAGGAAAAACTAATAACATGTTAATAACCAAACAACAATAAAATAACAAAGTAAACCCCATATAAGCATGAAACACGTAATGGTAAGAACCTAATATTTCCCAGCAGAGTCGTCATTCTGTCGCTCCCCGTTTTTCTCAAAACGGATTTTTTGGTGCACGACCTAACAAATCTTTGAAGCTTAGGAAAAATGAAGAGTCGCCACCTAACGAATTAAGGCGCGTTAGGGCACCTATCTAACCTAGCTAAATCTAACTAAGGTCAACAAACCAGAGATCAGGATAAGGGTCCAAATTACCTCGAGGGGAAGGTGTTAGGCATCCCTCGAGGTCCACAAATGTGGGTCCCGATCGTATCTCATGCAATTTATGTGGGGTTACAAGTAGCAATTAAGGACATTTCATTATTTGGTTATTTATTAAACATGATTACTAGGTGATAACTAATATTAAACAATTAAGATAGACTCATTTATTTATTTAATTAATTAAGCGTGCAAAACTATGTGATAATGTAATATTAAACAATTAAAGGCACTTTAGTTATTTTAATTAATTAATTAAGCATGCGAGAGTATATGATATAACAAACAATAAATAAACATTTAAACAATTACTAAAGAGAGGAGCAAGAAGACAGAAATTACACAATCACATAGGATAATCAACTTTTATTTTTTTATTAAACTACCCCAAATAAATATAATTATAAACAAATAAAGGGACAAAGGAAAGGGAGACTCTGAAGGACTTTAGGATCAGCACTCGATTTTATTTTTATTTTTTTTATAGGCCTCCGTGTAGGGAGTGACAAAACCAAGGTTTGTCGCTTTAAGCCTGAGTCGATGTCATCATATCCATAGGGCCTAAACTAACCCTACCCCACCACCGCATGTTTTTCGTCTCTACAAGGTGCCTATCGTCTCCGCTTAAGGTCCAAGAGGCATTGGACTACTATTAGGGTGAATTTAGACAAAGATAAAATATAATAGGCCCACCTAAACACCAAGTTAAACAATTTGGACGAGCATTTAGCACATAGGGTCTCATATTGGCCTCTAGATTTTAATTAACATGCTAGCAAACACAGATGGAGTGAAAATGTCGCATACTAAGTGTGCATAAACAGTCAAACATTCAATATAACATTTAATTAATTTTAAAAGGCAGAAAATTATTACAAGTAATGAAGAGCTTATTAAACTGACTCAATAAATAATTAACTTAAAATGGGCACTTTATAATAATGCCAAT
Organism: Solanum verrucosum; assembly: GCF_900185275.1. NCBI lineage: Eukaryota > Viridiplantae > Streptophyta > Magnoliopsida > Solanales > Solanaceae > Solanum > Solanum verrucosum. Next base: position 604,696 of record NW_026019986.1, read on the forward strand.
GGGCAGAATAAATTTTAAAAGCAAAAGCAAATTATTAATGCTGAAAATTATTTTTTATTTGCAACAATTTAGTAGTTGCAGAGTAGCTGATTTTAATAATAATAAAAAATAAATGCAGATAATATATTATTATTATTATTATATTTTTAGAGCAATAGCATATGGTATTATTAGTGCAGAAAATTATTTTAATTGACAGTTCAAAATGCAAAAGATAATTAATTTCGAGCCTGATTTAATCATGCAGCAAATATGAACATCGAATCTTAGTTTTAAAAACATGCTGAAAATAGTTTATGAATTGATTTTAAAATGACAGAACCTAAATACAAAAATGCAGAATTTAATTAACACTTGGAAAAGAATATGCGGCATATTTATTTTAATTATTTGACAGGCTTAAAATATGATTTTAACAAGTTTTATTGGTGTCATTATTTAAGTCCCATAGACATGACATCTAAGTGAACATGCTGAAATTATTATCAAAACTAAAGTATACTCTCTATATAAAGATACAATAATATTTAGAAACCTATAGGCATGATTTTCTAAACCCCGAAAAATATGCAGAAGGTAAAAAAAAGAAAACCTTGTAATCCTAATTTCTAAGTAGAACATGCTAAAAATTATATTAATATTCTAACGAAACCTGTAGGCATGAACTCTAGGTGATCTAACTTTATTCACCTGAGGCGACTATAAAAATTGGTTGAATTAATTAATTGTTTTACGTGCTTGGAAATAGATTAGAATTATTTTCTAACAAGTTTGCAAATTGACCTTCTTAACATGCAAGTAGATAAGACCTTACGAGTTTAATTTATTAAATGCAAAGGGGAATAGAGACTCAAATTAATTAGCCGACTAGTTTTCAACAACCAAGTGTATATTCAGATTTTAATTAATTATTATCAAACTGATTTAACTCTTAGAGATGCAGAAAAAGTTTAATCATTAACATTGCAGAAACTGATTACGTAGGTTAATTTGAATTAGTTATAATCAAGCCGAAGTAGTTAATTAAATTATCTTAAATGGCATCAAACAAGTAATCGTGATGCAGAAATTATCAAATAGAGAGCAACAAATATCATTCAAATTTATTTCAATTTTGGACATGTTGACAATTATTAGAAGCCTATAGACATGCTATCTAAGTGATTAACAAGTAAAAGACAATTAGCTGAAATAATTAATATACTGAAATTGCTAAATCTTCTTAAGATAAGCTAGTTAGTTAACGTCCTCTTTAATTTATTTATTATTTATACAAAAGCAGATTATATACATATTTTTTTTAGAAATGCTCGCATGCTTCGGGAGATTTAAGCAACATAGATGAATTTAGCAACCACAAATAGTGAAGTAAGTAAAATAAAGCAATTAGCATGTAATCCCCCTCCCCTTTAGACGATCCCCAAGTTATATCACATATATAGAGTTAGAGTTTACAAATTATTACAAAACAATAAAATAAATTAAATAATATACAAAACATAAATTAAATCAATTCGTCTATTTCCCTCTCATGGAGACTCTTCATGTCTTGAACCTTTAAGTTCAAACCCCGTTAAAGAGAACAACAATACAACCCAAGTAATATACAACACATGTAATAACAATTTTTTTTTTTTTATGAACTCAAGCAGAATAGGACATACGTATTACTTCAAGCCATATATTGCACATATACAATCATACATACAAAGGGAGAAGAGAACTGACTCGAACGTTTCCTTTATTTATTTCAAACATACAATATCCATTGAAACAATGCAATACATAAGTTAAACTAATAGAGAAACAACTAACTGGTTAAGCAGAATATATGTTTAACAGCAATGAAGACAAACTTGATCCACTACTAGACCCGAACACAGCAATACCGAGTAAAGATAGCACTTTGAATGTTCACCGGAAAACCTTTTACTAATGAAAGGAAGGGTCATTTATATACTACTAGAGTACATACCATATAAGGGAAGGGAATTAAAAGGGAATCAATTAATATTTTCCTTATTTTAAAAGAGCCATAATCAAATTTATTAATTTATTATTACCAAGTATAAAACACGTATGAAATCTGCTTACTATAATTAAGAAGGAAAGAATAATAACATATTATACACAAATCAGTCACAAGGAAATAAAATATTTTTTTAAGGACAAGGGGAATTAATTTACAGCAATAATTCTCCTTAATCGGAGGAAGTAAATCAACCTAATATTTATTAATTTTACCAAATAAGAAATATGCCCGCTTTAGTTGAGGTAACTACACTCAATCGAAAAAAAATTAAAACAATGCTATATTAAGGAAGGAAATAATCATACCACAATTTTACCATATTAAAAATAAGTAAGGAAGTCTGCCCCAAAATTAAATAAGGAAGCAAACTTTAATCACGAAACAGGGATAAATACATAACGGTAACAAGCATCAATCCTAGTGAATCAAATACATTAGAATATACCATAACAGAGTTAACAATTAAAATATATTCACACTAAACCATTAATTGAAACACACAAACGGATATACACTGAATTGTAATTAGAGCAGGTAATGCAAAGATTCATATTTTTTTTATTTCAAAAGAGGTAGGATATTCACAATACCACTAATTATGCTAAGTACAGTAAATTTACTACAATCCCCAAAATGGAAAGCATGACAATACGGGAGAATTTCAACAATGATCAAAGAAGAAGCAATTTAAGCAATATAGAAATTTCAACACCCAAACTTGCGCACTTTAATCCAAAATTAACAATTTCGGCAAAGAAACGAATTACAACATAACACACTGATATCGTTTAAGAAAAACAAAGATCCCAAAATTCTCACAAAGCAAACATGCAATTCAACAACAATGAACTCCATAATAAAGCTAAAATATTTAAACAATGAATCAAATAAAGAAGCAAACCTGGACGGATCTGTCAAGATCTGTCTTGAATAATTCCAAATTTCTAGAAAAAAAAGGATTCGCCGGATTTCGTTGACCGGAGCTTTGCTTGGTCTGAGTCGTTCGATGTTTTCGCCGGTGTATAGGCCTCACGTGGCTGCTGCTGCTGTTAGAGCTGGTGTCCTTGCCGGTAGCCTCGCCTAGCTGCTTTCACGATGCTGCTGCTGGAGGAGCTCTCGCCGGCTGTTGTTGCCGAGCTGGTTGATCGGATCTATTTTCAGCTACTGATGGTCGCTGGTCGGAGCAGCTAGTTTCGTCGGAGAAAGAGGGGAGAGAAGCAGAGGCGGCCAGCGACTGCTGGTCTCGCCGGAGCCATTGTTCGCCTCACCTGGATGTTGTTTTCATTGTTGTTATGGCAGCGAGAAGAGAGGAGAGGAGAGGCGGGGGAGAAGAGAAGAGGGGGACGACGGGAGAGAGGAGGAAGAGAGGCATAGAGGAGAGGATAGCCTCTCTCCGGTTGATTTCGCTGGTGGCTTCTCTCTGCCTCGCCGGCGTTGTGGGAGAAAAGGAGAAGAGCGGAGGCGGCGCTGGTTTGAGAGGAGAGGAAGAGATGAATAATGTTTTAGGTTTGAGCTATTTTTAGGTTAGAATAGGAAATAAAAGCTTGGATGGTTCCGAACCATTGATTTCAATAAGATGTAAGGCTGAGATTTAATCTTGTAATGACTATGAGGAACGAACGGCTCAGATTAGAAGTCAATTAATGATCTGAAATTGGAAAGAGATAGGCTAAAATTGAAAAAATGAAAAAGGCTAGAATTGGAATGAATTTGAATTGAAGTGGCTAGAGTTGAAAGAAATTGGAGTAGTGTAGGCTAACATTTAAATGATTTTGAGGAAAACTAAGGAAATGCTATCCAACTAAATACTACACGTATTAAAATATTTTTTATACAATATTTTAAAACATTTGAGTAACATAATTATTTCTAGTTTAAATATCGATAAAAAAAATAATTTAAGAGAATAATTTAATAATATTTACAATAATTTTTGTAAAGCATGCATACTAAAATGATAAATTTTTAGATAAAATCGATTAAAATTTTAAATTAGACCTATTTTTAAAAATACGTATTTAATCGAATAGCATTTCCCAAAAAGGGTTAAAGGTCGATCAAAATTGGGTGTCAACATAAACAAAGAAAAAAAATAACAACATACATATCCCAAGGATCGTTTACAAAATCAAAAGCGAGTTAGGGAGCAGATCGATTCTTACCTAAGTTGTTCGAGCTGTGTGGATTCAGTGGGATGGAAACGAACCCAACGCAGCTTCTCCAAGGCAGCACTTCGTCTTCATCATGGAAGCTCAAGTTTGAAGATGACCAACCCCTTTTCCTTTTTTTGATTGTTTCATTTTTGTATTTTGTTTTTGGACAGAATTTTGTTTTTGCTGTTCCTTTTTTAGCTTCTAATAAATGGTCCCTGAGACCCACTTTGATTAAAAAAAATTATAATAACATACATATCCTTCTTAAGACTTTAATCATGAAAATATAGATGAAAAAAAGAAATATTTAGAATTTGTACATAATTTTTTGAGTTCTTGGCTACACTTCTCCCATAACCAATTAAAATTTAAGAGTCTTCTTCATCATGTCAAACTAAAATATAAATCAAATAATATAATAGTGATAAGTGTTTCACTATTCTTATTACAGAATGAAAAGGACGCTTTTGGGTAAGGATGCAATGAAATAAACAAGATGAATTATATAGAGAAAAATAAAGGAATATCAAAAGATATCTTAAAGTTTTAAATTAAATAATTTGAGGTTATGAATACGAGAAGCATGAGAGTTATGAATATTAAGAATATCAATTGAATAAATAATTAGATACTCCCTCTGTCCCTAATTACTTGTCCACTTTTGAATTGACACACCTATTAATAAATCAATTAATGACATAGTGAGTTTACCATTTTACCCCTATTAATTATGAAGTGGATGAAAAGTTCTGCATTTTTCAAAGTAATTAGTCATTTAATTGGGGGTATAATAGGTAAAAATTTTTTATCTTTTCTTGATTTTTCAAAATGAACAAGTAATTAGGGCTATAAAAAAAAGTTGACAAATAATTAAGAACAAAGGGAGTATGAGTTATGAAAGTAACTATTTAAAGAAAAAAAAAATTTAAAAAAAGATAAAGATTAATCACCAAAAAAAGGAAGAAAAAACACTAAAAAACATAAGAAAACGTGGGGTAGAGGGGAAGGATCTGTTATTATACGGAGAAGAGGAAAAGGTCACTCATAAAAGTTACACTCCCTCCGTCCCATATTATAAGTCACCCCTTTCTAAAAAATAGTTGGACCACAATATATGTCATTTTATAAAATTTATGCATAAATTACCATATTTTGCTCATTATACCCTTGATTGATTAATTAATTAATCTTGAAAATGTATTTACTTTGACTAACCTAGGAAATCTACAAATAATTAATTTCATTGGGAGAATACTTCATTCATTAATTAACTACTTTCTTTATTCACTACTTATTCTATAAAAATTGATTTTGAAAAAAAATATCAACAAACAAATTAAAAGTAAAAGATGAAAAAAAATTCAAAAATAATCTTGAAAGTTGAAGTTTCAACAAATTTTATCAAGGAAGATGACATTTCAAAAAGTTGAAAGGATATAAAAATAGAAGACTTAGCCAAAACATGTGAAGGCCAAATAGAGAAAAATCAAGATCCAAATAAAGGAGTTATGCACCATTTAAATAAAAAAACAAATGATTTGTCGAACTAAAACTAAAATTCATTTGTCATGTAATTTCATTATCAATAATATCAGATTCAGCAAGAAAATTTAGATCAATTTGAAGTAATGGAATTTAAATATTTTGTGATGTTATCATGTTTGCTTTAAGAATTTATATATAAAAATATAAAAAATATATTTTACACAAAATATATAGGAAAATTGAGGTGGGAAAAAACTTGATTTTTTTTTTTTAGATCAATTGGTGAAAAAATTTGGCTCCAAAAAGTAAAATTTAAATAGTCATCCTAATGCATTTATATTTTTGAAATCTAACATTTCATCATTTATTACAAAGTTGTCATAAGCAAACATTAAATAAGGTCATAAGGGTAAAATTACCTTATTTTTAATGCAAGTGCAAATGTAAAAAGTGACTTATAATATGAGACGGAGGGAGTAATAAAGAATCTGGAGGATTAATGATATGTTGTTACATAAGATATTTAAGAGGTAATTAGTTATTATTTATAAGTAAATAAAGCAACTGCAAAAAAAATGAGGTAACTATTGGATAAATATATGAATTTGTAATATTTTTAAAATCTTCTCACTTTTATTATTTAATATAATATTATGATCCAATTATTATTATTATTTAATTAATTAGATATTTTATAATATTTTTTGTTTAGTATAGAGATAAAATGAGGCTAATATGAAAACGAAAAGAAGTAGAAGAGATATAATTGCATAATTAATTTATCATAGTGATTATTATCTATTTATCATTTAATTTTTTTGCACATCAAAATAAATTAATAATTTAGTTTTTAGAGTTTATAAGGGAATAACTTACTTCTTTATTGATGGCATTCTTGTAGTAACTTAACTTTATAGGGATATTTTGGTATTTCAACTTTCAATTTTTTTTGGAGAAAAGTCATAAACTCACCATTGAAGTTATCCTGAATTTTCAAAAAGACACTTTAACTTTATGGGTGTCCTATTACCCCATGAAACCATCTAAATCCTCAATAAATATACCATTTTGTTTAATTTTAACACCATTCATATTGTCACGAAATATGGGCGCGTGAAGGGCTCTTGATACAGCTTCAAACCAATGTAAAATTGTCATGTGACACTCCCAATTTGACTTATTTTGAAAAACCCCCATAAAAATTCATGTATTAATTTTTTTTTACCTTTATTAGGAATAGTTTTTATTTTTTGAAATCTTTTTTCTCATCTTCCCTACCATCACTAGCTTATCCATATTTCTTGGGGCATCCATGTCTTCCTTCATTTTTTTTTTCCTTTTTTTCTTTTTTTTCATTTTCCTTTTATGGTCATTGTTTTTTTTATAAAAAAAAAACTAATGTTGTTGTGTTCATTCTTTTTTTTTTTAATAACAAATTTGTTTAGTAATTTTTTCCTCCTACAAATCAAGATTGGAATTTTGGAGCAATGAAACTATGGAAAACTTGATTTGGGAGTAAGGAGTTGGAGAATGCGGTGATTTAATTTTCAGATTTTGACTTGGTGATATTTTCAGTATTTAGATTTTGATTATTTAACGGTGTTTATTTTCATAAATAAATTAATTGGTGGTAGTTTAACAAATAATTGATAGTGTTACTACGAAATCAGTCCCGCCACAACGGGATTGATGATTGTTGCAGCGATGATGAAGATTCTACTTAAAGAACACAAGTTGAGGCGAAGAAGAAAGAGAAAAAGAAAAGCAAAGAAATAAAATAAAAATAATTAAAAATTACTTTTAATACGTGTCAAGTGACTATTAGTGCGTGACTTACAGATATTTTTGTATAATTGGTATTGGGTGAAAAATGAGATATACATACTATTTTGAAGTTGTTCAATGGGGTAATAGGACACCCGCAAAGTTAAAGTGTCTTTTTGAAAATTCGGGACAACTTCAATGGTTACTTTATGTCTTTTCTCTTTTTTTTACCTCCCACTTTTAGTAATATATGATATCTACTTTGAGAAACTGGTAGAAAGTAGAATATAGATAACAGTGCACCCATGAAAATCATAAGAGTGCCCTTGTGCTGCTGGTACAAGCTAGAGAAATCACACTTGCTATTCTTGGATTTGCTTTTGTTAAATGGTCGAACACAACATATAATCAGTGAAATAGTTGAGGTGCAAGCAAGTTATCTCGACTCCATTGTTTAAAAAGTAGGCACCACTAGAATTAGACAAAATTAGTTGAGAATAAAGGAACTTTTCGAAAATAGAATATAGAAACATCTTAATTGTTTTACAGCTGAAAACAACTATTATTCATCATAGAAAGCGAGGAATTAGCTCCTTAATCGGAAGGAAGTCTACACATACTGGTTGAGTATCTCATCCACTGGTGTATATTTAACATCAGGATAAACCTCTGATGCCTCTACTCCAAATGATGGATCAATTTCAAAATTAGTTTGTTCACCCTTCACAAAAACAGGGTAAGATATCGATAATGCCATATTCAATGGAAACGAGGCTTCTGCAAGAAATACAAACAACAAGTTACGCCTCATAGACAAGACTTGACACTAAGGATAGAATGAATGTTGTTTTACATACCTTGTATGTTGTTGAGAACTTGTTCCCCTGGTACATATATTCTTTCCAGTTTTCTTCTCCCACAAGGATACCAACTCGTTTAACGTAATTATATTTTGTGGAGGCTTGATGTAGAGGATTTTGTTAAGTGTTTTTGGATCATCGACAGCCTTTATGGTATACGTAGCAAAGTCTTGTCCTTTATTAAAAACAGCTGTATGTAGATACAAAACAAATTTATAGCAACATGCATGTTCATATGAAAATTTTGAACCAAATCGGAGTTTAATTTACCTTTAGCATTACCATCTCCTAAGATGATAACTTTGTCTTTGGGAGGACCAGCAGAAGGTCCAACTACAGGTCCAGGTTGTGCCAAATTTGGAAGAAAAAAATCAGCACAATAGAAGTTGGCAACATAAGTGAATGGTATTCCTTCAGCTTCAACAGCGCGACGAATTTGAATTTTAGTATTAAATATTGTTTTAGCAGGCTCAACGGTATGGAGACGATCTACATCATTCCCAAATTCAGAGGGAAAGAATCTCTGAAAGCAAAAGCATTAAGATAAACTTATTTTCAAATAGTAAATAGATCAAAGAATGAAAACTCATGGTCATGTAAAAACTTAGAAATATTGATTCTACTTTTTGTGCTTTATTAAAAATTATGTAACAAACAAAATTATTACTTAAAAGATTCCGTAACAAATTAAATTAATTTTTTTGGGTTATTCCGGCAAAGTATTCATACAAACATATAATGTACTTCAAATATTTCTTTAGTCCTATCAAAATACAACTGTGTAAGGTGTTTTATTTAAGAAAATGACACAAAATATGAGATGAATGATGACACAAAAATATTCAACAAAAAATTAATAATGAAATAGCATAAAACAAATAATGCAAATTAATAAGTCATAATGAAAATAATCATAATTTAAAAGTATTAAATCATGCTAAAATAAGTCTAATAAGTATCAATTACATGACTAAACATTAAGGGGTTGTTTTGGTGTGATGGACAAGAGGATTTAATCCAGGGATAATTTTTAAGTGGTTGTTAATCTGTTGTTTGGATGCCAAGGGTGGGATAACTTATCCCAGGATTAACAATTAGTCGTGAGATAAGTTATCCCTCCCTGGGGTGGGATAATAATCAGGACAACTTATCCTGAGATTAGATAGGTAAAATAACAAAACAACCCTGCTTAAACCCCATTTTTATACACCACTTTACATTCATGTATATTAACATCATTTATAATAACATTCACAACCTTAATTATTCGTTGTTCTTACAATAATATATTTTTCTATTAAAAAATTACATTTTATAAATACAATTTTTATTTATGAATATAATATAAGCTAAATTTATTTGCCTAATTCTTATGTTTATTTATATTTTGATTTCTCTAAAAATGTTCACTCCACTACTAAATATTTTTAATAAATAGTTTATTACTCACTTAATAATTATGTTTTATATATCAATTAAAATGTAGATAACTTTAATAACAAAATTTCTTTTACTTTTAATAAACTTAAAATGGAAGTTTTATTTTTAAGCTAAGTAAGATGAATGTTTTATTTTAAAACTAAATAAGATGAAAGTTTTATTTTTAAGCTAAATTTTATTTTTAAGTTAATTAATTTTAAAAACACAGCACAATTATGGAAATGCACACCCAAAAATATTTAAGCTAAATAAGATGAAAATTTTTATTTCTAAGAATGAATAACTAAAACTTGCATAAACAATGTAAAAAAAATAATCTAAATAAGGTGAAGGGTATTTTTATAAACAAATAACTTATTCTTATAAATTATGCAATGAATATAAGTTTGAATATGACAAACCAAACAAGCAACAAAAATTAATCCCAACATAACTTATCTAGTATAACGTATCCTAGCATAACTAATCCCAACATAACTTGTAGTCAAATCAAACGACCCTAAAGAAAAACTAAAATTAGGTTATGTATTCTAATTGTCTAAACCAATGTAAAACTAAAGAACAAATATTCAAAATTATTGTCATTCTTAGACTTGAATTGATTTTATTTTTTGTTAGCATTAATATTAATTTGAGCTTTATCAAAGCTACTCATATCTATGGACTATTACCGTTATTGCACTATTCAAAATTTTAAGTCTCCAACTTGAAATAATATGTTAAAAGATAAAACCTATATAAAAAAAATATAAGAAATATTTATAAATTATATCAAAGTAAATATTTTTCTGCATAAAATAAATTCTTAAAATTATATATATAATATCAGATTGGTTTGGTCTTGACTTGGCTTTTTTTAGTTAAAATCAAACCAACCCAAGTATATATAGTCGGGGTTTTTCCAATACCAAACTAAGTCAAATCAAACCACTAATCAATTTTTTTTAATTGACTCAATTTGTGATTTAATTCGATTTTGTTCGACCCTAATTATAACACGCGGAGAGTGGAAATTGAATTAGTGACTAATGAATTTGGATGGCCTAGATTGAAGTGATGTATAATATCTCATTAAGAGCTAATATCTCATTATATAAATTTACCTTGACATTGCCAGCTTCCTTGATAGCAGCAATGATGTTGACTTGATCAGCTAAAACAGCATGACCTACAATAGAAATCACAACATCCACTTGCTTTATTGCCTTCACTAAACTCTCATGATCATATAAATCTCCCTGCATTTTATAACCACAAACAGATCATCTAAATCTTCTTGCATTTCAAAACAAAAACAAAATAATAATGTACATACATGGAGGAAGGTGACACCAAAACTCTTGAACGTATCGATGAGTTTGACTTTGGTAGGATTGGAAAAAGTTGATTCTGTGACCAAGACATATGTGTCGTGGCCAGCTTTAGCACTAGCTTCAACGATGAACTTTCCGATGTAACCAGTACCTCCGATGAACAAAATCTTACTTTTTCCGGCCATATTGAATGGAGAAGCTTTGATGAGAGAGAGAGAGCTTAGTAATAGTGAAGTGAATTATATTGAGAGTGATTTGTTACTCGTAACGCGAAAATGGTTTTTTTTTTTTATAAAATCATAACCATAAGTATCCATCCAAACATACCTAGAGTGTGTCTCGTGAACAATTGTCTTTTCTTCATCATTGACATATAACCAAAAAAGTGGAAGTACCAAAAATAAATAAAGCCATGCATAATGTTTCAAGAGCAAACGGACAACAACTTCTGACATGGCCCTTTAATTTCCTTCTTTCTTTCTTTTATTTAACTGACATTGTGAGGTGTCACCGTAACTTTATGTGCAATGGTCATATCATTGAGCACCCCTCATAATATAAAGAGTTACTTGTTCAACGACCTATTAAATCAATTAAAGATCTTTGAGTCATATCACCTTGAATTGCGTTTAGATTGTAAATCAATACTTTCTAGCATGAAGTTGTTCAAAAACATAAAATTGTGATGGCTGAAAACCTTAAGTTCAATTAAGATGGGACCTTTAACATAAAAACTACTAAAAATGAGGTAATTGAAGTATAAACTTCATTGATGGAGATAATGTGAGCATCGTAGAACTAATTATATATTGATTGAATGACCTTTGGATAATATTATAGACCGTGAATAAGGTTAGAATTAGTGAATTTGAATTCCCAAGCATTTAATTGAAGAGAAAATAATTAATTATTTTTACAATTGCTTGTTTATTAGATGTTGAATGCTTAATAGAGAGGTAAGTGTATTATAAATCACACGTAGACACGCGTGTTCTATGTGGCATACTACACCATGTAGGACGAATGTATCTATTTGTTCAATTTTATACAAGTTTAAGTGTCTACTTGTGCACACCCCTCATAGGTGCAGCGCGCTTCACACCCATGAAATAGACTACTTAGTGCGGCTTTCAAATAGCCAAGACTCTTGATCCTGATGTTTTGATACCAAGTTTTTCACGCCCCGAGGCTAGCCCCTAGACGTAACACGGGACCTAGGGTTACAAGTAACCCCAAGCTAACCCTGAATCTGGCATATCACAAGCATACTGAAATAACTCTAACCAAGCGGACGCATAACTGAATAATCAATATAATCTAAAGGAATTCAACTAAGAATTTCTGAAAGAAATAACTGAGCTCAAAGTAGAACAACCCAAATCAACTGAGTTTGACTCTATGTTTGAAAGCCTCTAATACTGACGAGCTGCTGGGACAAGTCCCTAGCTAACTCTAAAATGCTGAAACTAACAACTCATTAACTAATCCAAAAGAAAGCATAAATAAACGTCCTCAGATGATGAGGGCTCACCCCTGACTATTGCTGATGTGGCGCCAATATGAGCTAATCACGTGGATGAACCTGAGAACCTGAGCCTACATCATAATAGGATGCAACATAGAGTATGCATCAGTACTTGGAATGTACTGAGCATTGAGGCATATACAAAGCTCACTGAATATATAAACATGTTAAAAATACTGGTCAAGTATGTAAACTGAATTGAACTGAAGTACATAGGCTCAAGATACCATAATACATAAAAACTAGAATGCAAGAGTAAATTGGAACCATGTTGAAAAACTGAGAATAAATACAACTATAGGCCTGAAGTACCTTACTGAAGTTAATACCTTGGGAGAGTCTATTAACCGACATAAACTACATGAGCTAAATGTGGAGTCCGTCGTATATGCTCCATTGAGAGGACCCAATATACCTTGATGGGGTATAAAAGCATGATTGTGGCATGATCACTAAAACTGATGCCCAACAAAGGGGACTTATAAACCGATGATGACACGTAGTTCAGGGACTTGAGGGTACACTAAACTCTAGTCCAACTCGGTGCTAAGCACTACTCCCAAACTGAACACTAGTAGCTTATTTTAAATTGTGGTCCTGAATTCATGAGACAGAACTAAACAGGTTTGAAAACAATTTCTGAAAAAACCTGTGGATAGAAAACTGACTAAATTCTGTTTAGAACTAAATGCTAACACCCTGTGCTAAATTCTGAAGAAAAGTTAATTCACGTGAAAGTACTAAAATAACATGTTAAGTTCTTTTCCTTTCAAATCTTCATAAGAATTCATGCAAACTCATTAAACAAATATAGAATCGAGTAGTAATCACAAGAACTAACTTTGTAAAGAATCTGCATAGTTAGGCAACAAACCTACTTTCATAAAATCATAATAATAAAAAAAGGAGTCTGAAGTTTTGGGTATAAAGGTGAACGAAACCCTTACTAAATACCCACATACTTGGTGAAGAAAACTACGGAGAAATCCTTTGAATTTTGAGGCTAACTTGAAGGAAAGCTCTGGTTGTTCTGGAGAGAAAACTATTGCCTCTTTCTCTTCCTTCCTTTCTAAGTCTAATGATTTTAGGAGAATGAATGTTTTAGATAGTTTTTGACTAATTAATTAGGCTTAGACGAGGTAAAATGATGTAGTTTAAGTACCAAACGTATAGGGAAAATACCACTACGACCCTGACTTAAAGTTGACGAGGTGCCTCTTACAGGAGGCTTCACGGGCCGTCTATGACGGCCCTTCTAGTGGATCGTGATGTTGCCCTGCCTGACATGGCTTCACTAACATGGGCATAATTTTTTACTCCGGGTTCGAAATTAGGCAAACTTGGTGGTGTTGGAAAGATAACTCAAAGATCTTTAATTTTATAGGTCATGGGCCACCTAATTCATTTTTTGATGAGAGATATGATCGCTTGTAATTGACCCAAAACTCAAAACCTGATGAGTCCCTTTCACGGATGACTTCACGTCCGTGTGAAGATTCACGAACCGTCTAGGCATCTGTGGTCCTTCAAAGTGGCCTTGGGGATTCTGTGTCCTTTTCATAAATGACCACTACTAAAAAAACTGTGAATACCGACCTATAAATACCGACCTCCGGAGGTCGGTATTCCTTGAAATACCGACCTAAAACCGACATCCCAGCTTAGGTCGGAAAAAGCTTGGTCGCTATTCAATACCGACCTCTGGAGGTCGGTATTTACTGACCTCTCGAGGTCGGTTTTTATTTTATGTCGGAATATTCATTTTTTTAAATTCCGACCATTGGAGGTCGGTATTTTTATATTTGTAATGTTGAAATTCCGACCTCCGGAGGTCGGTATTTTTATTTTTGTATTTTTGAAATTCCGACCTCCGGAGGTCGGTATTTTTATTTTTGTATTTTTGAAATTCCGACCTCCGGAGGTCGGTATTTTTATTTTTGTATTTTTGAAATTCCGACCTCCGGAGGTCGGTATTTTTATTTTTGTAATGTTGAAATTCCGACCTCCGGAGGTCGGTATTTTTATTTTTGTAATGTTGAAATTCCGACCTCCGGAGGTCGGTATTTTTATTTTTGTAATGTTGAAATTCCGACCTCCGGAGGTCGGTATTTTTATTTTTGTAATGTTGAAATTCCGACCTCCGGAGGTCGATATTTTTATTTTTGTAATGTTGAAATTCCGACCTCCGGAGGTCGGTATTTTTATTTTTGTATTTTTGAAATTCCGACCTCCGGAGGTCGGTATTTTTATTTTTGTAATGTTGAAATTCCGACCTCCGGAGGTCGGTATTTTTATTTTTGTATTTTTGAAATTCTGACCTCCGAAGGTCGGTATTTTTATTTTTGTAATGTTGAAATTCCGACCTTCGGAGGTCGGTATTTTTATTTTTGTATTTTTGAAATTCCGACCTCCGGAGGTCGGTATTTTTATTTTTGTAATGTTGAAATTCCGACCTCCGGAGATTGGTATTTTTATTTTTTATTTTTGAAATTTCGACCTCCGGAGGTCGATTTTTTGTTGCAAAACAGGCAGCAAATTGCTGCAATTTTTAGTTGTCCACCTGCATATTTATACCAAAACAATCCAAAGCCAAATAAGCTTCATCCAACCAAAACAAACCAAAGCCAAATAAAATTCATCCAACCAAAACAACCAAAGCCAAATAAACTTCATTCAACCAAAACAACACAATATTTTCAACATATACAAACTATTTCAAAATAAACTTCATCCAACTTCAAAATAAACTAAAATACGATCAAATTAAACAATTCTAAAAATATAGAAGTCTAAAATGTCAAATAGATACAACTACTCTTCATCACCCTCACTCTCCTTATCATTCTCATCACTCTCCTGATCAGATCCATCACTGCTAGCCGGACATGGAGGAAGAATATTTCCTGATTCAAAAAGAAAAGTTAGTTGGGCCTGAAGCGCTACATACCTCTTCATTAGGAGCTTCTTCTACATTTTCTCCTTGTTCAAAATCAGAATGCATCCCAAAAGCATCATTAATCATATCTGACATTCTAGAACCTTGGAAATAATTATGCTCGATAGATCTACTACTTTCACCGACAACAAAGTTATTAAACATAGTGTCACTTTCAACCTCACCATGGCTAGTCCAAACTGTATACCCTGGTTTGAATCCATTCATCACAAGATGCATAGCAACAGTCTCTGTTGTATGATATCTCACATTTTCACAATTAACACACGGACACCTAATCAATCTTGAATTTAAAAAATCATCAAGTGTCATTGCATGATTTATAAATCTAGTGACACCTTCTGCAAATTCTGGAATCATACCCGCTCGACCAGGATTGTTTCTATTATACATCCAACTACGATCAGGATTCATCTACACAAACAATAATGATAATTTTAATTCCATCAACTAAATAACATTTGAATTTATTTAAACAACTTAACCACTTTCTAAGTCTAACTAGTTTTGACATATTTATTTTAACTTATTTAAACAACTTAACAACTTTAACTAGTTTAGTTTTGACTTAATTCGAACAACTAAATCCACCAACTAAACCACAATATTTATTTTAACTTATTTAAACAAACTTAACTTTTTAACTTTAACTACATTAGTTTTGACTTAATTCCAACAACTAAATTCACTAACTAAACCGACATTATTTATTTTAACTTATATAAACAACATAACAACTTTAACTAGTTTAGTTTTGACTTAATACAACAACTAAATCCACCAACTAAATCACATTATTTATTTTAAGAGCAACTTACATAAATGACTATATTTATAGGGTTATTGAAATTCAATAGCTATAAGTATGCTATTTACTAAAAATGACTATAGTTTATATGTATATCTAGTTGTATTTGTGTAACTTTTTTTATTTTTTAAAATTATACAATAATACAATTATAATTAGAGTGCACTAAATAAGGTATTTACTGTAACTAAATCCCTTTAGTTACATCCCTAAAATTCTCAACTTCTCAATTTTAAATTAATAACTACCTAATCAATGCATATCCACTTGGATTCCAATCCGTTTAACAAAAAGATTGAGATACATCATATTCAATTCTTCAATTGTCTCCATTGTTGTTAGTCAAGCATAAAGGTATTCACTTAATTTTTAGTTAAATTGATTTATCACTTTCTTGTATTTATTGATGAACTATCCTTCAATTCACATACCATTAAGCATCTAAAGGTTTGATTTTGAACGCGACACTCATGCATACAAGTATATACACCAAAACATGTAGTCTTAAATTTATTAAATTGCACCGGTGTAAGCTTCTCTTCAAATTATGAACTATGTTATGATTTCTGTATGTATATCTACATATGTGGGGCTTCAGTCAGACGATTTAACATAGAGAATCTAATTTCCTACCCACGGTTAATATATTATGTGTACAGTTAGCATATGAATACTTTGTTTTCAAATGGATACAAGTATTTATAAAACTTAATGTATCAATATATCAAACAAAGTAAAGTATAGCAATTTAGCATATGAACAAGACAATTTAAATATGATTTACCTTATCAATACAACTATATAGTATACATATAAATACCCACAAACAATGTTGCTCCAAGTATTTTTAAAAAAAATACAAATTTAATGTATTTATGTATCCAAATGTACTTGTATGGTTAATCAACTTTTCAACTTGTGTTAATATTTCAATACAAACGGTTAGCATACGAATACTTTGTTTTCAAATGGATACAAGTATTTATAAAACTTAATGTATCAATATATCAAACAAAGTAAAGTATAACAATTTAGCATATGAACAAGACAATTTAAATATGATTTACCTTATCAATACAACTATATAGTATACATATAAATACTCTTGTTGTTAAACAAAAATTGGATACAGTGGACAAACAATGTTGCTTCAAGTATTTTTTTAAACAAATACAAACTTAATGTATTTATGTGTCCAGATGTACTTGTATGGTTAATCAACCTTTCAACTTGTGTTAATATTCCAATACTAATGGACAACCAAAAAAAAAAACAAAAAACAAAGAAATATAATACAATACAAGTATTCTAATGTATAAGTATTCCACTGTATTAATATATCAATACAATTGGAGGTATAGGGTCATTGTGATTCTTTGTTCTTCTTTCATTCTCCATTGCAGCAATAGAGCTTGGAAATTTGGTTTGTTTTTGAGTAATACACAAATCGAAAGAAGATAGTTCATCCAAAAATTCGTCAAATAAATATATACATTTCATAACCCAATCCTCGCAATACTAATTTCCGCCATTATAATGGACAAAACAAAATTTTCAAACAAAACTTTGTGAAAATAGAAGGAAAATATAGATGTACACAAATATAGTCGTCATAAAAAGGAAAAAAACACAATTACAAGAGTCCTACTAAAGAAGAATAAAAAAAAACACTCCTAAAATGAATCGTGAATTTCAAGGACTTGGAAAAAAGGGGAAAAAATGTGATATTTGAGAGAGAGTAATAAAAAGTGATGAAGATTGGTAAACATGGGAACATCACCGTAAAATATGTCTAACTATAATTGATTAGGCGTGTGATGATAATTTTGTCATTTAATACTTATTTATATACATATTAGAAAAATTGATTTTTATTTGAATATAATTATTTTTGCTATTTAATATTTAATTGTATCCATAAAATAAAATAAAAGTAAACAATAGCTATATATCTTAAATGTATATTTAACTACATTAGTTTTGACTTAATTCCAACAACTAAATCCATCAACAAAACCACATTATTTAATTTAACTTATTTAAACAACTTAACAACTTTATAACTTTAACAACTTTTTAAAGCTAAGTGTCAACACTAGATGGACACAAATCGATCTTCCAAGAAAATCAATTTTGTCATCTATAGGATCAACTAGTGTTGATACTTATGCTTAACAAACACATTATTCCTAAATTAAAGCTTAATAGCAACACTAGATGGACACAAATCGATCTTGCAAGAAAATCAATTTTGTCATCAATAGGATCAACTAGTGTTGATATTTATGCTTAACAAATTTATTATTTCTAAATTTAAAGCTAAGTGTCAACACTAGATGGACACAAATCGATCTTGCAAGAAAATCAATTTTGTCATCAATAGGATCAACTAGTGTTGATACTTATGCTTAACAAACACATTATTCCTAAATTAAAGCTTAATAGCAACACTAGATGGACACAAATCGATCTTGCAAGAAAATCAATTTTGTCATCAATAGGATCAACTAGTGTTGATATTTATGCTTAACAAATATATTATTTCTAAATTTAAAGCTAAGTGTCAACACTAGATGGACACAAATCGATCTTGCAAGAAAATCAATTTTGTCATCAATAGGATCAACTAGTGTTGGTACTTAGGCTTACCAAATATATTATTTCTAAATTTAAAGCTAAGTATCAATACTACATGGACACAAACACATTATTGAAAACAATTGTACTTGAACTTTAGAAATTTAGAAGCACCAACCTTATCTCCTACTTTGATGAAAGAAGCAATATAGTCTTATATCAACTTTTTTAGATGTTGAGCTTCCTCAGTTGCCTAGCACGAAAAGTTCTAAAATTAGTTATATATAAACTTCAAATCCAAGAATATTAGTTATATATATATATATTCAAGTTTTAATAAGTTCAAGTTTTCAATTCAAGTTCATATCTAATTTCTAAAATTAATTAGTTATATATTCAAGCTAATTAGTTCCAAGTTCAAGTTCTAATTTCAAGTTCAAGTCTAAGTTCAACTTCAAATTTTAAGTTCATGTTCAAAGTTCAAGTTCAAGTTCAAGTTCTAATTTCAAGTTCAAGTTCTAAGTTCAAGTTCAAATTCTAATTTCAAGTTCAAGTTCTAAGTTCAAGTTCAAGTTCTAATTTCAAGTTCAAGTTCTAATTTCAAGTTCAAATTCTAAGTTCAAGTTCTAATTTCAAGTTCAAATTCTAAGTTCAAGTTCTAATTTCAAGTTCAAGTTCAAGTTCTAAGTTCAAGTTCAAGTTCAAGTTCAAATTCTAAGTTCAAGTTCAAGTTCTAATTTCAAGTTCAAGTTCAAATTCTAAGTTCAAGTTCAACTTCAAGTTCAAGCTCTAAGTTCAAGTTCAAGTTCTAATTTCAAGTTCAAGTTCAAGTTCTAAGTTCTAAGTTCTAAGTTCTAAGTTCTAGTTCTAGTTCTAGTTCAAGTTCAAGATCAAGTTCTAAGTTCAAGTTCAAGTTCTAAATTCATGTTCAAGTTCTAATTTCAAGTTCAAGTTCAAGTTCTAAGTTCAAGTTCAAGTTCTAATTTCAAGTTCAAGTTCTAAGTTCAAGTTCAAATTCTAAGTTCAAGTTCAAGTTCAAGTTCAAGTTCAAGTTCAAGTTCAAGTTCAAGTTCAAGTTCAAGTTCTAAGTTCAAGTTCAAGCTCTAAGTTCTAAGTTCAAGCTCCAAGTTCTAAATTCATGTTCAAGTTCTAATTTCAAGTTCAAGTTCTAAGTTCAAGTTCAAGTTCTAAGTTCTAATTTCAAGTTCAAGATCAAGTTCTAAGTTCAAGTTCAAGTTCTAAGTTCAAGTTCAAGTTCAAGTTCAAGTTCTAAGTTCAAGTTCAAGTTCTAAGTTCAAGTTCAAGTTCAAGTTCTAAGTTCTAAGTTCTAAGTTCTAAGTTCTAAGTTCTAGTTCAAGTTCAAGTTCAAGTTCAAGATCAAGTTCTAAGTTCAAGTTCAAGTTCTAAATTCATGTTCAAGTTCTAATTTCAAGTTCAAGTTCAAGTTCTAAGTTCAAGTTCAAGTTCAAGTTCTAAGTTCAAGTTCAAGTTCTAAGTTCTAAGTTCAAGTTCAAGTTCTAAGTTCTAAGTTCAAGTTCAAGTTCTAAATTCATGTTCAAGTTCTAATTTCAAGTTCAAGTTCAAAGTTCAAGTTCAAGTTCTAAGTTCTAATTTCAAGTTCAAGATCAAGTTCTAAGTTCAAATCCTAAGTTTAACTTCAAATTCTAAGTTCAAGTTCAAGTTCTAAATTCATGTTCAAGTTCTAATTTCAAGTTCAAGTTCTAAGTTCAAGTTCAAGTTCTAAGTTCTAATTTCAAGTTCAAGATCAAGTTCTAAGTTCAAGTTCAAGTTCTAAGTTCAAGTTCAAGTTCAAGTTCAAGTTCTAAGTTCAAGTTCAAGTTCTAAGTTCAAGTTCAAGTTCAAGTTCTAAGTTCTAAGTTCTAAGTTCTAAGTTCTAGTTCAAGTTCAAGTTCAAGATCAAGTTCTAAGTTCAAGTTCAAGTTCTAAATTCATGTTCAAGTTCTAATTTCAAGTTCAAGTTCAAGTTCTAAGTTCAAGTTCAAGTTCAAGTTCTAAGTTCAAGTTCAAGTTCTAAGTTCTAAGTTCAAGTTCAAGTTCTAAGTTCTAAGTTCAAGTTCAAGTTCTAAATTCATGTTCAAGTTCTAATTTCAAGTTCAAGTTCAAAGTTCAAGTTCAAGTTCTAAGTTCTAATTTCAAGTTCAAGATCAAGTTCTAAGTTCAAATCCTAAGTTTAACTTCAAATTCTAAGTTCAAGTTCAAGTTCTAAGTTCAAGTTCTAAATTCATGTTCAAGTTCTAATTTCAAGTTCAAGTTCTAAGTTCAAGTTCAAGTTCTAAGTTCTAAGTTCTAAGTTCAAGTTCAAGATCAAGTTCTAAGTTCAAGTTCTAAGTTCAAATTCTAAGTTTAACTTCAAATTCTAAGTTCAAGTTCAAGTTCAAGTTCTAAGTTCAAGTTTTAATTTCAAGTTCAAGTTCCAAGTTCAAGTTCAAGTTCAAGTTCAAGTTCTAAGTTTAACTTCAAATTTTAAGTTCAAGTTCAAGTTCTAAGTTCACGTTCAAATTCTAAGTTCAACTTCAAATTCTAATTAAGTTCATGACATTCAAACATTCATCTTCTACTCATAACACTTCAATTACTAATTTCTAACTTCAAATTAACACTTTACTAACTAGTCCTAAAATCAAATCCAAAAAAATCTCAATTTAACCTCAAATTACATATTCTCAAGTTTAAACTAGTTCTAAAATATAAAAATGTTAATTCTTCACTAACTAACAATGCCCAATTTAAAAATGTCTAATTTCTTTTTAAAAAAACTTTAAAATACAAAATCTTCAATTATCTATACCTAACTAACAATAATCAAATCAAATTAACAATTGAATAACACAACCAACAAACAAAAACAATAATATACTAACAAACAATCAATTATAATTACTAGCATTAAAGCCAAGTATTAATACTAGATGGACACAAACACATTATTCAAAACAATTGTACTTGAACTTGAGAAATTTAGAAGCACCAACCTTATCTCCAACTTTGATGAAAGAAGCAAAATAGTCCTATATCAACTTTTTTACATGTTGAGCTTCCTCAGTTGCCTAGCACGAAAAGTTCTTAAATTAGTTAAATATAAACTTCATATCCAAGAATATTAGTTTATATATATATATATATATATATATATTCTCAAGTTTTAATAAGTTCAAGTTTCAATTCAAGTTCATATATAATTTCTAAACTTAATTAGTTATATATTCAAGCTAATTAGTTCCAAGTTCAAGTTATAATTTCAAGTTCATATTCCTAATTAAGTTCAATTTATAGTAAATTCAAGTTATAATTAATTATAAGTTCTAATTAAGTTGTAATTCAAATCCCTAAAATTCTAAATTCAAACTAGCTAGCTAGTGTCCCAACTTCAAACTATTAAATTAGTCCTAAAATATCAAATATAATTCAAACTATTAGTCCTAAATTCCAAATTCAAATTAGTCTTAAAATCACAAATTGAAAGTACTCCTAGAATTCAAAAATCAAACTATAGTGCTAA
The DNA here is from genome assembly GCF_900185275.1 of Solanum verrucosum. Lineage (NCBI taxonomy): Eukaryota > Viridiplantae > Streptophyta > Magnoliopsida > Solanales > Solanaceae > Solanum > Solanum verrucosum. Next base: position 627,129 of record NW_026019986.1, read on the forward strand.
AATCCCAAATTCAAACTATTAGTATTCCTAAAATCTCATTAATAATTCAAACTAGTCCTAAATTCAAAATTCAAACTAATCTTAAAATCACAAATTCAAACTAGCCCTAAAATCCCAAAATCTAACTAGTACTAAAATCCTAAATTCAAATTAGCTAGCTATTCCTAATCCCAAATTCAAACTATTAGTCCTAAAATCTCAATAATAATTCAAACTAACTCAAATAATACCCAAGTTCAAACAACTCCTTAAATACCCTAATTCAATCTAATCTTACAATTCCAAAATCAAACTAATTAACTTAAGAAATACCGAATTTCAAACAAATCCTAAGATACCCTAATTCAAACTAACCCTAACATTAAAATTTTCAATTCACAATCAACAAACACAAACTAACAATCAAATAATACCTAATTCAAACTAACAATCAAAAACCCTAAATCATTCACTTACTAACTAACAATCAATCAATAAAACTAAGTATATTAGTACTCTAATTTTGAGATACTTCAACTAAATAGAAACAAAAGTAATCTATTATGGAGGTTCTAAAAATTCACCTTCACTAAGAAGGTCGGGGATGGAGGTGCTGGTCGAGATGGAGGCGGCGCCGGTCGGAATGGAGGCGGCGCCGGTCGTGATGGAGGCGCGCGACCTCCTGCTGGCCGCGACATCCTCTGCTGCTGCGGCGTCCTCTGCTACTGCGACGTCCTCTGCTGCTGCGAAGGTGGGTGGCTGCGGTCGGGGAAGGCGGTGTGGCGTGGCGCCGGTCGGGGATGGGTGGGGATCGGCGCCATGGGGGTGGGTCGGGGTGGATCTGAAGTGGGGGAGTGAAAGTGGACTTAGGTTTTTGAGAGTTAGTGTTTAGGATTAAAACTTATATTGTCATTCTTTTTTAAAGAGAATTCTTTAATTTACCGACCTCGGGTTGTCGATATTTTTTAAAATAATTATCTATATTTATAAATATTTAATAAATACTGGCATCATGAAGTCGATATTATTTAAATAAAATAATAATTTAAATATACCGACCTCTTTAGGTTGGTATTTATTAGTTAATTTTAATATAAATTCACCTCTAAAGGTTGATTTTATATATATATATATATATATATATATATATATATATATAATTTAATTACATATCAACAGAAGTTTAATTTAATAAATTTAAATATATATGTATATATATATGTATATATGTATGCATATATATATATATATACATATATGTATAAATATAACTACATATCAACAGAAGTTTAATTTAATAAATTTAAATATATATGTATATATATATGTATATATGTATACATGTATATATATACATATATGTATATATATAACTACAAATCAACAGAAGTTTAATTTAATAAATTTAAATATATATATATATAAACTCACCTCTTGAGGTTGATTTTATTAATTAGACATATATATATATATATATAATTATTTTAATATAAACTCACCTCTTGAGGTTGATTTTATTAATTAAACATATAAATTATATATATATAAAATTTAACTACACATCAACAGAAGTTTAATTTATTAAATTACATATGTATATATATATATATATATATATAAATTTATTAAATTAAACTTCTGTAGATATGTAGTTAAATAATATATATATATATACATATGTAATTTAATAAATTAAACTTCTGTTGATGTGTAGTTAAATTTTATATATATATAATTTATATGTTTAATTAATAAAATCAACCTCAAGAGGTGAGTTTATATATATATATATTTAAATTTATTAAATTAAACTTCTGTTGATTTGTAGTTATATATATACATATATGTATATATATACATGTATACATATATACATATATATATACATATATATGAGACAACACGCAGTCTAAAAGAATTCATGGAAACCGCTTCTTCTAATTCAAGTCCTTTTCAAAAGACAACCCCCATAACACCAGTAGAATATACTATAGGAAACTTACCACGTCATCGGGTATATAGGCAAGACCCGGCAACAGAACCAGAAATGGTTAGACCAATAGGAATAAGAATGCCAATAGAAGCCCCTATCAAGCTTCAAGATGGAGGAGATAGAGGTAAGATACTAAACATAGCAGCTCATGATCCTCAATTATGGAACTCAGTAATAGATGTGTGGAAAGGAATAGTAGTAGCAGATTACATACATCATTATAGTGAGACAGATGCAGAAACTATGTATAGATACATGGAAACCTTTTTAGGAGAATCAATCAAAGGAATGTGGGAAGCATACAAGGTAACCTACCCTCATCTAAGCCTAGTAGTAGTCACCAGCTGGATGAATTAATAGATGTAGATAGAGACATAGAAATTTTCAAACAAAATAAATTAAAAATGCTAAATCCACAAGTCCTCTATAATACAGGTTTTTTTCTCATCAACAGCACATCTATACAGACATTATAGAGAAGAACAGTTAAGCGTATCAGAAAACGATAGTGAAAGTATAAATTTAATTAGTAAAGAATCTATGCAAGAAATACAGAAAAGACGAATGAATCTCATGCACATGGGATTGGTGGTGATAGGGCTTAAAGGATTAACTAGAAAAAATTTAGGTACTAAAGTACTAATTACTTTATATGATAGCAGATGGTCAGAATCTAAAAGATCAATAATAGGTTTAACCGAAGTAGACATGAGTAACAATGGAGGAATATTTTACTGTAGTCCAGATTTTATGATAAATTCAAAAGAATTTGGTAAGTACATAAAAATAGGCATACAGACCAAAGGGTATGAAGAAATGAATTGTGAAAATAATCTTTTAGTTTGTGTTGGCTTTATAGGAAAATTAGCCACCAACAGCAGTTCAAAGTTTAAAATAAAGATAGACGATGCAGTAGGTATAATGGGAAATAAAGGAATCAAGTTAATGAACCCTTTAAAAATAAATTCAGAAGAATATGCTGGTAGAGAATGGAATTTAGAAAATTTCTGCAAAAAAGAAGTATTACGACCAAACGACCACCTCACATACACTAATGCTAAAGGAGAGACATCAATTAGATTCACTGATTATAAATATACAGATCAAAAAGAAATAGAGGAAGACTTAGAAGATTAATGAATCAACCGTTAATATGGAAGGTATGAATATCCAAAATATAAATGAAGAAGACTACGAAGTAGACTTATCAATAGCACAAGCTAAAGAATTACATAAAGAAAATAAAACAACTTTGTTTAAGTGTAAAAGGTTGTAAAATGGGGAAAAATAGATATCTCTATAGTAGAAACGCATTTTAAAGAATGCAAATTCAGAATAGATAATTATGGGTATAGACAAAAAGAAAAAGAAGAAAGTGATGATGAGACAACACGCAGTCTAAAAGAATTCATGGAAACCGCTTCTTCTAATTCAAGTCCTTTTCAAAAGACAACCCCCATAACACCAGTAGAATATACTATAGGAAACTTACCACGTCATCGGGTATATAGGCAAGACCCGGCAACAGAACCAGAAATGGTTAGACCAATAGGAATAAGAATGCCAATAGAAGCCCCTATCAAGCTTCAAGATGGAGGAGATAGAGGTAAGATACTAAACATAGCAGCTCATGATCCTCAATTATGGAACTCAGTAATAGATGTGTGGAAAGGAATAGTAGTAGCAGATTACATACATCATTATAGTGAGACAGATGCAGAAACTATGTATAGATACATGGAAACCTTTTTAGGAGAATCAATCAAAGGAATGTGGGAAGCATACA